>NW_027640424.1:600000-1060132 GCF_949752795.1 Hyperoodon ampullatus
GATAGGGTCATTCCAGCCTTCATCAGAGACCCTGAAGGAATTGTAAAGAATTTCCCAGTTTTTTTGTTTTGTTTTTGCAATTCCTTTTTATAGTGGGTTTGAGCTGATTCTCGCTGCCATGTTTATGCCAGTCTAGACACACTTGATTCCCTTACGGAGACATATCAATACATAGGTTTTAAGATTCTTACTAGTCAGATACTTTCCTCTGCGGGAAATATGGGGTTTTGAGTCCCTTTCACTGAGGACGGTGTAGGTCTTGTCTATTTTATAGTTGGTTTTTGGAACGGTACCTGTGCTTTTATCAAACTCTGGTTTTATGCATCACCCCACCTCTCCTTCCCCCTTAAGCAGGTATAAGAGTGTTTTCTAAATGTGAGACACTGTTCTCTTTCCTAACTCAGTTCAAGTGTAGCCATGTTTACAGGATCTTCATAAGTGATATCTTATGATAAGTTTCTTTTTCTGTGTGACTTATTTCACTTAGAATCATCGTACCTGAATCCACCCATTTTGCTGCTACTGGTCTTATGACATTGATTTCATGGCTGAGGGATATTCCATCGTATGTAAGTACCACAATTTTTTGAACTATGTTTATATTTTCTGGGATACTTAAGGTGTATCCAAGTTGAGGTCCTTGTATGCAGTGCAGCCCTAAATTTTGGGGTGGCTCTGTCTTATTGATTTTCAGTTTTCCCAGGGTATATTCCCTAGACTGGTAGTGCCCTTGGCTCTGTAGCTCTGTTCTTTACTTGTTTTAGGGAACAGAATGCACTCCTCCAGAGAGGCAGTTGGCAATTTACATCCCGCCCATCAGCATAACAAGGCTCCCTGTTCTCCAGGGCCTGTCTTGCCTTTCTTGTTCTTACACATTTTGTGGATGTCCCTTTTGACCGGTGGGAAGTGATACTTCTTTGTAGTGCAGATTTGCATTGCCCGCTTGCTTGCTTGGCCAAAAAGGGCGTATGCGTTTTCTCCTGAATATATTCAGGAGAAAACGCATACGCCCTTTTTGGCCAAGTGCATCATTGTCGAAGTTGTGCCCCTCTTCCTGTGCTTTAAAGGCAATTCCAACGTACCTCTTGAAATCTGTTTCCTGCTATTCTCCCTCGCTTTCAAGTCCGCCTCGTTGCCTTCCCTCAACAGATTTTTGGACGATAGTTGTCCTTTATTACTCGGCCAGTTTGTGAATTGCTGTGCCCCTGAGCTCCATTTTTCAACTCGTTTTTGGTGAGCTGACCGCAAGTCCAAAATTTTGGTTCAGGACCTATACTGGTTCCCGGTGGGTGGCTGAGAATTTGGTTAATTCTTCTTCCTGCCGGGAAATTACAGTGATATGTGCCCGTCCAAATGCCTAACAGCTACTCTCTCATTGGTTCTCCCTCTTCCCTTTCATCCTCTGCCAAATTGGCAACCTGTGCGAACCAAGAGGTTAAAGGGGCTGTCTCTCCAAGTTGGGAGGTTGATAGTAAAGCAGACGGAAAGTCAAACCGGAGCACCAGGAGAGGGACTATGCGTTGAGTTTTAGAAACCTTTCGTATTCACAGTGTGTCCGTTCTCTAGGTTTCCTGCACATGTTATAGCTGTAGTAATATTCCCTTCAACCTGGAGAGTTCGGACCCATGGAATGGGTGCCATGCATTATTGCTTTAAAGGGTCTGCATTTGCTCACCCAATCTCACCAATCGTCTCAGTCCCAAGTGTCCCTCCTTATGCCACATCCAGCTGTCGTTGTAGATAGGGTCATTCTAGATTTCATCAGAGACCCTGAAGGAATTGTAAAGAATTTCCCAGTTTTTTTGTTTTGTTTTTGAAATTCCTTTTTATAGTGGGTTTGAGCTGATTCTCGCTGCCATGTTTATGCCAGTCTAGACACACTTGATTCCCTTACGGAGACATATCAATACATAGGTTTTAAGATTCTTACTAGTCAGATATTTTCCTCTGCGGGAAATATGGGGTTTTGAGTCCCTTTCACTGAGGACGGTGTAGGTCTTGTCTATTCCATAGTTGGTTTTTGGAACGGTACCTGTGCTTATATCAAACTCTGGTTTTATGCATCACCCCACCTCTCCTTCCCCCTTAAGCAGGTATAAGAGTGTTTTCTAAATGTGAGACACTGTTCTCTTTCCTAACTCAGTTCAAGTGTAGCCATGTTTACAGGATCTTCATAAGTGATATCTTATGATAAGTTTCTTTTTCTGTGTGACTTATTTCACTTAGAATCATCGTACCTGAATCCACCCATTTTGCTGCTACTGGTCTTATGACATTGATTTCATGGCTGAGGGATATTCCATCGTACGTAAGTACCACAGTATTTTGAACCATGTTTATATTTTCTGGGATACTTAAGGTGTATCCAAGTTGAGGTCCTTGTATGCAGTGCAGCCCTAAATTTTGGGGTGGCTCTTTCTTATTGATTTTCAGTTTTCCCAAGGTATATTCCCTAGACTGGTAGTGCCCTTGGCTCTGTAGCTCTGTTCTTTACTTGTTTTAGGGAACAGAATGCACTCCTCCAGAGAGGCAGTTGGCAATTTACATCCCGCCCATCAGCATAACAAGGCTCCCTGTTCTCCAGGGCCTGTCTTGCCTTTCTTGTTCTTACACATTTTGTGGATGTCCCCTTTGACTGTTGGGAAGTGATTCTTCTTTGTAGTGCAGATTTGCATTGCCTGCTTGCTTGCTTGGCCAAAAAGGGCGTATGCGTTTTCTCCTGAATATATTCAGGAGAAAACGCATACGCCCTTTTTGGCCAAGTGCATCATTGTCGAAGTTGTGCCCCTCTTCCTGTGCTTTAAAGGCGATTCCAACGTACCTCTTGAAATCTGTTTCCTGCTATTCTGCCTCGCTTTCAAGTCCGCCTCGTTGCCTTCCCTCAACAGATTTTTGGACGATAGTTGTCCTTTATTACTCGGCCAGTTTGTGAATTGCTGTGCCCCTGAGCTCCATTTTTCAACTCGTTTTTGGTGAGCTGACCGCAAGTCCAAAATTTTGGTTCAGGACCTATACTGGTTCCCGGTGGGTGGCTGAGAATTTGGTTAATTCTTCTTCCTGCCGGGAAATTACAGTGATATGTGCCCGTCCAAATGCCTAACAGCTACTCTCTCATTGGTTCTCCCTCTTCCCTTTCATCCTCTGCCAAATTGGCAACCTGTGCGAACCAAGAGGTTAAAGGGGCTGTCTCTCCAAGTTGGGAGGTTGATAGTAAAGCAGACGGAAAGTCAAACCGGAGCACCAGGAGAGGGACTATGCGTTGAGTTTTAGAAACCTTTCGTATTCACAGTGTGTCCGTTCTCTAGGTTTCCCGCACTTGTTATAGCTGTAGTAATATTCCCTTCAACCTGGAGAGTTCGGACCCATGGAATGGGTGCCATGCATTTTTGCTTTAAAGGGTCTGCATTTGCTCACCCAATCTCACCTATCGTCTCAGTCCCAAGTGTCCCTCCTTATGCCACATCCAGCTGTCGTTGTTGATAGGGTCATTCCAGCCTTCATCAGAGACCCTGAAGGAATTGTAAAGAATTTCCCAGTTTTTTTGTTTTGTTTTTGAAATTCCTTTTTATAGTGGGTTTGAGCTGATTCTCGCTGCCATGTTTATGCCAGTCTAGACACACTTGATTCCCTTACGGAGACATATCAATACATAGGTTTTAAGATTCTTACTAGTCAGATATTTTCCTCTGCGGGAAATATGGGGTTTTGAGTCCCTTTCGCTGAGGACGGTGTAGGTCTTGTCTATTCCATAGTTGGTTTTAGGAACGGTACCTGTGCTTATATCAAACTCTGGTTTTATGCATCACCCCACCTCTCCTTCCCCCTTAAGCAGGTATAAGAGTGTTTTCTAAATGTGAGACACTGTTCTCTTTCCTAACTCAGTTCAAGTGTAGCCATGTTTACAGGATCTTCATAAGTGATATCTTATGATAAGTTTCTTTTTCTGTGTGACTTATTTCACTTAGAATCATCGTACCTGAATCCACCCATTTTGCTGCTACTGGTCTTATGACATTGATTTCATGGCTGAGGGATATTCCATCGTACGTAAGTACCACAATTTTTTGAACCATGTTTATATTTTCTGGGATACTTAAGGTGTATCCAAGTTGAGGCCCTTGTATGCAGTGCAGCCCTAAATTTAGGGGTGGCTCTGTCTTATTGATTTTCAGTTTTCCCAAGGTATATTCCCTAGACTGGTAGTGCCCTTGGCTCTGTAGCTCTGTTCTTTACTTGTTTTAGGGAACAGAATGCACTCCTCCAGAGAGGCAGTTGGCAATTTACATCCCGCCCATCAGCATAACAAGGCTCCCTGTTCTCCAGGGCCTGTCTTGCCTTTCTTGTTCTTACACATTTTGTGGATGTCCCTTTTGACCGGTGGGAAGTGATACTTCTTTGTAGTGCAGATTTGCATTGCCCGCTTGCTTGCTTGGCCAAAAAGGGCGTATGCGTTTTCTCCTGAATATATTCAGGAGAAAACGCATACGCCCTTTTTGGCCAAGTGCATCATTGTCGAAGTTGTGCCCCTCTTCCTGTGCTTTAAAGGCGATTCCAACGTACCTCTTGAAATCTGTTTCCTGCCATTCTGCCTCGCTTTCAAGTCCGCCTCGTTGCCTTCCCTCAACAGATTTTTGGACGATAGTTGTCCTTTATTACTCGGCCAGTTTGTGAATTGCTGTGCCCCTGAGCTCCATTTTTCAACTCGTTTTTGGTGAGCTGACCGCAAGTCCAAAATTTTGGTTCAGGACCTATACTGGTTCCCGGTGGGTGGCTGAGAATTTGGTTAATTCTTCTTCCTGCCGGGAAATTACAGTGATATGTGCCCGTCCAAATGCCTAACAGCTACTCTCTCATTGGTTCTCCCTCTTCCCTTTCATCCTCTGCCAAATTGGCAACCTGTGCGAACCAAGAGGTTAAAGGGGCTGTCTCTCCAAGTTGGGAGGTTGATAGTAAAGCAGACGGAAAGTCAAACCGGAGCACCAGGAGAGGGACTATGCGTTGAGTTTTAGAAACCTTTCGTATTCACAGTGTGTCCGTTCTCTAGGTTTCCCGCACTTGTTATAGCTGTAGTAATATTCCCTTCACCCTGGAGAGTTCGGACCCATGGAATGGGTGCCATGCATTTTTGCTTTAAAGGGTCTGCATTTGCTCACCCAATCTCACCTATCGTCTCAGTCCCAAGTGTCCCTCCTTATGCCACATCCAGCTGTCGTTGTTGATAGGGTCATTCCAGCCTTCATCAGAGACCCTGAAGGAATTGTAAAGAATTTCCCAGTTTTTTTGTTTTGTTTTTGAAATTCCTTTTTATAGTGGGTTTGAGCTGATTCTCGCTGCCATGTTTATGCCAGTCTAGACACACTTGATTCCCTTACGGAGACATATCAATACATAGGTTTTAAGATTCTTACTAATCAGATATTTTCCTCTGCGGGAAATATGGGGTTTTGAGTCCCTTTCGCTGAGGACGGTGTAGGTCTTGTCTATTCCATAGTTGGTTTTTGGAACGGTACCTGTGCTTATATCAAACTCTGGTTTTATGCATCACCCCACCTCTCCTTCCCCCTTAAGCAGGTATAAGAGTGTTTTCTAAATGTGAGACACTGTTCTCTTTCCTAACTCAGTTCAAGTGTAGCCATGTTTACAGGATCTTCATAAGTGATATCTTATGATAAGTTTCTTTTTCTGTGTGACTTATTTCACTTAGAATCATCGTACCTGAATCCACCCATTTTGCTGCTACTGGTCTTATGACATTGATTTCATGGCTGAGGGATATTCCATCGTACGTAAGTACCACAATTTTTTGAACCATGTTTATATTTTCTGGGATACTTAAGGTGTATCCAAGTTGAGGCCCTTGTATGCAGTGCAGCCCTAAATTTTGGGGTGGCTCTGTCTTATTGATTTTCAGTTTTCCCAAGGTATATTCCCTAGACTGGTAGTGCCCTTGGCTCTGTAGCTCTGTTCTTTACTTGTTTTAGGGAACAGAATGCACTCCTCCAGAGAGGCAGTTGTCAATTTACATCCCGCCCATCAGCATAACAAGGCTCCCTGTTCTCCAGGGCCTGTCTTGCCTTTCTTGTTCTTACACATTTTGTGGATGTCCCTTTTGACCGGTGGGAAGTGATACTTCTTTGTAGTGCAGATTTGCATTGCCCGCTTGCTTGCTTGGCCAAAAAGGGCGTATGCGTTTTCTCCTGAATATATTCAGGAGAAAACGCATACGCCCTTTTTGGCCAAGTGCATCATTGTCGAAGTTGTGCCCCTCTTCCTGTGCTTTAAAGGCGATTCCAACGTACCTCTTGAAATCTGTTTCCTGCTATTCTGCCTCGCTTTCAAGTCCGCCTCGTTGCCTTCCCTCAACAGATTTTTGGACGATAGTTGTCCTTTATTACTCGGCCAGTTTGTGAATTGCTGTGCCCCTGAGCTCCATTTTTCAACTCGTTTTTGGTGAGCTGACCGCAAGTCCAAAATTTTGGTTCAGGACCTATACTGGTTCCCGGTGGGTGGCTGAGAATTTGGTTAATTCTTCTTCCTGCCGGGAAATTACAGTGATATGTGCCCGTCCAAATGCCTAACAGCTACTCTCTCATTGGTTCTCCCTCTTCCCTTTCATCCACTGCCAAATTGGCAACCTGTGCGAACCAAGAGGTTAAAGGGGCTGTCTCTCCAAGTTGGGAGGTTGATAGTAAAGCAGACGGAAAGTCAAACCGGAGCACCAGGGGTGGGACTATTCGTTGAGTTTTAGAAACCTTTCGTATTCACAGTGTGTCCGTTCTCTAGGTTTCCCGCACATGTTATAGCTGTAGTAATATTCCCTTCAACCTGGAGAGTTCGGACCCATGGAATGGGTGCCATGCATTATTGCTTTAAAGGGTCTGCATTTGCTCACCCAATCTCACCAATCGTCTCAGTCCCAAGTGTCCCTCCTTATGCCACATCCAGCTGTCGTTGTAGATAGGGTCATTCCAGCTTTCATCAGAGACCCTGAAGGAATTGTAAAGAATTTCCCAGTTTTTTTGTTTTGTTTTTGAAATTCCTTTTTATAGTGGGTTTGAGCTGATTCTCGCTGCCATGTTTATGCCAGTCTAGACACACTTGATTCCCTTACGGAGACATATCAATACATAGGTTTTAAGATTCTTACTAGTCAGATATTTTCCTCTGCGGGAAATATGGGGTTTTGAGTCCCTTTCGCTGAGGACGGTGTAGGTCTTGTCTATTCCATAGTTGGTTTTTGGAACGGTACCTGTGCTTATATCAAACTCTGGTTTTATGCATCACCCCACCTCTCCTTCCCCCTTAAGCAGGTATAAGAGTGTTTTCTAAATGTGAGACACTGTCCTCTTTCCTAACTCAGTTCAAGTGTAGCCATGTTTACAGGATCTTCATAAGTGATATCTTATGATAAGTTTCTTTTTCTGTGTGACTTATTTCACTTAGAATCATCATACCTGAATCCACCCATTTTGCTGCTACTGGTCTTATGGCATTGATTTCATGGCTGAGGGATATTCCATCGTACGTAAGTACCACAATTTTTTGAACCATGTTTATATTTTATGGGATACTTACGGTGTATCCAAGTTGAGGTCCTTGTATGCAGTGCAGCCTTAAATTTTGGGGTGGCTCTGTCTTATTGATTTTCAGTTTTCCCAAGGTATATTCCCTAGACTGGTAGTGCCCTTGGCTCTGTAGCTCTGTTGTTTACTTGTTTTAGGGAACAGAATGCACTCCTCCAGAGAGGCAGTTGGCAATTTACATCCCGCCCATCAGCATAACAAGGCTCCCTGTTCTCCAGGGCCTGTCTTGCCTTTCTTGTTCTTACACATTTTGTGGATGTCCCTTTTGACCGGTGGGAAGTGATACTTCTTTGTAGTGCAGATTTGCATTGCCCGCTTGCTTGCTTGGCCAAAAAGGGCGTATGCGTTTTCTCCTGAATATATTCAGGAGAAAACGCATACGCCCTTTTTGGCCAAGTGCATCATTGTCGAAGTTGTGCCCCTCTTCCTGTGCTTTAAAGGCGATTCCAACGTACCTCTTGAAATCTGTTTCCTGCCATTCTGCCTCGCTTTCAAGTCCGCCTCGTTGCCTTCCCTCAACAGATTTTTGGACGATAGTTGTCCTTTATTACTCGGCCAGTTTGTGAATTGCTGTGCCCCTGAGCTCCATTTTTCAACTCGTTTTTGGTGAGCTGACCGCAAGTCCAAAATTTTGGTTCAGGACCTATACTGGTTCCCGGTGGGTGGCTGAGAATTTGGTTAATTCTTCTTCCTGCCGGGAAATTACAGTGATATGTGCCCGTCCAAATGCCTAACAGCTACTCTCTCATTGGTTCTCCCTCTTCCCTTTCATCCTCTGCCAAATTGGCAACCTGTGCGAACCAAGAGGTTAAAGGGGCTGTCTCTCCAAGTTGGGAGGTTGATAGTAAAGCAGACGGAAAGTCAAACCGGAGCACCAGGAGAGGGACTATGCGTTGAGTTTTAGAAACCTTTCGTATTCACAGTGTGTCCGTTCTCTAGGTTTCCCGCACATGTTATAGCTGTAGTAATATTCCCTTCAACCTGGAGAGTTCGGACCCATGGAATGGGTGCCATGCATTATTGCTTTAAAGGGTCTGCATTTGCTCACCCAATCTCACCAACCGTCTCAGTCCCAAGTGTCCCTCCTTATGCCACATCCAGCTGTCGTTGTTGATAGGGTCATTCCAGCTTTCATCAGAGACCCTGAAGGAATTGTAAAGAATTTCCCAGTTTTTTTGTTTTGTTTTTGAAATTCCTTTTTATAGTGGGTTTGAGCTGATTCTCGCTGCCATGTTTATGCCAGTCTAGACACAGTTGATTCCCTTACGGAGACATATCAATACATAGGTTTTAAGATTCTTACTAGTCAGATATTTTCCTCTGCGGGAAATATGGGGTTTTGAGTCCCTTTCGCTGAGGACGGTGTAGGTCTTGTCTATTCCATAGTTGGTTTTTGGAACGGTACCTGTGCTTATATCAAACTCTGGTTTTATGCATCACCCCACCTCTCCTTCCCCCTTAAGCAGGTATAAGAGTGTTTTCTAAATGTGAGATACTGTTCTCTTTCCTAACTCAGTTCAAATGTAGCCATGTTTACAGGATCTTCATAAGTGATATCTTATGATAAGTTTCTTTTTCTGTGTGACTTATTTCACTTAGAATCATCGTACCTGAATCCACCCATTTTGCTGCTACTGGTCTTATGACATTGATTTCATGGCTGAGGGATATTCCATCGTACATAAGTACCACAATTTTTTGAACCATGTTTATATTTTCTGGGATACTTAAGGTGTATCCAAGTTGAGGTCCTTGTATGCAGTGCAGCCCTAAATTTTGGGGTGGCTCTGTCTTATTGATTTTCAGTTTTCCCAAGGTATATTCCCTAGACTGGTAGTGCCCTTGGCTCTGTAGCTCTGTTGTTTACTTGTTTTAGGGAACAGAATGCACTCCTCCAGAGAGGCAGTTGGCAATTTACATCCCGCCCATCAGCATAACAAGGCTCCCTGTTCTCCAGGGCCTGTCTTGCCTTTCTTGTTCTTACACATTTTGTGGATGTCCCTTTTGACCGGTGGGAAGTGATACTTCTTTGTAGTGCAGATTTGCATTGCCCGCTTCCTTGCTTGGCCAAAAAGGGCGTATGCGTTTTCTCCTGAATATATTCAGGAGAAAACGCATACGCCCTTTTTGGCCAAGTGCATCATTGTCGAAGTTGTGCCCCTCTTCCTGTGCTTTAAAGGCGATTCCAACGTACCTCTTGAAATCTGTTTCCTGCTATTCTGCCTCGCTTTCAAGTCCGCCTCGTTGCCTTCCCTCAACAGATTTTTGGACGATAGTTGTCCTTTATTACTCGGCCAGTTTGTGAATTGCTGTGCCCCTGAGCTCCATTTTTCAACTCGTTTTTGGTGAGCTGACCGCAAGTCCAAAATTTTGGTTCAGGACCTATACTGGTTCCCGGTGGGTGGCTGAGAATTTGGTTAATTCTTCTTCCTGCCGGGAAATTACAGTGATATGTGCCCGTCCAAATGCCTAACAGCTACTCTCTCATTGGTTCTCCCTCTTCCCTTTCATCCTCTGCCAAATTGGCAACCTGTGCGAACCAAGAGGTTAAAGGCGCTGTCTCTCCAAGTTGGGAGGTTGATAGTAAAGCAGACGGAAAGTCAAACCGGAGCACCAGGAGAGGGACTATGCGTTGAGTTTTAGAAACCTTTCGTATTCACAGTGTGTCCGTTCTCTAGGTTTCCCGCACATGTTATAGCTGTAGTAATATTCCCTTGAACCTGGAGAGTTCGGACCCATGGAATGGGTGCCATGCATTATTGCTTTAAAGGGTCTGCATTTGCTCACCCAATCGCACCAATCGTCTCAGTCCCAAGTGTCCCTCCTTATGCCACATCCAGCTGTCATTGTAGATAGGGTCATTCCAGCTTTCATCAGAGACCCTGAAGGAATTGTAAAGAATTTCCCAGTTTTTTTGTTTTGTTTTTGAAATTCCTTTTTATAGTGGGTTTGAGCTGATTCTCGCTGCCATGTTTATGCCAGTCTAGACACACTTGATTCCCTTACGGAGACATATCAATACATAGGTTTTAAGATTCTTACTAGTCAGATATTTTCCTCTGCGGGAAATATGGGGTTTTGAGTCCCTTTCGCTGAGGACGGTGTAGGTCTTGTCTATTCCATAGTTGGTTTTTGGAACGGTACCTGTGCTTATATCAAACTCTGGTTTTATGCATCACCCCACCTCTCCTTCCCCCTTAAGCAGGTATAAGAGTGTTTTCTAAATGTGAGACACTGTCCTCTTTCCTAACTCAGTTCAAGTGTAGCCATGTTTACAGGATCTTCATAAGTGATATCTTATGATAAGTTTCTTTTTCTGTGTGACTTATTTCACTTAGAATCATCGTACCTGAATCCACCCATTTTGCTGCTACTGGTCTTATGGCATTGATTTCATGGCTGAGGGATATTCCATCGTACGTAAGTACCACAATTTTTTGAACCATGTTTATATTTTCTGGGATACTTAAGGTGTATCCAAGTTGAGGTCCTTGTATGCAGTGCAGCCTTAAATTTTGGGGTGGCTCTGTCTTATTGATTTTCAGTTTTCCCAAGGTATATTCCCTAGACTGGTAGTGCCCTTGGCTCTGTAGCTCTGTTGTTTACTTGTTTTAGGGAACAGAATGCACTCCTCCAGAGAGGCAGTTGGCAATTTACATCCCGCCCATCAGCATAACAAGGCTCCCTGTTCTCCAGGGCCTGTCTTGCCTTTCTTGTTCTTACACATTTTGTGGATGTCCCTTTTGACCGGTGGGAAGTGATACTTCTTTGTAGTGCAGATTTGCATTGCCCGCTTGCTTGCTTGGCCAAAAAGGGCGTATGCGTTTTCTCCTGAATATATTCAGGAGAAAACGCATACGCCCTTTTTGGCCAAGTGCATCATTGTCGAAGTTGTGCCCCTCTTCCTGTGCTTTAAAGGCGATTCCAACGTACCTCTTGAAATCTGTTTCCTGCCATTCTGCCTCGCTTTCAAGTCCGCCTCGTTGCCTTCCCTCAACAGATTTTTGGACGATAGTTGTCCTTTATTACTCGGCCAGTTTGTGAATTGCTGTGCCCCTGAGCTCCATTTTTCAACTCGTTTTTGGTGAGCTGACCGCAAGTCCAAAATTTTGGTTCAGGACCTATACTGGTTCCCGGTGGGTGGCTGAGAATTTGGTTAATTCTTCTTCCTGCCGGGAAATTACAGTGATATGTGCCCGTCCAAATGCCTAACAGCTACTCTCTCATTGGTTCTCCCTCTTCCCTTTCATCCTCTGCCAAATTGGCAACCTGTGCGAACCAAGAGGTTAAAGGGGCTGTCTCTCCAAGTTGGGAGGTTGATAGTAAAGCAGACGGAAAGTCAAACCGGAGCACCAGGAGAGGGACTATGCGTTGAGTTTTAGAAACCTTTCGTATTCACAGTGTGTCCGTTCTCTAGGTTTCCCGCACATGTTATAGCTGTAGTAATATTCCCTTCAACCTGGAGAGTTCGGACCCATGGAATGGGTGCCATGCATTATTGCTTTAAAGGGTCTGCATTTGCTCACCCAATCTCACCAACCGTCTCAGTCCCAAGTGTCCCTCCTTATGCCACATCCAGCTGTCGTTGTTGATAGGGTCATTCCAGCTTTCATCAGAGACCCTGAAGGAATTGTAAAGAATTTCCCAGTTTTTTTGTTTTGTTTTTGAAATTCCTTTTTATAGTGGGTTTGAGCTGATTCTCGCTGCCATGTTTATGCCAGTCTAGACACAGTTGATTCCCTTACGGAGACATATCAATACATAGGTTTTAAGATTCTTACTAGTCAGATATTTTCCTCTGCGGGAAATATGGGGTTTTGAGTCCCTTTCGCTGAGGACGGTGTAGGTCTTGTCTATTCCATAGTTGGTTTTTGGAACGGTACCTGTGCTTATATCAAACTCTGGTTTTATGCATCACCCCACCTCTCCTTCCCCCTTAAGCAGGTATAAGAGTGTTTTCTAAATGTGAGACACTGTTCTCTTTCCTAACTCAGTTCAAGTGTAGCCATGTTTACAGGATCTTCATAAGTGATATCTTATGATAAGTTTCTTTTTCTGTGTGACTTATTTCACTTAGAATCATCGTACCTGAATCCACCCATTTTGCTGCTACTGGTCTTATGACATTGATTTCATGGCTGAGGGATATTCCATCGTACGTAAGTACCACAATTTTTTGAACCATGTTTATATTTTCTGGGATACTTAAGGTGTATCCAAGTTGAGGTCCTTGTATGCAGTGCAGCCTTAAATTTTGGGGTGGCTCTGTCTTATTGATTTTCAGTTTTCCCAAGGTATATTCCCTATACTGGTAGTGCCCTTGGCTCTGTAGCTCTGTTCTTTACTTGTTTTAGGGAACAGAATGCACTCCTCCAGAGAGGCAGTTGGCAATTTACATCCCGCCCATCAGCATAACAAGGCTCCCTGTTCTCCAGGGCCTGTCTTGCCTTTCTTGTTCTTACACATTTTGTGGATGTCCCTTTTGACCGGTGGGAAGTGATACTTCTTTGTAGTGCAGATTTGCATTGCCCGCTTCCTTGCTTGGCCAAAAAGGGCGTATGCGTTTTCTCCTGAATATATTCAGGAGAAAACGCATACGCCCTTTTTGGCCAAGTGCATCATTGTCGAAGTTGTGCCCCTCTTCCTGTGCTTTAAAGGCGATTCCAACGTACCTCTTGAAATCTGTTTCCTGCTATTCTGCCTCGCTTTCAAGTCCGCCTCGTTGCCTTCCCTCAACAGATTTTTGGACGATAGTTGTCCTTTATTACTCGGCCAGTTTGTGAATTGCTGTGCCCCTGAGCTCCATTTTTCAACTCGTTTTTGGTGAGCTGACCGCAAGTCCAAAATTTTGGTTCAGGACCTATACTGGTTCCCGGTGGGTGGCTGAGAATTTGGTTAATTCTTCTTCCTGCCGGGAAATTACAGTGATATGTGCCCGTCCAAATGCCTAACAGCTACTCTCTCATTGGTTCTCCCTCTTCCCTTTCATCCTCTGCCAAATTGGCAACCTGTGCGAACCAAGAGGTTAAAGGCGCTGTCTCTCCAAGTTGGGAGGTTGATAGTAAAGCAGACGGAAAGTCAAACCGGAGCACCAGGAGAGGGACTATGCGTTGAGTTTTAGAAACCTTTCGTATTCACAGTGTGTCCATTCTCTAGGTTTCCCGCACATGTTATAGCTGTAGTAATATTCCCTTGAACCTGGAGAGTTCGGACCCATGGAATGGGTGCCATGCATTATTGCTTTAAAGGGTCTGCATTTGCTCACCCAATCGCACCAATCGTCTCAGTCCCAAGTGTCCCTCCTTATGCCACATCCAGCTGTCATTGTAGATAGGGTCATTCCAGCTTTCATCAGAGACCCTGAAGGAATTGTAAAGAATTTCCCAGTTTTTTTGTTTTGTTTTTGAAATTCCTTTTTATAGTGGGTTTGAGCTGATTCTCGCTGCCATGTTTATGCCAGTCTAGACACACATGATTCCCTTATGGAGACATATCAATACATAGGTTTTAAGATTCTTACTAGTCAGATATTTTCCTCTGCGGGAAATATGGGGTTTTGAGTCCCTTTCGCTGAGGACGGTGTAGGTCTTGTCTATTCCATAGTTGGTTTTTGGTACGGTACCTGTGCTTATATCAAACTCTGGTTTTATGCATCACCCCACCTCTCCTTCTCCCTTAAGCAGGTATAAGAGTGTTTTCTAAATGTGAGACACTGTTCTCTTTCCTAACTCAGTTCAAGTGTAGCCATGTTTACAGGATCTTCATAAGTGATATCTTATGATAAGTTTCTTTTTCTGTGTGACTTATTTCACTTAGAATCATCGTACCTGAATCCACCCATTTTGCTGCTACTGGTCTTATGACATTGATTTCATGGCTGAGGGATATTCCATCGTACGTAAGTACCACAATTTTTTGAACCATGTTTATATTTTCTGGGATACTTAAGGTGTATCCAAGTTGAGGTCCTTGTATGCAGTGCAGCCCTAAATTTTGGGGTGGCTCTGTCTTATTGATTTTCAGTTTTCCCAAGGTATATTCCCTAGACTGGTAGTGCCCTTGGCTCTGTAGCTCTGTTCTTTACTTGTTTTAGGGAACAGAATGCACTCCTCCAGAGAGGCAGTTGGCAATTTACATCCCGCCCATCAGCATAACAAGGCTCCCTGTTCTCCAGGGCCTGTCTTGCCTTTCTTGTTCTTACACATTTTGTGGATGTCCCTTTTGACCGGTGGGAAGTGATACTTCTTTGTAGTGCAGATTTGCATTGCCCGCTTGCTTGCTTGGCCAAAAAGGGCGTATGCGTTTTCTCCTGAATATATTCAGGAGAAAACGCATAGGCCCTTTTTGGCCAAGTGCGTCATTGTCGAAGTTGTGCCCCTCTTCCTGTGCTTTAAAGGCGATTCCAACGTACCTCTTGAAATCTGTTTCCTGCTATTCTGCCTCGCTTTCAAGTCCGCCTCGTTGGCTTCCCTCAACAGATTTTTGGACGATAGTTGTCCTTTATTACTCGGCCAGTTTGTGAATTGCTGTGCCCCTGAGCTCCATTTTTCAACTCGTTTTTGGTGAGCTGACCGCAAGTCCAAAATTTTGGTTCAGGACCTATACTGGTTCCCGGTGGGTGGCTGAGAATTTGGTTAATTCTTCTTCCTGCCGGGAAATTACAGTGATATGTGCCCGTCCAAATGCCTAACAGCTACTCTCTCATTGGTTCTCCCTCTTCCCTTTCATCCTCTGCCAAATTGGCAACCTGTGCGAACCAAGAGGTTAAAGGGGCTGTCTCTCCAAGTTGGGAGGTTGATAGTAAAGCAGACGGAAAGTCAAACCGGAGCACCAGGAGAGGGACTATTCGTTGAGTTTTAGAAACCTTTCGTATTCACAGTGTGTCCGTTCTCTAGGTTTCCCGCACATGTTATAGCTGTAGAAATATTCCCTTCAACCTGGAGAGTTCGGACCCATGGAATGGGTGCCATGCATTATTGCTTTAAAGGGTCTGCATTTGCTCACCCAATCTCACCAATCGTCTCAGTCCCAAGTGTCCCTCCTTATGCCACATCCAGCTGTCGTTGTAGATAGGGTCATTCCAGCTTTCATCAGAGACCCTGAAGGAATTGTAAAGAATTTCCCAGTTTTTTTGTTTTGTTTTTGAAATTCCTTTTTATAGTGGGTTTGAGCTGATTCTCGCTGCCATGTTTATGCCAGTCTAGACACACTTGATTCCCTTACAGAGACATATCAATACATAGGTTTTAAGATTCTTACTAGTCAGATATTTTCCTCTGCGGGAAATATGGGGTTTTGAGTCCCTTTCACTGAGGACGGTGTAGGTCTTGTCTATTCCATAGTTGGTTTTTGGAACGGTACCTGTGCTTATATCAAACTGTGGTTTTATGCATCACCCCACCTCTCCTTCCCCCTTAAGCAGGTATAAGAGTGTTTTCTAAATGTGAGACACTGTTCTCTTTCCTAACTCAGTTCAAGTGTATAGCCATGTTTACAGGATCTTCATAAGTGATATCTTATGATAATTTTCTTTTTCTGTGTGACTTATTTCACTTAGAATCATCGTACCTGAATCCACCCATTTTGCTGCTACTGGTCTTATGACATTGATTTCATGGCTGAGGGATATTCCATCGTACGTAAGTACCACAATTTTTTGAACCATGTTTATATTTCCTGGGATATTTATTTTGTACCCAAGTTGAGGTCCTTGTAAGCAGTGCAGCCCTAAATTTTTGGGTGGCTCTGTCTTATTGATTTTCAGTTTTCCCAAGGTATATTCCCTAGACTGGTAGTGCCCTTGGCTCTGTAGCTCTGTTCTTTACTTGTTTTAGGGAACAGAATGCACTCCTCCAGAGAGGCAGTTGGCAATTTACATCCCGGCCATCAGCGTAACAAGGCTCCCTGTTCTCCAGGGCCTGTCTTGCCTTTCTTGTTCTTACACATTTTGTGGATGTCCCTTTTGACCGGTGGGAAGTGATACTTCTTTGTAGTGCAGATTTGCATTGCCCGCTTGCTTGCTTGGCCAAAAAGGGCGTATGCGTTTTCTCCTGAATATATTCAGGAGAAAATGCATACGCCCTTTTTGGCCAAGTGCATCATTGTCGAAGTTGTGCCCCTCTTCCTGTGCTTTAAAGGCGATTCCAACGTACCTCTTGAAATCTGTTTCCTGCTATTCTGCCTCGCTTTGAAGTCCGCCTCGTTGCCTTCCCTCAACAGATTTTTGGACGATAGTTGTCCTTTATTACTCGGCCAGTTTGTGAATTGCTGTGCCCCTGAGCTCCATTTTTCAACTCGTTTTTGGAGAGCTGACCGCAAGTCCAAAATTTTGGTTCAGGACCTATACTGGTTCCCGGTGGGTGGCTGAGAATTTGGTTAATTCTTCTTCCTGCCGGGAAATTACAGTGATATGTGCCCGTCCAAATGCCTAACAGCTACTCTCTCATTGGTTCTCCCTCTTCCCTTTCATCCTCTGCCAAATTGGCAACCTGTGCGAACCAGGAGGTTAAAGGGGCTGTCTCTCCAATTTCGGAGAATGATAGTAAAGCAGCCGGAAAGTCAAACCGGAGCACCAGGAGAGGGTTTATTCTTTGAGTTTTAGAAACCTTTCGTATTCACACTGTGTCCGTTCTCTAGGTTTCCCGCACATGTTATAGCTGTAGTAATATTCCCTTCAACCTGGAGAGTTCGGACCCATGGAATGGGTGCCATGCATTATTGCTTTAAAGCGTCTGCATTTGCTCACCCAATCTCACCAATCGTCTCAGTCCCAAGTGTCCCTCCTTATGCCACATCCAGCTGTCGTTGTAGATAGGGTCATTCCAGCTTTCATCAGAGACCCTGAAGGAATTGTAAAGAATTTCCCAGTTTTTTTGTTTTGTTTTTGAAATTCCTTTTTATAGTGGGTTTGAGCTGATTCTCGCTGCCATGTTTATGCCAGTCTAGACACACTTGATTCCCTTACGGAGACATATCAATACATAGGTTTTAAGATTCTTACTAGTCAGATATTTTCCTCTGTGGGAAATATGGGGTTTTGAGTCCCTTTCACTGAGGACGGTGTAGGTCTTGTCTATTCCATAGTTGGTTTTTGGAACGGTACCTGTGCTTATATCAAACTCTGGTTTTATGCATCACCCCACCTCTCCTTCAACCTTAAGCAGGTATAAGAGTGTTTTCTAAATGTGAGACACTGTTCTCTTTCCTAACTCAGTTCAAGTGTAGCCATGTTTACAGGATCTTCATAAGTGATATCTTATGATAAGTTTCTTTTTCTGTGTGACTTATTTCACTTAGAATCATCGTACCTGAATCCACCCATTTTGCTGCTACTGGTCTTATGACATTGATTTCATGGCTGAGGGATATTCCATCGTACGTAAGTACCACAATTTTTTGAACCATGTTTATATTTTCTGGGATACTTAAGGTGTATCCAAGTTGAGGTCCTTGTATGCAGTGCAGCCCTAAATTTTGGGGTGTCTCTGTCTTATTGATTTTCAGTTTTCCCAAGGTATATTCCCTAGACTGGTAGTGCCCTTGGCTCTGTAGCTCTGTTCTTTACTTGTTTTAGGGAACAGAATGCACTCCTCCAGAGAGGCAGTTGGCAATTTACATCCCGCCCATCAGCATAACAAGGCTCCCTGTTCTCCAGGGCCTGTCTTGCCTTTCTTGTTCTTACACATTTTGTGGATGTCCCTTTTGACCGGTGGGAAGTGATACTTCTTTGTAGTGCAGATTTGCATTGCCCGCTTGCTTGCTTGGCCAAAAAGGGCGTATGCGTTTTCTCCTGAATATATTCAGGAGAAAACGCATACGCCCTTTTTGGCCAAGTGCGTCATTGTCGAAGTTGTGCCCCTCTTCCTGTGCTTTAAAGGCGATTCCAACGTACCTCTTGAAATCTGTTTCCTGCTATTCTGCCTCACTTTCAAGTCTGCCTCGTTGCCTTCCCTCAACAGATTTTTGGACGATAGTTGTCCTTTATTACTCGGCCAGTTTGTGAATTGCTGTGTCCCTGAGCTCCATTTTTCAACTCGTTTTTGGAGAGCTGACCGCAAGTCCAAAATTTTGCTTCAGGACCTATACTGGTTCCCGGTGGGTGGCTGAGAATTTGGTTAATTCTTCTTCCTGCCGGGAAATTACAGTGATATGTGCCCGTCCAAATGCCTAACAGCTACTCTCTCATTGGTTCTCCCTCTTCCCTTTCATCCTCTGCCAAATTGGCAACCTGTGCGAATCAAGGGGTTAAGGGGCTGTCTCTCCAAGTTGGGAGGTTGATAGTAAAGCAGACGGAAAGTCAAACCGGAGCACCAGGAGAGGGTCTATTCTTTGAGTTTTAGAAACCTTTCGTATTCACAGTGTGTCCGTTCTCTAGGTTTCCCGCACTTGTTATAGCTGTAGTAATATTCCCTTCAACCTGGAGAGTCCGGACCCATGGAATGGGTGCCATGCATTATTGCTTTAAAGCGTCTGCATTTGCTCACCCAATCTCACCAATCGTCTCAGTCCCAAGTGTCCCTCCTTATGCCACATCCAGCTGTCGTTGTAGATAGGGTCATTCCAGCTTTCATCAGAGACCCTGAAGGAATTGTAAAGAATTTCCCAGTTTTTTTGTTTTGTTTTTGAAATTCCTTTTTATAGTGGGTTTGAGCTGATTCTCGCTGCCATGTTTATGCCAGTCTAGACACACTTGATTCCCTTACGGAGACATATCAATACATAGGTTTTAAGATTCTTACTAGTCAGATATTTTCCTCTGCGGGAAATATGGGGTTTTGAGTCCCTTTCACTGAGGACGGTGTAGGTCTTGTCTATTCCATAGTTGGTTTTTGGAACGGTACCTGTGCTTATATCAAACTCTGGTTTTATGCATCACCCCACCTCTCCTTCCCCCTTAAGCAGGTATAAGAGTGTTTTCTAAATGTGAGACACTGTTCTCTTTCCTAACTCAGTTCAAGTGTAGCCATGTTTACAGGATCTTCATAAGTGATATCTTATGATAAGTTTCTTTTTCTGTGTGACTTATTTCACTTAGAATCATCGTACCTGAATCCACCCATTTTGCTGCTACTGGTCTTATGACATTGATTTCCTGGCTGAGGGATATTCCATCGTACGTAAGTACCACAATTTTTTGAACCATGTTTATATTTTCTGGGATACTTAAGGTGTATCCAAGTTGAGGTCCTTGTATACAGTGCAGCCCTAAATTTTGGGGTGGCTCTGTCTTATTGATTTTCAGTTTTCCCAAGGTATATTCCCTTGACTGGTAGTGCCCTTGGCTCTGTAGCTCTGTTCTTTACTTGTTTTAGGGAACAGAATGCACTCCTCCAGAGAGGCAGTTGGCAATTTACATCCCGCCCATCAGCATAACAACGCTCCCTGTTCTCCAGGGCCTGTCTTGCCTTTCTTGTTCTTACACATTTTGTGGATGTCCCTTTTGACCGGTGGGAAGTGATACTTCTTTGTAGTGCAGATTTGCATTGCCCGCTTGCTTGCTTGGCCAAAAAGGGCGTATGCGTTTTCTCCTGAATATATTCAGGAGAAAACACATACGCCCTTTTTGGCCAAGTGCGTCATTGTCGAAGTTGTGCCCCTCTTCCTGTGCTTTAAAGGCGATTCCAACGTACCTCTTGAAATCTGTTTCCTGCTATTCTGCCTCACTTTCAAGTCTGCCTCGTTGCCTTCCCTCAACAGATTTTTGGACGATAGTTGTCCTTTATTACTCGGCCAGTTTGTGAATTGCTGTGTCCCTGAGCTCCATTTTTCAACTCGTTTTTGGAGAGCTGACCGCAAGTCCAAAATTTTGCTTCAGGACCTATACTGGTTCCCGGTGGGTGGCTGAGAATTTGGTTAATTCTTCTTCCTGCCGGGAAATTACAGTGATATGTGCCCGTCCAAATGCCTAACAGCTACTCTCTCATTGGTTCTCCCTCTTCCCTTTCATCCTCTGCCAAATTGGCAACCTGTGCGAACCAAGAGGATAAGGGGCTGTCTCTCCAAGTTGGGAGGTTGATAGTAAAGCAGCCGGAAAGTCAAACCGGAACACCAGGAGAGGGTTTATTCTTTGAGTTTTAGAAACCTTTCGTATTCACAGTGTGTCCGTTCTCTAGGTTTCCCGCACATGTTATAGCTGTAGTAATATTCCCTTCAACCTGGAGAGTTCGGACCCATGGAATGGGTGCCATGCATTATTGCTTTAAAGCGTCTGCATTTGCTCACCCAATCTCACCAATCGTCTCAGTCCCAAGTGTCCCTCCTTATGCCACATCCAGCTGTCGTTGTAGATAGGGTCATTCCAGCTTTCATCAGAGACCCTGAAGGAATTGTAAAGAATTTCCCAGTTTTTTTGTTTTGTTTTTGAAATTCCATTTTATAGTGGGTTTGAGCTGATTCTCGCTGCCATGTTTATGCCAGTCTAGACACACTTGATTCCCTTACGGAGACATATCAATACATAGGTTTTAAGATTCTTACTAGTCAGATATTTTCCTCTGCGGGAAATATGGGGTTTTGAGTCCCTTTCACTGAGGACGGTGTAGGTCTTGTCTATTCCATAGTTGGTTTTTGGAACGGTACCTGTGCTTATATCAAACTCTGGTTTTATGCATCACCCCACCTCTCCTTCCCCCTTAAGCAGGTATAAGAGTGTTTTCTAAATGTGAGACACTGTTCTCTTTCCTAACTCAGTTCAAGTGTAGCCATGTTTACAGGATCTTCATAAGTGATATCTTATGATAAGTTTCTTTTTCTGTGTGATTTATTTCACTTAGAATCATCGTACCTGAATCCACCCATTTTGCTGCTACTGGTCTTATGACATTGATTTCATGGCTGAGGGATATTCCATCGTACGTAAGTACCACAATTTTTTGAACCATGTTTATATTTTCTGGGATACTTAAGGTGTATCCAAGTTGAGTTCCTTGTATGCAGTGCAGCCCTAAATTTTGGGGTGGCTCTGTCTTATTGATTTTCAATTTTCCCAAGGTATATTCCCTAGACTGGTAGTGCCCTTGGCTCTGTAGCTCTGTTCTTTACTTGTTTTAGGGAACAGAATGCACTCCTCCAGAGAGGCAGTTGGCAATTTACATCCCGCCCATCAGCATAACAAGGCTCCCTGTTCTCCAGGGCCTGTCTTGCGTTTCTTGTTCTTACACATTTTGTGGATGTCCCTTTTGACCGGTGGGAAGTGATACTTCTTTGTAGTGCAGATTTGCATTGCCCGCTTGCTTGCTTAGCCAAAAAGGGCGTATGCGTTTTCTCCTGAATATATTCAGGAGAAAACGCATACGCCCTTTTTGGCCAAGTGCGTCATTGTCGAAGATGTGCCCCTCTTCCTGTGCTTTAAAGGCGATTCCAACGTACCTCTTGAAATCTGTTTCCTGCTATTCTGCCTCGCTTTCAAGTCCGCCTCGTTGCCTTCCCTCAACAGATTTTTGGACGATAGTTGTCCTTTATTACTCGGCCAGTTTGTGAATTGCTGTGCCCATGAGCTCCATTTTTCAACTCGTTTTTGGTGAGCTGACCGCAAGTCCAAAATTTTGGGTCAGGACCTATACTGGTTCCCGGTGGGTGGCTGAGAATTTGGTTAATTCTTCTTCCTGCCGGGAAATTACAGTGATATGTGCCCGTCCAAATGCCTAACAGCTACTCTCTCATTGGTTCTCCCTCTTCCCTTTCATCCTCTGCCAAATTGGCAACCTGTGTGAACCAAGAGGTTAAAGGGGCTGTCTCTCCAAGTTGGGAGGTTGATAGTAAAGCAGACGGAAAGTCAAACCGGAGCACCAGGAGAGGGTCTATTCTTTGAGTTTTAGAAACCTTTCGTATTCACAGTGTGTCCGTTCTCTAGGTTTCCCGCACATGTTATAGCTGTAGTAATATTCCCTTCAACCTGGAGAGTTCGGACCCATGGAATGGGTGCCATGCATTATTGCTTTAAAGGGTCTGCATTTGCTCACCCAATCTCACCAATCGTCTCAGTCCCAAGTGTCCCTCCTTATGCCACATCCAGCTGTCGTTGTAGATAGGGTCATTCCAGCTTTCATCAGAGACCCTGAAGGAATTGTAAAGAATTTCCCAGTTTTTTTGTTTTGTTTTTGAAATTCCTTTTTATAGTGGGTTTGAGCTGATTCTCACTGCCATGTTTATGCCAGTCTAGACACACTTGATTCCCTTACAGAGACATATCAATACATAGGTTTTAAGATTCTTACTAGTCAGATATTTTCCTCTGCGGGAAATATGGGGTTTTGAGTCCCTTTCACTGAGGACGGTGTAGGTCTTGTCTATTCCATAGTTGGTTTTTGGAACGGTACCTGTGCTTATATCAAACTGTGGTTTTATGCATCACCCCACCTCTCCTTCCCCCTTAAGCAGGTATAAGAGTGTTTTCTAAATGTGAGACACTGTTCTCTTTCCTAACTCAGTTCAAGTGTAGCCATGTTTACAGGATCTTCATAAGTGATATCTTATGATAAGTTTCTTTTTCTGTGTGACTTATTTCACTTAGAATCATCGTACCTGAATCCACCCATTTTGCTGCTACTGGTCTTATGACATTGATTTCATGGCTGAGGGATATTCCATCGTACGTAAGTACCACAATTTTTTGAACCATGTTTATATTTCCTGGGATATTTATTTTGTACCCAAGTTGAGGTCCTTGTAAGCAGTGCAGCCCTAAATTTTTGGGTGGCTCTGTCTTATTGATTTTCAGTTTTCCCAAGGTATATTCCCTAGACTGGTAGTGCCCTTGGCTCTGTAGCTCTGTTCTTTACTTGTTTTAGGGAACAGAATGCACTCCTCCAGAGAGGCAGTTGGCAATTTACATCCCGGCCATCAGCGTAACAAGGCTCCCTGTTCTCCAGGGCCTGTCTTGCCTTTCTTGTTCTTACACATTTTGTGGATGTCCCTTTTGACCGGTGGGAAGTGATACTTCTTTGTAGTGCAGATTTGCATTGCCCGCTTGCTTGCTTGGCCAAAAAGGGCGTATGCGTTTTCTCCTGAATATATTCAGGAGAAAACGCATACGCCCTTTTTGTCCAAGTGCATCATTGTCGAAGTTGTGCCCCTCTTCCTGTGCTTTAAAGGCAATTCCAACGTACCTCTTGAAATCTGTTTCCTGCTATTCTGCCTCGCTTTCAAGTCCGCCTCGTTGCCTTCCGTCAACAGATTTATGGACGATAGTTGTCCTTTATTACTCGGGCAGTTTGTGAATTGCTGTGCCCCTGAGCTCCATTTTTCAACTCGTTTTTGGAGAGCTGACCGCAAGTCCAAAATTTTGGTTCAGGACCTATACTGGTTCCCGGTGGGTGGCTGAGAATTTGGTTAATTCTTCTTCCTGCCGGGAAATTACAGTGATATGTGCCCATCCAAATGCCTAACAGCTACTCTCTCATTGGTTCTCCCTCTTCCCTTTCATCCTCTGCCAAATTGGCAACCTGTGCGAACCAGGAGGTTAAAGGGGCTGTCTCTCCAATTTCGGAGAATGATAGTAAAGCAGCCGGAAAGTCAAACCGGAGCACCAGGAGAGGGTTTATTCTTTGAGTTTTAGAAACCTTTCGTATTCACACTGTGTCCGTTCTCTAGGTTTCCCGCACATGTTATAGCTGTAGTAATATTCCCTTCAACCTGGAGAGTTCGGACCCATGGAATGGGTGCCATGCATTATTGCTTTAAAGCGTCTGCATTTGCTCACCCAATCTCACCAATCGTCTCAGTCCCAAGTGTCCCTCCTTATGCCACATCCAGCTGTCGTTGTAGATAGGGTCATTCCAGCTTTCATCAGAGACCCTGAAGGAATTCTAAAGAATTTCCCAGTTTTTTTGTTTTGTATTTGAAATTCCTTTTTATAGTGGGTTTGAGCTGATTCTCGCTGCCATGTTTATGCCAGTCTAGACACACTTGATTCCCTTACGGAGACATATCAATACATAGGTTTTAAGATTCTTACTAGTCAGATATTTTCCTCTGTGGGAAATATGGGGTTTTGAGTCCCTTTCACTGAGGACGGTGTAGGTCTTGTCTATTCCATAGTTGGTTTTTGGAACGGTACCTGTGCTTATATCAAACTCTGGTTTTATGCATCACCCCACCTCTCCTTCAACCTTAAGCAGGTATAAGAGTGTTTTCTAAATGTGAGACACTGTTCTCTTTCCTAACTCAGTTCAAGTGTAGCCATGTTTACAGGATCTTCATAAGTGATATCTTATGATAAGTTTCTTTTTCTGTGTGACTTATTTCACTTAGAATCATCGTACCTGAATCCACCCATTTTGCTGCTACTGGTCTTATGACATTGATTTCATGGCTGAGGGATATTCCATCGTACGTAAGTACCACAATTTTTTGAACCATGTTTATATTTTCTGGGATACTTAAGGTGTATCCAAGTTGAGGTCCTTGTATGCAGTGCAGCCCTAAATTTTGGGGTGTCTCTGTCTTATTGATTTTCAGTTTTCCCAAGGTATATTCCCTAGACTGGTAGTGCCCTTGGCTCTGTAGCTCTGTTCTTTACTTGTTTTAGGGAACAGAATGCACTCCTCCAGAGAGGCAGTTGGCAATTTACATCCCGCCCATCAGCATAACAAGGCTCCCTGTTCTCCAGGGCCTGTCTTGCCTTTCTTGTTCTTACACATTTTGTGGATGTCCCTTTTGACCGGTGGGAAGTGATACTTCTTTGTAGTGCAGATTTGCATTGCCCGCTTGCTTGCTTGGCCAAAAATTGCGTATGCGTTTTCTCCTGAATATATTCAGGAGAAAACGCATACGCCCTTTTTGGCCAAGTGCATCATTGTCGAAGTTGTGCCCCTCTTCCTGTGCTTTAAAGGCGATTCCAACGTACCTCTTGAAATCTGTTTCCTGCTATTCTGCCTCGCTTTCAAGTCCGCCTCGTTGCCTTCCCTCAACAGATTTTTGGACGATAGTTGTCCTTTATTACTCGGCCAGTTTGTGAATTGCTGTGTCCCTGAGCTCCATTTTTCAACTCGTTTTTGGAGAGCTGACCGCAAGTCCAAAATTTTGGTTCAGGACCTATACTGGTTCCCGGTGGGTGGCTGAGAATTTGGTTAATTCTTCTTCCTGCCGGGAAATTACAGTGATATGTGCCCGTCCAAATGCCTAACAGCTACTCTCTCATTGGTTCTCCCTCTTCCCTTTCATCCTCTGCCAAATTGGCAACCTGTGCGAACCAAGAGGTTAAAGGGGCTGTCTCTCCAAGTTGGGAGGTTGATAGTAAAGCAGACGGAAAGTCAAACCGGAGCACCAGGAGAGGGTTTATTCTTTGAGTTTTAGAAACCTTTCGTATTCACAGTGTGTCCGTTCTCTAGGTTTCCCGCACATGTTATAGCTGTAGTAATATTCCCTTCAACCTGGAGAGTTCGGACCCATGGAATGGGTGCCATGCATTATTGCTTTAAAGCGTCTGCATTTGCTCACCCAATCTCACCAATCGTCTCAGTCCCAAGTGTCCCTCCTTATGCCACATCCAGCTGTCGTTGTAGATAGGGTCATTCCAGCTTTCATCAGAGACCCTGAAGGAATTGTAAAGAATTTCCCAGTTTTTTTGTTTTGTTTTTGAAATTCCTTTTTATAGTGGGTTTGAGCTGATTCTCGCTGCCATGTTTATGCCAGTCTAGACACACTTGATTCCCTTACGGAGACATATCAATACATAGGTTTTAAGATTCTTACTAGTCAGATATTTTCCTGTGCGGGAAATATGGGGTTTTGAGTCCCTTTCACTGAGGACGGTGTAGGTCTTGTCTATTCCATAGTTGGTTTTTGGAACGGTACCTGTGCTTATATCAAACTCTGGTTTTATGCATCACCCCACCTCTCCTTCCCCCTTAAGCAGGTATAAGAGTGTTTTCTAAATGTGAGACACTGTTCTCTTTCCTAACTCAGTTCAAGTGTAGCCATGTTTACAGGATCTTCATAAGTGATATCTTATGATAAGTTTCTTTTTCTGTGTGACTTATTTCACTTAGAATCATCGTACCTGAATCGACCCATTTTGCTGCTACTGGTCTTATGACATTGATTTCCTGGCTGAGGGATATTCCATCGTACGTAAGTACCACAATTTTTTGAACCATGTTTATATTTTCTGGGATACTTAAGGTGTATCCAAGTTGAGGTCCTTGTATGCAGTGCAGCCCTAAATTTTGGGGTGGCTCTGTCTTATTGATTTTCAGTTTTCCCAAGGTATATTCTCTTGACTGGTAGTGCCCTTGGCTCTGTAGCTCTGTTCTTTACTTGTTTTAGGGAACAGAATGCACTCCTCCAGAGAGGCAGTTGGCAATTTACATCCCGCCCATCAGCATAACAAGGCTCCCTGTTCTCCAGGGCCTGTCTTGCCTTTCTTGTTCTTACACATTTTGTGGATGTCCCTTTTGACCGGTAGGAAGTGATACTTCTTTGTAGTGCAGATTTGCATTGCCCGCTTGCTTGCTTAGCCAAAAAGGGTGTATGCGTTTTCTCCTGAATATATTCAGGAGAAAACGCATACGCCCTTTTTGGCCAAGTGCGTCATTGTCGAAGATGTGCCCCTCTTCCTGTGCTTTAAAGGCGATTCCAACGTACCTCTTGAAATCTGTTTCCTGCTATTCTGCCTCGCTTTCAAGTCCGCCTCGTTGCCTTCCCTCAACAGATTTTTGGACGATAGTTGTCCTTTATTACTCGGCCAGTTTGTGAATTGCTGTGCCCATGAGCTCCATTTTTCAACTCGTTTTTGGTGAGCTGACCGCAAGTCCAAAATTTTGGGTCAGGACCTATACTGGTTCCCGGTGGGTGGCTGAGAATTTGGTTAATTCTTCTTCCTGCCGGGAAATTACAGTGATATGTGCCCGTCCAAATGCCTAACAGCTACTCTCTCATTGGTTCTCCCTCTTCCCTTTCATCCTCTGCCAAATTGGCAACCTGTGCGAACCAAGAGGTTAAAGGGGCTGTCTCTCCAAGTTGGGAGGTTGATAGTAAAGCAGACGGAAAGTCAAACCGGAGCACCAGGAGAGGGTCTATTCTTTGAGTTTTAGAAACCTTTCGTATTCACAGTGTGTCCGTTCTCTAGGTTTCCCGCACATGTTATAGCTGTAGTAATATTCCCTTCAACCTGGAGAGTTCGGACCCATGGAATGGGTGCCATGCATTATTGCTTTAAAGGGTCTGCATTTGCTCACCCAATCTCACCAATCGTCTCAGTCCCAAGTGTCCCTCCTTATGCCACATCCAGCTGTCGTTGTAGATAGGGTCATTCCAGCTTTCATCAGAGACCCTGAAGGAATTGTAAAGAATTTCCCAGTTTTTTTGTTTTGTTTTTGAAATTCCTTTTTATAGTGGGTTTGAGCTGATTCTCGCTGCCATGTTTATGCCAGTCTAGACACACTTGATTCCCTTACAGAGACATATCAATACATAGGTTTTAAGATTCTTACTAGTCAGATATTTTCCTCTGCGGGAAATATGGGGTTTTGAGTCCCTTTCACTGAGGACGGTGTAGGTCTTGTCTATTCCATAGTTGGTTTTTGGAACGGTACCTGTGCTTATATCAAACTCTGGTTTTATGCATCACCCCACCTCTCCTTCCCCCTTAAGCAGGTATAAGAGTGTTTTCTAAATGTGAGACACTGTTCTCTTTCCTAACTCAGTTCAAGTGTAGCCATGTTTACAGGATCTTCATAAGTGATATCTTATGATAAGTTTCTTTTTCTGTGTGACTTATTTCACTTAGAATCATCGTACCTGAATCCACCCATTTTGCTGCTACTGGTCTTATGACATTGATTTCATGGCTGAGGGATATTCCATCGTACGTAAGTACCACAATTTTTTGAACCATGTTTATATTTCCTGGGATATTTATTTTGTACCCAAGTTGAGGTCCTTGTAAGCAGTGCAGCCCTAAATTTTGGGGTGGCTCTGTCTTATTGATTTTCAGTTTTCCCAAGGTATATTCCCTAGACTGGTAGTGCCCTTGGCTCTGTAGCTCTGTTCTTTACTTGTTTTAGGGAACAGAATGCACTCCTCCAGAGAGGCAGTTGGCAATTTACATCCCGGCCATCAGCGTAACAGGGCTCCCTGTTCTCCAGGGCCTGTCTTGCCTTTCTTGTTCTTACACATTTTGTGGATGTCCCTTTTGACCGGTGGGAAGTGATACTTCTTTGTAGTGCAGATTTGCATTGCCCGCTTGCTTGCTTGGCCAAAAAGGGCGTATGCGTTTTCTCCTGAATATATTCAGGAGAAAACGCATACGCCCTTTTTGTCCAAGTGCATCATTGTCGAAGTTGTGCCCCTCTTCCTGTGCTTTAAAGGCAATTCCAACGTACCTCTTGAAATCTGTTTCCTGCTATTCTGCCTCGCTTTCAAGTCCGCCTCGTTGCCTTCCGTCAACAGATTTATGGATGATAGTTGTCCTTTATTACTCGGGCAGTTTGTGAATTGCTGTGCCCCTGAGCTCCATTTTTCAACTCGTTTTTGGAGAGCTGACCGCAAGTCCAAAATTTTGGTTCAGGACCTATACTGGTTCCCGGTGGGTGGCTGAGAATTTGGTTAATTCTTCTTCCTGCCGGGAAATTACAGTGATATGTGCCCATCCAAATGCCTAACAGCTACTCTCTCATTGGTTCTCCCTCTTCCCTTTCATCCTCTGCCAAATTGGCAACCTGTGCGAACCAGGAGGTTAAAGGGGCTGTCTCTCCAATTTCGGAGAATGATAGTAAAGCAGCCGGAAAGTCAAACCGGAGCACCAGGAGAGGGTTTATTCTTTGAGTTTTAGAAACCTTTCGTATTCACACTGTGTCCGTTCTCTAGGTTTCCCGCACATGTTATAGCTGTAGTAATATTCCCTTCAACCTGGAGAGTTCGGACCCATGGAATGGGTGCCATGCATTATTGCTTTAAAGCGTCTGCATTTGCTCACCCAATCTCACCAATCGTCTCAGTCCCAAGTGTCCCTCCTTATGCCACATCCAGCTGTCGTTGTAGATAGGGTCATTCCAGCTTTCATCAGAGACCCTGAAGGAATTCTAAAGAATTTCCCAGTTTTTTTGTTTTGTATTTGAAATTCCTTTTTATAGTGGGTTTGAGCTGATTCTCGCTGCCATGTTTATGCCAGTCTAGACACACTTGATTCCTTACGGAGACATATCAATACATAGGTTTTAAGATTCTTACTAGTCAGATATTTTCCTCTGTGGGAAATATGGGGTTTTGAGTCCCTTTCACTGAGGACGGTGTAGGTCTTGTCTATTCCATAGTTGGTTTTTGGAACGGTACCTGTGCTTATATCAAACTCTGGTTTTATGCATCACCCCACCTCTCCTTCAACCTTAAGCAGGTATAAGAGTGTTTTCTAAATGTGAGACACTGTTCTCTTTCCTAACTCAGTTCAAGTGTAGCCATGTTTACAGGATCTTCATAAGTGATATCTTATGATAAGTTTCTTTTTCTGTGTGATTTATTTCACTTAGAATCATCGTACCTGAATCCACCCATTTTGCTGCTACTGGTCTTATGACATTGATTTCATGGCTGAGGGATATTCCATCGTACGTAAGTAACACAATTTTTTGAACCATGTTTATATTTTCTGGGATACTTAAGGTGTATCCAAGTTGAGGTCCTTGTATGCAGTGCAGCCCTAAATTTTGGGGTGTCTCTGTCTTATTGATTTTCAGTTTTCCCAAGGTATATTCCCTAGACTGGTAGTGCCCTTGGCTCTGTAGCTCTGTTCTTTACTTGTTTTAGGGAACAGAATGCACTCCTCCAGAGAGGCAGTTGGCAATTTACATCCCGCCCATCAGCATAACAAGGCTCCCTGTTCTCCAGGGCCTGTCTTGCCTTTCTTGTTCTTACACATTTTGTGGATGTCCCTTTTGACCGGTGGGAAGTGATACTTCTTTGTAGTGCAGATTTGCATTGCCCGCTTGCTTGCTTGGCCAAAAATTGCGTATGCGTTTTCTCCTGAATATATTCAGGAGAAAACGCATACGCCCTTTTTGGCCAAGTGCATCATTGTCGAAGTTGTGCCCCTCTTCCTGTGCTTTAAAGGCGATTCCAACGTACCTCTTGAAATCTGTTTCCTGCTATTCTGCCTCGCTTTCAAGTCCGCCTCGTTGCCTTCCCTCAACAGATTTTTGGACGATAGTTGTCCTTTATTACTCGGCCAGTTTGTGAATTGCTGTGTCCCTGAGCTCCATTTTTCAACTCGTTTTTGGAGAGCTGACCGCAAGTCCAAAATTTTGGTTCAGGACCTATACTGGTTCCCGGTGGGTGGCTGAGAATTTGGTTAATTCTTCTTCCTGCCGGGAAATTACAGTGATATGTGCCCGTCCAAATGCCTAACAGCTACTCTCTCATTGGTTCTCCCTCTTCCCTTTCATCCTCTGCCAAATTGGCAACCTGTGCGAACCAAGAGGTTAAAGGGGCTGTCTCTCCAAGTTGGGAGGTTGATAGTAAAGCAGACGGAAAGTCAAACCGGAGCACCAGGAGAGGGTTTATTCTTTGAGTTTTAGAAACCTTTCGTATTCACAGTGTGTCCGTTCTCTAGGTTTCCCGCACATGTTATAGCTGTAGTAATATTCCCTTCAACCTGGAGAGTTCGGACCCATGGAATGGGTGCCATGCATTATTGCTTTAAAGCGTCTGCATTTGCTCACCCAATCTCACCAATCGTCTCAGTCCCAAGTGTCCCTCCTTATGCCACATCCAGCTGTCGTTGTAGATAGGGTCATTCCAGCTTTCATCAGAGACCCTGAAGGAATTGTAAAGAATTTCCCAGTTTTTTTGTTTTGTTTTTGAAATTCCTTTTTATAGTGGGTTTGAGCTGATTCTCGCTGCCCTGTTTATGCCAGTCTAGACACACTTGATTCCCTTACGGAGACATATCAATACATAGGTTTTAAGATTCTTACTAGTCAGATATTTTCCTGTGCGGGAAATATGGGGTTTTGAGTCCCTTTCACTGAGGACTGTGTAGGTCTTGTCTATTCCATAGTTGGTTTTTGGAACGGTACCTGTGCTTATATCAAACTCTGGTTTTATGCATCACCCCACCTCTCCTTCCCCCTTAAGCAGGTATAAGAGTGTTTTCTAAATGTGAGACACTGTTCTCTTTCCTAACTCAGTTCAAGTGTAGCCATGTTTACAGGATCTTCATAAGTGATATCTTATGATAAGTTTCTTTTTCTGTGTGACTTATTTCACTTAGAATCATCGTACCTGAATCCACCCATTTTGCTGCTACTGGTCTTATGACATTGATTTCCTGGCTGAGGGATATTCCATCGTACGTAAGTACCACAATTTTTTGAACCATGTTTATATTTTCTGGGATACTTAAGGTGTATCCAAGTTGAGGTCCTTGTATGCAGTGCAGCCCTAAATTTTGGGGTGGCTCTGTCTTATTGATTTTCAGTTTTCCCAAGGTATATTCCCTTGACTGGTAGTGCCCTTGGCTCTGTAGCTCTGTTCTTTACTTGTTTTAGGGAACAGAATGCACTCCTCCAGAGAGGCAGTTGGCAATTTACATCCCGCCCATCAGCATAACAAGGCTCCCTGTTCTCCAGGGCCTGTCTTGCCTTTCTTGTTCTTACACATTTTGTGGATGTCCCTTTTGACCGGTGGGAAGTGATACTTCTTTGTAGTGCAGATTTGCATTGCCCGCTTGCTTGCTTGGCCAAAAAGGGCGTATGCGTTTTCTCCTGAATATATTCAGGAGAAAACGCATACGCCCTTTTTGGCCAAGTGCGTCATTGTCGAAGTTGTGCCCCTCTTCCTGTGCTTTAAAGGCGATTCCAACGTACCTCTTGAAATCTGTTTCCTGCTATTCTGCCTCACTTTCAAATCTGCCTCGTTGCCTTCCCTCAACAGATTTTTGGACGATAGTTGTCCTTTATTACTCGGCCAGTTTGTGAATTGCTGTGTCCCTGAGCTCCATTTTTCAACTCGTTTTTGGAGAGCTGACCGCAAGTCCAAAATTTTGCTTCAGGACCTATACTCGTTCCCGGTGGGTGGCTGAGAATTTGGTTAATTCTTCTTCCTGCCGGGAAATTACAGTGATATGTGCCCGTCCAAATGCCTAACAGCTACTCTCTCATTGGTTCTCCCTCTTCCCTTTCATCCTCTGCCAAATTGGCAACCTGTGCGAATCAAGAGGTTAAAGGGGCTGTCTCTCCAAGTTGGAAGGTTGATAGTAAAGCAGACGGAAAGTCAAACCGGAGCACCAGGAGAGGGTCTATTCTTTGAGTTTTAGAAACCTTTCGTATTCACAGTGTGTCCGTTCTCTAGGTTTCCCGCACATGTTATAGCTGTAGTAATATTCCCTTCAACCTGGAGAGTTCGGACCCATGGAATGGGTGCCATGCATTATTGCTTTAAAGCGTCTGCATTTGCTCACCCAATCTCACCAATCGTCTCAGTCCCAAGTGTCCCTCCTTATGCCACATCCAGCTGTCGTTGTAGATAGGGTCATTCCAGCTTTCATCAGAGACCCTGAAGGAATTGTAAAGAATTTCCCAGTTTTTTTGTTTTGTTTTTGAAATTCCTTTTTATAGTGGGTTTGAGCTGATTCTCGCTGCCATGTTTATGCCAGTCTAGACACACTTGATTCCCTTACGGAGACATATCAATACATAGGTTTTAAGATTCTTACTAGTCAGATACTTTCCTCTGCGGGAAATATGGGGTTTTGAGTCCCTTTCACTGAGGACGGTGTAGGTCTTGTCTATTCCATAGTTGGTTTTTGGAACGGTACCTGTGCTTATATCAAACTCTGGTTTTATGCATCACCCCACCTCTCCTTCCCCCTTAAGCAGGTATAAGAGTGTTTTCTAAATGTGAGACACTGTTCTCTTTCCTAACTCAGTTCAAGTGTAGCCATGTTTACAGGATCTTCATAAGTGATATCTTATGATAAGTTTCTTTTTCTGTGTGACTTATTTCACTTAGAATCATCGTACCTGAATCCACCCATTTTGCTGCTACTGGTCTTATGACATTGATTTCCTGGCTGAGGGATATTCCATCGTACGTAAGTACCACAATTTTTTGAACCATGTTTATATTTTCTGGGATACTTAAGGTGTATCCAAGTTGAGGTCCTTGTATGCAGTGCAGCCCTAAATTTTGGGGTGGCTCTGTCTTATTGATTTTCAGTTTTCCCAAGGTATATTCCCTTGACTGGTAGTGCCCTTGGCTCTGTAGCTCTGTTCTTTACTTGTTTTAGGGAACAGAATGCACTCCTCCAGAGAGGCAGTTGGCAATTTACATCCCGCCCATCAGCATAACAAGGCTCCCTGTTCTCCAGGGCCTGTCTTGCCTTTCTTGTTCTTACACATTTTGTGGATGTCCCTTTTGACCGGTGGGAAGTGATACTTCTTTGTAGTGCAGATTTGCATTGCCCGCTTGCTTGCTTGGCCAAAAAGGGCGTATGCGTTTTCTCCTGAATATATTCAGGAGAAAACGCATACGCCCTTTTTGGCCAAGTGCGTCATTGTCGAAGTTGTGCCCCTCTTCCTGTGCTTTAAAGGCGATTCCAACGTACCTCTTGAAATCTGTTTCCTGCTATTCTGCCTCACTTTCAAGTCTGCCTCGTTGCCTTCCCTCAACAGATTTTTGGACGATAGTTGTCCTTTATTACTCGGCCAGTTTGTGAATTGCTGTGTCCCTGAGCTCCATTTTTCAACTCGTTTTTGGAGAGCTGACCGCAAGTCCAAAATTTTGCTTCAGGACCTATACTGGTTCCCGGTGGGTGGCTGAGAATTTGGTTAATTCTTCTTCCTGCCGGGAAATTACAGTGATATGTGCCCGTCCAAATGCTTAACAGCTACTCTCTCATTGGTTCTCCCTCTTCCCTTTCATCCTCTGCCAAATTGGCAACCTGTGCGAACCAAGAGGTTAAAGGGGCTGTCTCTCCAAGTTGGGAGGTTGATAGTAAAGCAGCCGGAAAGTCAAACCGGAACACCAGGAGAGGGTTTATTCTTTGAGTTTTAGAAACCTTTCGTATTCACAGTGTGTCCGTTCTCTAGGTTTCCCGCACATGTTATAGCTGTAGTAATATTCCCTTCAACCTGGAGAGTTCGGACCCATGGAATGGGTGCCATGCATTATTGCTTTAAAGGGTCTGCATTTGCTCACCCAATCTCACCAATCGTCTCAGTCCCAAGTGTCCCTCCTTATGCCACATCCAGCTGTCGTTGTAGATAGGGTCATTCCAGCTTTCATCAGAGACCCTGAAGGAATTGTAAAGAATTTCCCAGTTTTTTTGTTTTGTTTTTGAAATTCCTTTTTATAGTGGGTTTGAGCTGATTCTCGCTGCCATGTTTATGCCAGTCTAGACACACTTGATTCCCTTACGGAGACATATCAATACATAGGTTTTAAGATTCTTACTAGTCAGATATTTTCCTCTGCGGGAAATATGGGGTTTTGAGTCCCTTTCACTGAGGACGGTGTAGGTCTTGTCTATTCCATAGTTGGTTTTTGGAACGGTACCTGTGCTTATATCAAACTCTGGTTTTATGCATCACCCCACCTCTCCTTCCCCCTTAAGCAGGTATAAGAGTGTTTTCTAAATGTGAGACACTGTCCTCTTTCCTAACTCAGTTCAAGTGTAGCCATGTTTACAGGATCTTCATAAGTGATATCTTATGATAAGTTTCTTTTTCTGTGTGATTTATTTCACTTAGAATCATCGTACCTGAATCCACCCATTTTGCTGCTACTGGTCTTATGACATTGATTTCATGGCTGAGGGATATTCCATCGTACGTAAGTACCACAATTTTTTGAACCATGTTTATATTTTCTGGGATACTTAAGGTGTATCCAAGTTGAGGTCCTTGTATGCAGTGCAGCACTAAATTTTGGGGTGGCTCTTTCTTATTGATTTTCAATTTTCCCAAGGTATATTCCCTAGACTGGTAGTGCCCTTGGCTCTGTAGCTCTGTTCTTTACTTGTTTTAGGGAACAGAATGCACTCCTCCAGAGAGGCAGTTGGCAATTTACATCCCGCCCATCAGCATAACAAGGCTCCCTGTTCTCCAGGGCCTGTCTTGCGTTTCTTGTTCTTACACATTTTGTGGATGTCCCTTTTGACCGGTGGGAAGTGATACTTCTTTGTAGTGCAGATTTGCATTGCCCGCTTGCTTGCTTAGCCAAAAAGGGCGTATGCGTTTTCTCCTGAATATATTCAGGAGAAAACGCATACGCCCTTTTTGGCCAAGTGCGTCATTGTCGAAGATGTGCCCCTCTTCCTGTGCTTTAAAGGCGATTCCAACGTACCTCTTGAAATCTGTTTCCTGCTATTGTGCCTCGCTTTCAAGTCCGCCTCGTTGCCTTCCCTCAACAGATTTTTGGACGATAGTTGTCCTTTATTACTCGGCCAGTTTGTGAATTGCTGTGCCCCTGAGCTCCATTTTTCAACTCGTTTTTGGTGAGCTGACCGCAAGTCCAAAATTTTGGGTCAGGACCTATACTGGTTCCCGGTGGGTGGCTGAGAATTTGGTTAATTCTTCTTCCTGCCGGGAAATTACAGTGATATGTGCCCGTCCAAATGCCTAACAGCTACTCTCTCATTGGTTCTACCTCTTCCCTTTCATCCTCTGCCAAATTGGCAACCTGTGCGAACCAAGAGGTTAAAGGGGCTGTCTCTCCAAGTTGGGAGGTTGATAGTAAAGCAGACGGAAAGTCAAACCGGATCACCAGGAGAGGGTCTATTCTTTGAGTTTTAGAAACCTTTCGTATTCACAGTGTGTCCGTTCTCTAGGTTTCCCGCACATGTTATAGCTGTAGTAATATTCCCTTGAACCTGGAGAGTTCGGACCCATGGAATGGGTGCCATGCATTATTGCTTTAAAGGGTCTGCATTTGCTCACCCAATCTCACCAATCGTCTCAGTCCCAAGTGTCCCTCTTTATGCCACATCCAGCTGTCGTTGTAGATAGGGTCATTCCAGCTTTCATCAGAGACCCTGAAGGAATTGTAAAGAATTTACCAGTTTTTTTGTTTCGTTTTTGAAATTCCTTTTTATAGTGGGTTTGAGCTGATTCTCGCTGCCATGTTTATGCCAGTCTAGACACACTTGATTCCCTTACGGAGACATATCAATACATAGGTTTTAAGATTCTTACTAGTCAGATATTTTCCTCTGCGGGAAATATGGGGTTTTGAGTCCCTTTCACTGAGGACGGTGTAGGTCTTGTCTATTCCATAGTTGGTTTTTGGAACGGTACCTGTGCTTATATCAAACTCTGGTTTTATGCATCACCCCACCTCTCCTTCCCCCTTAAGCAGGTATAAGAGTGTTTTCTAAATGTGAGACACTGTTCTCTTTCCTAACTCAGTTCAAGTGTAGCCATGTTTACAGGATCTTCATAAGTGATATCTTATGATAAGTTTCTTTTTCTGTGTGACTTATTTCACTTAGAATCATCGTACCTGAATCCACCCATTTTGCTGCTACTGGTCTTATGACATTGATTTCATGGCTGAGGGATATTCCATTGTACGTAAGTACCACAATTTTTTGAACCATGTTTATATTTTCTGGGATACTTAAGGTGTATCCAAGTTGAGGTCCTTGTATGCAGTGCAGCCCTAAATTTTGGGGTGGCTCTGTCTTATTGATTTTCAGTTTTCCCAAGGTATATTCCCTAGACTGGTAGTGCCCTTGGCTCTGTAGCTCTGTTCTTTACTTGTTTTAGGGAACAGAATGCACTCCTCCAGAGAGGCAGTTGGCAATTTACATCCCTCCCATCAGCATAACAAGGCTCTCTGTTCTCCAGGGCCTGTCTTGCCTTTCTTGTTCTTACACATTTTGTGGATGTCCCTTTTGACCGGTGGGAAGTGATACTTCTTTGTAGTGCAGATTTGCATTGCCTGCTTGCTTGCTTGGCCAAAAAGGGCGTATGCGTTTTCTCCTGAATATATTCAGGAGAAAACGCATACGCCCTTTTTGGCCAAGTGCATCATTGTCGAAGTTGTGCCCCTCTTCCTGTGCTTTAAAGGCGATTCCAACGTACCTCTTGAAATCTGTTTCCTGCTATTCTGCCTCGCTTTCAAGTCCGCCTCGTTGCCTTCCGTCAACAGATTTTTGGACGATAGTTGTCCTTTATTACTCAGCCAGTTTGTGAATTGCTGTGTCGCTGAGCTCCATTTTTCAACTCGTTTTTGGAGAGCTGACCGCAAGTCCAAAATTTTGGTTCAGGACCTATACTGGTTCCCAGTGGGTGGCTGAGAATTTGGTTAATTCTTCTTCCTGCCGGGAAATTACAGTGATATGTGCCCGTCCAAATGCCTAACAGCTACTCTCTCATTGGTTCTCCCTCTTCCCTTTCATCCTCTGCCAAATTGGCAACCTGTGCGAACCAAGAGGTTAAAGGGGCTGTCTCTCCAAGTTGGGAGGTTGATAGTAAAGCAGACGGAAAGTCAAACCGGAGCACCAGGAGAGGGACTATGCGTTGAGTTTTAGAAACCTTTCGTATTCACAGTGTGTCCGTTCTCTAGGTTTCCCGCACATGTTATAGCTGTAGTAATATTCCCTTCAACCTGGAGAGTTCGGACTCATGGAATGGGTGCCATGCATTATTGCTTTAAAGGGTCTGCATTTGCTCACCCAATCTCACCAATCGTCTCAGTCCCAAGTGTCCCTCCTTATGCCACATCCAGCTGTCGTTGTAGATAGGGTCATTCCAGCTTTCATCAGAGACCCTGAAGGAATTGTAAAGAATTTCCCAGTTTTTTTGTTTTGTTTTTGAAATTCCTTTTTATAGTGGGTTTGAGCTGATTCTCGCTGCCATGTTTATGCCAGTCTAGACACACTTGATTCCCTTACGGAGACATATCAATACATAGGTTTTAAGATTCTTACTAGTCAGATACTTTCCTCTGCGGGAAATATGGGGTTTTGAGTCCCTTTCACTGAGGACTGTGTAGGTCTTGTCTATACCATAGTTGGTTTTTGGAACGGTACCTGTGCTTATATCAAACTCTGGTTTTATGCATCACCCCACCTCTCCTTCCCCCTTAAGCAGGTATAAGAGTGTTTTCTAAATGTGAGACACTGTTCTCTTTCCTAACTCAGTTCAAGTGTAGCCATGTTTACAGGATCTTCATAAGTGATATCTTATGATAAGTTTCTTTTTCTGTGTGACTTATTTCACTTAGAATCATCGTACCTGAATCCACCCATTTTGCTGCTACTGGTCTTATGACATTGATTTCATGGCTGAGGGATATTCCATCGTACGTAAGTACCACAATTTTTTGAACCATGTTTATATTTTCTGGGATACTTAAGGTGTATCCAAGTTGAGGTCCTTGTATGCAGTGCAGCCCTAAATTTTGGGGTGGCTCTGTCTTATTGATTTTCAGTTTTCCCAAGGTATATTCCCTAGACTGGTAGTGCCCTTGGCTCTGTAGCTCTGTTCTTTACTTGTTTTAGGGAACAGAATGCACTCCTCCAGAGAGGCAGTTGGCAATTTACATCCCGCCCATCAGCATAACAAGGCTCCCTGTTCTCCAGGGCCTGTCTTGCCTTTCTTGTTCTTACACATTTTGTGGATGTCCCTTTTGACCGGTGGGAAGGGATACTTCTTTGTAGTGCAGATTTGCATTGCCCACTTGCTTGCTTGGCCAAAAAGGGCGTATGCGTTTTCTCCTGAATATATTCAGGAGAAAACGCATATGCCCTTTTTGGCCAAGTGCATCATTGTCGAAGTTGTGCCCCTCTTCCTGTGCTTTAAAGGAGATTCCAACGTACCTCTTGAAATCTGTTTCCTGCTATTCTGCCTCGATTTCAAGTCCGCCTCGTTGCCTTCCGTCAACAGATTTTTGGACGATAGGTGTCCTTTATTACTCGGCCAGTTTGTGAATTGCTGTGTCGCTGAGCTCCATTTTTCAACTCGTTTTTGGAGAGCTGACCGCAAGACCAAAATTTTGGTTCAGGACCTATACTTGTTTCCAGTGGGTGGCTGAGAATTTGGTTAACTCTTCTTCCTGCCGGGAAATTACAGTGATATGTGCCCGTCCAAATGCCTAACAGCTACTCTCTCATTGGTTCTCCCTCTTCCCTTTCATCCTCTGCCAAATTGGCAACCTGTGCGAACCAAGAGGTTAAAGGGGCTGTCTCTCCAAGTTGGGAGGTTGATAGTAAAGCAGACGGAAAGTCAAACCGGAGCACCAGGAGAGGGACTATTCGTTGAGTTTTAGAAACCTTTCGTATTCACAGTGTGTCCGTTCTCTAGGTTTCCCGCACATGTTATAGCTGTAGTAATATTCCCTTCAACCTGGAGAGTTCGGACCCATGGAATGGGTGCCATGCATTATTGCTTTAAAGGGTCTGCATTTGCTCACCCAATCTCACCAATCGTCTCAGTCCCAAGTGTCCCTCCTTATGCCACATCCAGCTGTCGTTGTAGATAGGGTCATTCCAGCTTTCATCAGAGACCCTGAAGGAATTGTAAAGAATTTCCCAGTTTTTTTGTTTTGTTTTTGAAATTCCTTTTTATAGTGGGTTTGAGCTGATTCTCGCTGCCATGTTTATGCCAGTCTAGACACACTTGATTCCCTTACGGAGACATATCAATACATAGGTTTTAAGATTCTTACTGGTCAGATACTTTCCTCTGCGGGAAATATGGGGTTTTGAGTCCCTTTCACTGAGGACGGTGTAGGTCTTGTCTATTCCATAGTTGGTTTTTGGAACGGTACCTGTGCTTATATCAAACTCTGGTTTTATGCATCACCCCACCTCTCCTTCCCCCTTAAGCAGGTATAAGAGTGTTTTCTAAATGTGAGACACTGTTCTCTTTCCTAACTCAGTTCAAGTGTAGCCATGTTTACAGGATCTTCATAAGTGATATCTTATGATAAGTTTCTTTTTCTGTGTGACTTATTTCACTTAGAATCATCGTACCTGAATCCACCCATTTTGCTGCTACTGGTCTTATGACATTGATTTCATGGCTGAGGGATATTCCATCGTACGTAAGTACCACAATTTTTTGAACCATGTTTATATTTTCTGGGATACTTAAGGTGTATCCAAGTTGAGGTCCTTGTATGCAGTGCAGCCCTAAATTTTGGGTTGGCTCTGTCTTATTGATTTTCAGTTTTCCCAAGGTATATTCCCTAGACTGGTAGTGCCCTTGGCTCTGTAGCTCTGTTCTTTACTTGTTTTAGGGAACAGAATGCACTCCTCCAGAGAGGCAGTTGGCAATTTACATCCCGCCCATCAGCATAACAAGGCTCCCTGTTCTCCAGGGCCTGTCTTGCCTTTCTTGTTCTTACACATTTTGTGGATGTCCCTTTTGACCGGTGGGAAGTGATACTTCTTTGTAGTGCAGATTTGCATTGCCCGCTTGCTTGCTTGGCCAAAAAGGGCATATGCGTTTTCTCCTGAATATATTCAGGAGAAAACGCATATGCCCTTTTTGGCCAAGTGCATCATTGTCGAAGTTGTGCCCCTCTTCCTGTGCTTTAAAGGCGATTCCAACGTACCTCTTGAAATCTGTTTCCTGCTATTCTGCCTCGCTTTCAAGTCCGCCTCGTTGCCTTCCCTCAACAGATTTTTGGACGATAGTTGTCCTTTATTACTCGGCCAGTTTGTGAATTGCTGTGCCCCTGAGCTCCATTTTTCAAATCGTTTTTGGTGAGCTGACCGCAAGTCCAGAATTTTGGTTCAGGACCTATACTGGTTCCCGGTGGGTGGCTGAGAATTTGGTTAATTCTTTTTCCTGCTGGGAAATTACAGTGATATGTGCCCATCCAAATTCCTAACAGCTACTCTCTCATTGGTTCTCCCTCTTCCCTTTCATCCTCTGCCAAATTGGCAACCTGTGCGAACCAAGAGGTTAAAGGGGCTGTCTCTCCAAGTTGGGAGGTTGATAGTAAAGCAGACGGAAAGTCAAACCGGAGCACCAGGAGAGGGTCTATTCTTTGAGTTTTAGAAACCTTTCGTATTCACAGTGTGTCCGTTCTCTAGGTTTCCCGCACATGTTATAGCTGTAGTAATATTCCCTTCAACCTGGAGAGTTCGGACCCATGGAATGGGTGCCATGCATTATTGCTTTAAAGGGTCTGCATTTGCTCACCCAATCTCACCAATCGTCTCAGTCCCAAGTGTCCCTCCTTATGCCACATCCAGCTGTCGTTGTAGATAGGGTCATTCCAGCTTTCATCAGAGACCCTGAAGGAATTGTAAAGAATTTCCCAGTTTTTTTGTTTTGTTTTTGAAATTCCTTTTTATAGTGGGTTTGAGCTGATTCTCGCTGCCATGTTTATGCCAGTCTAGACACACTTGATTCCCTTACAGAGACATATCAATACATAGGTTTTAAGATTCTTACTAGTCAGATATTTTCCTCTGCGGGAAATATGGGGTTTTGAGTCCCTTTCACTCAGGACGGTGTAGGTCTTGTCTATTCCATAGTTGGTTTTTGGAACGGTACCTGTGCTTATATCAAACTGTGGTTTTATGCATCACCCCACCTCTCCTTCCCCCTTAAGCAGGTATAAGAGTGTTTTCTAAATGTGAGACACTGTTCTCTTTCCTAACTCAGTTCAAGTGTAGCCATGTTTACAGGATCTTCATAAGTGATATCTTATGATAAGTTTCTTTTTCTGTGTGACTTATTTCACTTAGAATCATCGTACCTGAATCCACCCATTTTGCTGCTACTGGTCTTATGACATTGATTTCATGGCTGAGGGATATTCCATCGTACGTAAGTACCACAATTTTTTGAACCATGTTTATATTTCCTGGGATATTTATTTTGTACCCAAGTTGAGGTCCTTGTAAGCAGTGCAGCCCTAAATTTTTGGGTGGCTCTGTCTTATTGATTTTCAGTTTTCCCAAGGTATATTCCCTAGACTGGTAGTGCCCTTGGCTCTGTAGCTCTGTTCTTTACTTGTTTTAGGGAACAGAATGCACTCCTCCAGAGAGGCAGTTGGCAATTTACATCCCGGCCATCAGCGTAACAAGGCTCCCTGTTCTCCAGGGCCTGTCTTGCCTTTCTTGTTCTTACACATTTTGTGGATGTCCCTTTTGACCGGTGGGAAGTGATACTTCTTTGTAGTGCAGATTTGCATTGCCCGCTTGCTTGCTTGGCCAAAAAGGGCGTATGCGTTTTCTCCTGAATATATTCAGGAGAAAACGCATACGCCCTTTTTGTCCAAGTGCATCATTGTCGAAGTTGTGCCCCTCTTCCTGTGCTTTAAAGGCAATTCCAACGTACCTCTTGAAATCTGTTTCCTGCTATTCTGCCTCGCTTTCAAGTCCGCCTCGTTGCCTTCCGTCAACAGATTTATGGACGATAGTTGTCCTTTATTACTCGGGCAGTTTGTGAATTGCTGTGCCCCTGAGCTCCATTTTTCAACTCGTTTTTGGAGAGCTGACCGCAAGTCCAAAATTTTGGTTCAGGACCTATACTGGTTCCCGGTGGGTGGCTGAGAATTTGGTTAATTCTTCTTCCTGCCGGGAAATTACAGTGATATGTGCCCATCCAAATGCCTAACAGCTACTCTCTCATTGGTTCTCCCTCTTCCCTTTCATCCTCTGCCAAATTGGCAACCTGTGCGAACCAGGAGGTTAAAGGGGCTGTCTCTCCAATTTCGGAGAATGATAGTAAAGCAGCCGGAAAGTCAAACCGGAGCACCAGGAGAGGGTTTATTCTTTGAGTTTTAGAAACCTTTCGTATTCACACTGTGTCCGTTCTCTAGGTTTCCCGCACATGTTATAGCTGTAGTAATATTCCCTTCAACCTGGAGAGTTCGGACCCATGGAATGGGTGCCATGCATTATTGCTTTAAAGCGTCTGCATTTGCTCACCCAATCTCACCAATCGTCTCAGTCCCAAGTGTCCCTCCTTATGCCACATCCAGCTGTCGTTGTAGATAGGGTCATTCCAGCTTTCATCAGAGACCCTGAAGGAATTCTAAAGAATTTCCCAGTTTTTTTGTTTTGTATTTGAAATTCCTTTTTATAGTGGGTTTGAGCTGATTCTCGCTGCCATGTTTATGCCAGTCTAGACACACTTGATTCCCTTACGGAGACATATCAATACATAGGTTTTAAGATTCTTACTAGTCAGATATTTTCCTCTGTGGGAAATATGGGGTTTTGAGTCCCTTTCACTGAGGACGGTGTAGGTCTTGTCTATTCCATAGTTGGTTTTTGGAACGGTACCTGTGCTTATATCAAACTCTGGTTTTATGCATCACCCCACCTCTCCTTCAACCTTAAGCAGGTATAAGAGTGTTTTCTAAATGTGAGACACTGTTCTCTTTCCTAACTCAGTTCAAGTGTAGCCATGTTTACAGGATCTTCATAAGTGATATCTTATGATAAGTTTCTTTTTCTGTGTGACTTATTTCACTTAGAATCATCGTACCTGAATCCACCCATTTTGCTGCTACTGGTCTTATGACATTGATTTCATGGCTGAGGGATATTCCATCGTACGTAAGTACCACAATTTTTTGAACCATGTTTATATTTTCTGGGATACTTAAGGTGTATCCAAGTTGAGGTCCTTGTATGCAGTGCAGCCCTAAATTTTGGGGTGTCTCTGTCTTATTGATTTTCAGTTTTCCCAAGGTATATTCCCTAGACTGGTAGTGCCCTTGGCTCTGTAGCTCTGTTCTTTACTTGTTTTAGGGAACAGAATGCACTCCTCCAGAGAGGCAGTTGGCAATTTACATCCCGCCCATCAGCATAACAAGGCTCCCTGTTCTCCAGGGCCTGTCTTGCCTTTCTTGTTCTTACACATTTTGTGGATGTCCCTTTTGACCGGTGGGAAGTGATACTTCTTTGTAGTGCAGATTTGCATTGCCCGCTTGCTTGCTTGGCCAAAAATTGCGTATGCGTTTTCTCCTGAATATATTCAGGAGAAAACGCATACGCCCTTTTTGGCCAAGTGCATCATTGTCGAAGTTGTGCCCCTCTTCCTGTGCTTTAAAGGCGATTCCAACGTACCTCTTGAAATCTGTTTCCTGCTATTCGGCCTCGCTTTCAAGTCCGCCTCGTTGCCTTCCCTCAACAGATTTTTGGACGATAGTTGTCCTTTATTACTCGGCCAGTTTGTGAATTGCTGTGTCCCTGAGCTCCATTTTTCAACTCGTTTTTGGAGAGCTGACCGCAAGTCCAAAATTTTGGTTCAGGACCTATACTGGTTCCCGGTGGGTGGCTGAGAATTTGGTTAATTCTTCTTCCTGCCGGGAAATTACAGTGATATGTGCCCGTCCAAATGCCTAACAGCTACTCTCTCATTGGTTCTCCCTCTTCCCTTTCATCCTCTGCCAAATTGGCAACCTGTGCGAACCAAGAGGTTAAAGGGGCTGTCTCTCCAAGTTGGGAGGTTGATAGTAAAGCAGACGGAAAGTCAAACCGGAGCACCAGGAGAGGGTTTATTCTTTGAGTTTTAGAAACCTTTCGTATTCACAGTGTGTCCGTTCTCTAGGTTTCCCGCACATGTTATAGCTGTAGTAATATTCCCTTCAACCTGGAGAGTTCGGACCCATGGAATGGGTGCCATGCATTATTGCTTTAAAGCGTCTGCATTTGCTCACCCAATCTCACCAATCGTCTCAGTCCCAAGTGTCCCTCCTTATGCCACATCCAGCTGTCATTGTAGATAGGGTCATTCCAGCTTTCATCAGAGACCCTGAAGGAATTGTAAAGAATTTCCCAGTTTTTTTGTTTTGTTTTTGAAATTCCTTTTTATAGTGGGTTTGAGCTGATTCTCGCTGCCATGTTTATGCCAGTCTAGACACACTTGATTCCCTTACGGAGACATATCAATACATAGGTTTTAAGATTCTTACTAGTCAGATATTTTCCTGTGCGGGAAATATGGGGTTTTGAGTCCCTTTCACTGAGGACGGTGTAGGTCTTGTCTATTCCATAGTTGGTTTTTGGAACGGTACCTGTGCTTATATCAAACTCTGGTTTTATGCATCACCCCACCTCTCCTTCCCCCTTAAGCAGGTATAAGAGTGTTTTCTAAATGTGAGACACTGTTCTCTTTCCTAACTCAGTTCAAGTGTAGCCATGTTTACAGGATCTTCATAAGTGATATCTTATGATAAGTTTCTTTTTCTGTGTGACTTATTTCACTTAGAATCATCGTACCTGAATCCACCCATTTTGCTGCTACTGGTCTTATGACATTGATTTCCTGGCTGAGGGATATTCCATCGTACGTAAGTACCACAATTTTTTGAACCATGTTTATATTTTCTGGGATACTTAAGGTGTATCCAAGTTGAGGTCCTTGTATGCAGTGCAGCCCTAAATTTTGGGGTGGCTCTGTCTTATTGATTTTCAGTTTTCCCAAGGTATATTCCCTTGACTGGTAGTGCCCTTGGCTCTGTAGCTCTGTTCTTTACTTGTTTTAGGGAACAGAATGCACTCCTCCAGAGAGGCAGTTGGCAATTTACATCCCGCCCATCAGCATAACAAGGCTCCCTGTTCTCCAGGGCCTGTCTTGCCTTTCTTGTTCTTACACATTTTGTGGATGTCCCTTTTGACCGGTGGGAAGTGATACTTCTTTGTAGTGCAGATTTGCATTGCCCGCTTGCTTGCTTGGCCAAAAAGGGCGTATGCGTTTTCTCCTGAATATATTCAGGAGAAAACGCATACGCCCTTTTTGGCCAAGTGCGTCATTGTCGAAGTTGTGCCCCTCTTCCTGTGCTTTAAAGGCGATTCCAACGTACCTCTTGAAATCTGTTTCCTGCTATTCTGCCTCACTTTCAAGTCTGCCTCGTTGCCTTCCCTCAACAGATTTTTGGACGATAGTTGTCCTTTATTACTCGGCCAGTTTGTGAATTGCTGTGTCCCTGAGCTCCATTTTTCAACTCGTTTTTGGAGAGCTGACCGCAAGTCCAAAATTTTGCTTCAGGACCTATACTCGTTCCCGGTGGGTGGCTGAGAATTTGGTTAATTCTTCTTCCTGCCGGGAAATTACAGTGATATGTGCCCGTCCAAATGCCTAACAGCTACTCTCTCATTGGTTCTCCCTCTTCCCTTTCATCCTCTGCCAAATTGGCAACCTGTGCGAACCAAGAGGTTAAAGGGGCTGTCTCTCCAAGTTGGGAGGTTGATAGTAAAGCAGACGGAAAGTCAAACCGGAGCACCAGGAGAGGGTCTATTCTTTGAGTTTTAGAAACCTTTCGTATTCACAGTGTGTCCGTTCTCTAGGTTTCCCGCACATGTTATAGCTGTAGTAATATTCCCTTCAACCTGGAGAGTTCGGACCCATGGAATGGGTGCCATGCATTATTGCTTTAAAGCGTCTGCATTTGCTCACCCAATCTCACCAATCGTCTCAGTCCCAAGTGTCCCTCCTTATGCCACATCCAGCTGTCGTTGTAGATAGGGTCATTCCAGCTTTCATCAGAGACCCTGAAGGAATTGTAAAGAATTTCCCAGTTTTTTTGTTTTGTTTTTGAAATTCCTTTTTATAGTGGGTTTGAGCTGATTCTCGCTGCCATGTTTATGCCAGTCTAGACACACTTGATTCCCTTACGGAGACATATCAATACATAGGTTTTAAGATTCTTACTAGTCAGATATTTTCCTCTGCGGGAAATATGGGGTTTTGAGTCCCTTTCACTGAGGACGGTGTAGGTCTTGTCTATTCCATAGTTGGTTTTTGGAACGGTACCTGTGCTTATATCAAACTCTGGTTTTATGCATCACCCCACCTCTCCTTCCCCCTTAAGCAGGTATAAGAGTGTTTTCTAAATGTGAGACACTGTTCTCTTTCCTAACTCAGTTCAAGTGTAGCCATGTTTACAGGATCTTCATAAGTGATATCTTATGATAAGTTTCTTTTTCTGTGTGACTTATTTCACTTAGAATCATCGTACCTGAATCCACCCATTTTGCTGCTACTGGTCTTATGACATTGATTTCCTGGCTGAGGGATATTCCATCGTACGTAAGTACCACAATTTTTTGAACCATGTTTATATTTTCTGGGATACTTAAGGTGTATCCAAGTTGAGGTCCTTGTATGCAGTGCAGCCCTAAATTTTGGGGTGGCTCTGTCTTATTGATTTTCAGTTTTCCCAAGGTATATTCCCTTGACTGGTAGTGCCCTTGGCTCTGTAGCTCTGTTCTTTACTTTTTTTAGGGAACAGAATGCACTCCTCCAGAGAGGCAGTTGGCAATTTACATCCCGCCCATCAGCATAACAAGGCTCCCTGTTCTCCAGGGCCTGTCTTGCGTTTCTTGTTCTTACACATTTTGTGGATGTCCCTTTTGACCGGTGGGAAGTGATACTTCTTTGTAGTGCAGATTTGCATTGCCCGCTTGCTTGCTTAGCCAAAAAGGGCGTATGCGTTTTCTCCTGAATATATTCAGGAGAAAACGCATACGCCCTTTTTGGCCAAGTGCGTCATTGTCGAAGATGTGCCCCTCTTCCTGTGCTTTAAAGGCGATTCCAACGTACCTCTTGAAATCTGTTTCCTGCTATTGTGCCTCGCTTTCAAGTCCGCCTCGTTGCCTTCCCTCAACAGATTTTTGGACGATAGTTGTCCTTTATTACTCGGCCAGTTTGTGAATTGCTGTGCCCCTGAGCTCCATTTTTCAACTCGTTTTTGGTGAGCTGACCGCAAGTCCAAAATTTTGGGTCAGGACCTATACTGGTTCCCGGTGGGTGGCTGAGAATTTGGTTAATTCTTCTTCCTGCCGGGAAATTACAGTGATATGTGCCCGTCCAAATGCCTAACAGCTACTCTCTCATTGGTTCTCCCTCTTCCCTTTCATCCTCTGCCAAATTGGCAACCTGTGCGAACCAAGAGGTTAAAGGGGCTGTCTCTCCAAGTTGGGAGGTTGATAGTAAAGCAGACGGAAAGTCAAACCGGAGCACCAGGAGAGGGACTATGCGTTGAGTTTTAGAAACCTTTCGTATTCACAGTGTGTCCGTTCTCTAGGTTTCCCGCACATGTTATAGCTGTAGTAATATTCCCTTCAACCTGGAGAGTTCGGACTCATGGAATGGGTGCCATGCATTATTGCTTTAAAGGGTCTGCATTTGCTCACCCAATCTCACCAATCGTCTCAGTCCCAAGTGTCCCTCCTTATGCCACATCCAGCTGTCGTTGTAGATAGGGTCATTCCAGCTTTCATCAGAGACCCTGAAGGAATTGTAAAGAATTTCCCAGTTTTTTTGTTTTGTTTTTGAAATTCCTTTTTATAGTGGGTTTGAGCTGATTCTCGCTGCCATGTTTATGCCAGTCTAGACACACTTGATTCCCTTACGGAGACATATCAATACATAGGTTTTAAGATTCTTACTAGTCAGATACTTTCCTCTGCGGGAAATATGGGGTTTTGAGTCCCTTTCACTGAGGACTGTGTAGGTCTTGTCTATACCATAGTTGGTTTTTGGAACGGTACCTGTGCTTATATCAAACTCTGGTTTTATGCATCACCCCACCTCTCCTTCCCCCTTAAGCAGGTATAAGAGTGTTTTCTAAATGTGAGACACTGTTCTCTTTCCTAACTCAGTTCAAGTGTAGCCATGTTTACAGGATCTTCATAAGTGATATCTTATGATAAGTTTCTTTTTCTGTGTGACTTATTTCACTTAGAATCATCGTACCTGAATCCACCCATTTTGCTGCTACTGGTCTTATGACATTGATTTCCTGGCTGAGGGATATTCCATCGTACGTAAGTACCACAATTTTTTGAACCATGTTTATATTTTCTGGGATACTTAAGGTGTATCCAAGTTGAGGTCCTTGTATGCAGTGCAGCCCTAAATTTTGGGGTGGCTCTGTCTTATTGATTTTCAGTTTTCCCAAGGTATATTCCCTTGACTGGTAGTGCCCTTGGCTCTGTAGCTCTGTTCTTTACTTGTTTTAGGGAACAGAATGCACTCCTCCAGAGAGGCAGTTGGCAATTTACATCCCGCCCATCAGCATAACAAGGCTCCCTGTTCTCCAGGGCCTGTCTTGCGTTTCTTGTTCTTACACATTTTGTGGATGTCCCTTTTGACCGGTGGGAAGTGATACTTCTTTGTAGTGCAGATTTGCATTGCCCGCTTGCTTGCTTAGCCAAAAAGGGCGTATGCGTTTTCTCCTGAATATATTCAGGAGAAAACGCATACGCCCTTTTTGGCCAAGTGCGTCATTGTCGAAGATGTGCCCCTCTTCCTGTGCTTTAAAGGCGATTCCAACGTACCTCTTGAAATCTGTTTCCTGCTATTGTGCCTCGCTTTCAAGTCCGCCTCGTTGCCTTCCCTCAACAGATTTTTGGACGATAGTTGTCCTTTATTACTCGGCCAGTTTGTGAATTGCTGTGCCCCTGAGCTCCATTTTTCAACTCGTTTTTGGTGAGCTGACCGCAAGTCCAAAATTTTGGGTCAGGACCTATACTGGTTCCCGGTGGGTGGCTGAGAATTTGGTTAATTCTTCTTCCTGCCGGGAAATTACAGTGATATGTGCCCGTCCAAATGCCTAACAGCTACTCTCTCATTGGTTCTCCCTCTTCCCTTTCATCCTCTGCCAAATTGGCAACCTGTGCGAACCAAGAGGTTAAAGGGGCTGTCTCTCCAAGTTGGGAGGTTGATAGTAAAGCAGACGGAAAGTCAAACCGGAGCACCAGGAGAGGGACTATGCGTTGAGTTTTAGAAACCTTTCGTATTCACAGTGTGTCCGTTCTCTAGGTTTCCCGCACATGTTATAGCTGTAGTAATATTCCCTTCAACCTGGAGAGTTCGGACTCATGGAATGGGTGCCATGCATTATTGCTTTAAAGGGTCTGCATTTGCTCACCCAATCTCACCAATCGTCTCAGTCCCAAGTGTCCCTCCTTATGCCACATCCAGCTGTCGTTGTAGATAGGGTCATTCCAGCTTTCATCAGAGACCCTGAAGGAATTGTAAAGAATTTCCCAGTTTTTTTGTTTTGTTTTTGAAATTCCTTTTTATAGTGGGTTTGAGCTGATTCTCGCTGCCATGTTTATGCCAGTCTAGACACACTTGATTCCCTTACGGAGACATATCAATACATAGGTTTTAAGATTCTTACTAGTCAGATACTTTCCTCTGCGGGAAATATGGGGTTTTGAGTCCCTTTCACTGAGGACTGTGTAGGTCTTGTCTATACCATAGTTGGTTTTTGGAACGGTACCTGTGCTTATATCAAACTCTGGTTTTATGCATCACCCCACCTCTCCTTCCCCCTTAAGCAGGTATAAGAGTGTTTTCTAAATGTGAGACACTGTTCTCTTTCCTAACTCAGTTCAAGTGTAGCCATGTTTACAGGATCTTCATAAGTGATATCTTATGATAAGTTTCTTTTTCTGTGTGACTTATTTCACTTAGAATCATTGTACCTGAATCCACCCATTTTGCTGCTACTGGTCTTATGACATTGATTTCATGGCTGAGGGATATTCCATCGTACGTAAGTACCACAATTTTTTGAACCATGTTTATATTTTCTGGGATACTTAAGGTGTATCCAAGTTGAGGTCCTTGTATGCAGTGCAGCCCTAAATTTTGGGGTGGCTCTGTCTTATTGATTTTCAGTTTTCCCAAGGTATATTCCCTAGACTGGTAGTGCCCTTGGCTCTGTAGCTCTGTTCTTTACTTGTTTTAGGGAACAGAATGCACTCCTCCAGAGAGGCAGTTGGCAATTTACATCCCGCCCATCAGCATAACAAGGCTCCCTGTTCTCCAGGGCCTGTCTTGCCTTTCTTGTTCTTACACATTTTGTGGATGTCCCTTTTGACCGGTGGGAAGTGATACTTCTTTGTAGTGCTGATTTGCATTGCCCGCTTGCTTGCTTGGCCAAAAAGGGCGTATGCGTTTTCTCCTGAATATATTCAGGAGAAAACGCATATGCCCTTTTTGGCCAAGTGCATCATTGTCGAAGTTGTGCCCCTCTTCCTGTGCTTTAAAGGAGATTCCAACGTACCTCTTGAAATCTGTTTCCTGCTATTCTGCCTCGCTTTCAAGTCCGCCTCGTTGCCTACCGTCAACAGATTTTTGGACGATAGGTGTCCTTTATTACTCGGCCAGTTTGTGAATTGCTGTGTCGCTGAGCTCCATTTTTCAACTCGTTTTTGGAGAGCTGACCGCAAGACCAAAATTTTGGTTCAGGACCTATACTTGTTTCCAGTGGGTGGCTGAGAATTTGGTTAATTCTTCTTCCTGCCGGGAAATTACAGTGATATGTGCCCGTCCAAATGCCTAACAGCTACTCTCTCATTGGTTCTCCCTCTTCCCTTTCATCCTCTGCCAAATTGGCAACCTGTGCGAACCAAGAGGTTAAAGGGGCTGTCTCTCCAAGTTGGGAGGTTGATAGTAAAGCAGACGGAAAGTCAAACCGGAGCACCAGGAGAGGGACTATTCGTTGAGTTTTAGAAACCTTTCGTATTCACAGTGTGTCCGTTCTCTAGGTTTCCCGCACATGTTATAGCTGTAGTAATATTCCCTTCAACCTGGAGAGTTCGGACCCATGGAATGGGTGCCATGCATTATTGCTTTAAAGGATCTGCATTTGCTCACCCAATCTCACCAATCGTCTCAGTCCCAAGTGTCCCTCCTTATGCCACATCCAGCTGTCGTTGTAGATAGGGTCATTCCAGCTTTCATCAGAGACCCTGAAGGAATTGTAAAGAATTTCCCAGTTTTTTTGTTTTGTTTTTGAAATTCCTTTTTATAGTGGGTTTGAGCTGATTCTCGCTGCCATGTTTATGCCAGTCTAGACACACTTGATTCCCTTACGGAGACATATCAATACATAGGTTTTAAGATTCTTACTAGTCAGATACTTTCCTCTGCGGGAAATATGGGGTTTTGAGTCCCTTTCACTGAGGACGGTGTAGGTCTTGTCTATTCCATAGTTGGTTTTTGGAACGGTACCTGTGCTTATATCGAACTCTGGTTTTATGCATCACCCCACCTCTCCTTCCCCCTTAAGCAGGTATAAGAGTGTTTTCTAAATGTGAGACACTGTTCTCTTTCCTAACTCAGTTCAAGTGTAGCCATGTTTACAGGATCTTCATAAGTGATATCTTATGATAAGTTTCTTTTTCTGTGTGACTTATTTCACTTAGAATCATCGTACCTGAATCCACCCATTTTGCTGCTACTGGTCTTATGACATTGATTTCATGGCTGAGGGATATTCCATCGTACGTAAGTACCACAATTTTTTGAACCATGTTTATATTTTCTGGGATACTTAAGGTGTATCCAAGTTGAGGTCCTTGTATGCAGTGCAGCCCTAAATTTTGGGTTGGCTCTGTCTTATTGATTTTCAGTTTTCCCAAGGTATATTCCCTAGACTGGTAGTGCCCTTGGCTCTGTAGCTCTGTTCTTTACTTGTTTTAGGGAACAGAATGCACTCCTCCAGAGAGGCAGTTGGCAATTTACATCCCGCCCATCAGCATAACAAGGCTCCCTGTTCTCCAGGGCCTGTCTTGCCTTTCTTGTTCTTACACATTTTGTGGATGTCCCTTTTGACCGGTGGGAAGTGATACTTCTTTGTAGTGCAGATTTGCATTGCCCGCTTGCTTGCTTGGCCAAAAAGGGCGTATGCGTTTTCTCCTGAATATATTCAGGAGAAAACGCATATGCCCTTTTTGGCCAAGTGCATCATTGTCGAAGTTGTGCCCCTCTTCCTGTGCTTTAAAGGCGATTCCAACGTACCTCTTGAAATCTGTTTCCTGCTATTCTGCCTCGCTTTCAAGTCCGCCTCGTTGCCTTCCCTCAACAGATTTTTGGACGATAGTTGTCCTTTATTACTCGGCCAGTTTGTGAATTGCTGTGCCCCTGAGCTCCATTTTTCAACTCGTTTTTGGTGAGCTGACCGCAAGTCCAAAATTTTGGTTCAGGACCTATACTGGTTCCCGGTGGGTGGCTGAGAATTTGGTTAATTCTTTTTCCTGCTGGGAAATTACAGTGATATGTGCCCATCCAAATTCCTAACAGCTACTCTCTCATTGGTTCTCCCTCTTCCCTTTCATCCTCTGCCAAATTGGCAACCTGTGCGAACCAAGAGGTTAAAGGGGCTGTCTCTCCAAGTTGGGAGGTTGATAGTAAAGCAGACGGAAAGTCAAACCGGAGCACCAGGAGAGGGACTATGCGTTGAGTTTTAGAAACCTTTCGTATTCACAGTGTGTCCGTTCCCTAGGTTTCCCGCACATGTTATAGCTGTAGTAATATTCCCTTCAACCTGGAGAGTTCGGACCCATGAAATGGGTGCCATGCATTATTGCTTTAATGGGTCTGCATTTGCTCACCCAATCTCACCAATCGTCTCAGTCCCAAGTGTCCCTCCTTATGCCACATCCAGCTGTCGTTGTAGATAGGGTCATTCCAGCTTTCATCAGAGACCCTGAAGGAATTGTAAAGAATTTCCCAGTTTTTTTGTTTTGTTTTTGAAATTCCTTTTTATAGTGGGTTTGAGCTGATTCTCGCTGCCATGTTTATGCCAGTCTAGACACACTTGATTCCCTTACGGAGACATATCAATACATAGGTTTTAAGATTCTTACTAGTCAGATACTTTCCTCTGCGGGAAATATGGGGTTTTGAGTCCCTTTCACTGAGGACGGTGTAGGTCTTGTCTATTCCATAGTTGGTTTTTGGAACGGTACCTGTGCTTATATCAAACTCTGGTTTTATGCATCACCCCACCTCTCCTTCCCCCTTAAGCAGGTATAAGAGTGTTTTCTAAATGTGAGACACTGTTCTCTTTCCTAACTCAGTTCAAGTGTAGCCATGTTTACAGGATCTTCATAAGTGATATCTTATGATAAGTTTCTTTTTCTGTGTGACTTATTTCACTTAGAATCATCGTACCTGAATCCACCCATTTTGCTGCTACTGGTCTTATGACATTGATTTCATGGCTGAGGGATATTCCATCGTACGTAAGTACCACAATTTTTTGAACCATGTTTATATTTTCTGGGATACTTAAGGTGTATCCAAGTTGAGGTCCTTGTATGCAGTGCAGCCCTAAATTTTGGGTTGGCTCTGTCTTATTGATTTTCAGTTTTCCCAAGGTATATTCCCTAGACTGGTAGTGCCCTTGGCTCTGTAGCTCTGTTCTTTACTTGTTTTAGGGAACAGAATGCACTCCTCCAGAGAGGCAGTTGGCAATTTACATCCCGTCAATCAGCATAACAAGGCTCCCTGTTCTCCAGGGCCTGTCTTGCCTTTCTTGTTCTTACACATTTTGTGGATGTCCCTTTTGACCGGTGGGAAGTGATACTTCTTTGTAGTGCAGATTTGCATTGCCAGCTTGCTTGCTTGGCCAAAAAGGGCGTATGCGTTTTCTCCTGAATATATTCAGGAGAAAACGCATACGCCCTTTTTGGCCAAGTGCATCATTGTCGAAGTTGTGCCCCTCTTCCTGTGCTTTAAAGGCGATTCCAACGTACCTCTTGAAATCTGTTTCCTGCTATTCTGCCTCGCTTTCAAGTCCGCCTCGTTGCCTTCCCTCAACAGATTTTTGGAAGATAGTTGTCCTTTATTACTCGGCCAGTTTGTGAATTGCTGTGCCCCTGAGCTCCATTTTTCAACTAGTTTTTGGTGAGCTGACCGCAAGTCCAAAATTTTGGTTCAGGACCTATACTGGTTCCCGGTGGGTGTCTGAGAATTTGGTTAATTCTTTTTCCTGCCGGGAAATTACAGTGATATGTGCCCGTCCAAATGCCTAACAGCTACTCTCTCATTGGTTCTCCCTCTTCCCTTTCATCCTCTGCCAAATTGGCAACCTGTGCGAACCAAGAGGTTAAAGGGGCTGTCTCTCCAAGTTGGGAGGTTGATAGTAAAGCAGACGGAAAGTCAAACCGGAGCACCAGGAGAGGTACTATGCGTTGAGTTTTAGAAACCTTTCGTATTCACAGTGTGTCCGTTCCCTAGGTTTCCCGCACATGTTATAGCTGTAGTAATATTACCTTCAACCTGGAGATTTCGGACCCATGAAATGGGTGCCATGCATTATTGCTTTAAAGGGTCTGCATTTGCTCACCCAATCTCACCAATCGTCTCAGTCCCAAGTGTCCCTCCTTATGCCACATCCAGCTGTCGTTGTAGATAGGGTCATTCCAGCTTTCATCAGAGACCCTGAAGGAATTGTAAAGAATTTCCCAGTTTTTTTGTTTTGTTTTTGAAATTCCTTTTTATAGTGGGTTTGAGCTGATTCTCGCTGCCATGTTTATGCCAGTCTAGACACACTTGATTCCCTTACGGAGACATATCAATACATAGGTTTTAAGATTCTTACTAGTCAGATACTTTCCTCTGCGGGAAATATGGGGTTTTGAGTCCCTTTCACTGAGGACGGTGTAGGTCTTGTCTATTCCATAGTTGGTTTTTGGAACGGTACCTGTGCTTATATCAAACTCTGGTTTTATGCATCACCCCACCTCTCCTTCCCCCTTAAGCAGGTATAAGAGTGTTTTCTAAATGTGAGACACTGTTCTCTTTCCTAACTCAGTTCAAGTGTAGGAATGTTTACAGGATCTTCATAAGTGATATCTTATGATAAGTTTCTTTTTCTGTGTGACTTATTTCACTTAGAATCATCGTACCTGAATCCACCCATTTTGCTGCTACTGGTCTTATGACATTGATTTCATGGCTGAGGGATATTCCATCATACGTAAGTACCACAATTTTTTGAACCATGTTTATATTTTCTGGGATACTTAAGGTGTATCCAAGTTGAGGTCCTTGTATGCAGTACAGCCCTAAATTTTGGGGTGGCTCTGTCTTATTGATTTTCAGTTTTCCCAAGGTATATTCCCTAGACTGGTAGTGCCCCTGGCTCTGTAGCTCTGTTCTTTACTTGTTTTAGGGAACAGAATGCACTCCTCCAGAGAGGCAGTTGGCAATTTACATCCCGCCCATCAGCATAACAAGGCTCCCTGTTCTCGAGGGCCTGTCTTGCCTTTCTTGTTCTTACACATTTTGTGGATGTCCCTTTTGACCGGTGGGAAGTGATACTTCTTTGTAGTGCAGATTTGCATTGCCCGCTTGCTTGCTTGGCCAAAAAGGGCATATGCGTTTTCTCCTGAATATATTCAGGAGAAAACGCATACGCCCTTTTTGGCCAAGTGCATCATTGTCGAAGTTGTGCCCCTCTTCCTGTGCTTTAAAGGCGATTCCAACGTACCTCTTGAAATCTGTTTCCTGCTATTCTGCCTCGCTTTCAAGTCCACCTCGTTGCCTTCCCTCAACAGATTTTTGGAAGATAGTTGTCATTTATTACTCGGCCAGTTTGTGAATTGCTGTGCCCCTGAGCTCCATTTATCAACTCGTTTTTGGTGAGCTGACCGCATGTCCAAAATTTTGGTTCAGGACCTATACTGGTTCCCGGTGGGTGGCTGAGAATTTGGTTAATTCTTTTTCCTGCCGGGAAATTACAGTGATATGTGCCCGTCCAAATGCCAACAGCTACTCTCTCATTGGTTCTCCCTCTTCCCTTTCATCCTCTGCCAAATTGGCAACCTGTGCGAACCAAGAGGTTAAAGGGGCTGTCTCTCCAAGTTGGGAGGTTGATAGTAAAGCAGACGGAAAGTCAAACCGGAGCACCAGGAGAGGTACTATGCGTTGAGTTTTAGAAACCTTTCGTATTCACAGTGTGTCCGTTCCCTAGGTTTCCCGCACATGTTATAGCTGTAGTAATATTCCCTTCAACCTGGAGAGTTCGGACCCATGAAATGGGTGCCATGCATTATTGCTTTAAAGCGTCTGCATTTGCTCACCCAATCTCACCAATCGTCTCAGTCCCAAGTGTCCCTCCTTATGCCACATCCAGCTGTCGTTGTAGATAGGGTCATTCCAGCTTTCATCAGAGACCCTGAAGGAATTGTAAAGAATTTCCCAGTTTTTTTGTTTTGTTTTTGAAATTCCTTTTTATAGTGGGTTTGAGCTGATTCTCGCTGCCATGTTTATGCCAGTCTAGACACACTTGATTCCCTTACGGAGACATATCAATACATAGGTTTTAAGATTCTTACTAGTCAGATACTTTCCTCTGTGGGAAATATGGGGTTTTGAGTCCCTTTCACTGAGGACGGTGTAGGTCTTGTCTATTCCATAGTTGGTTTTTGGAACGGTACCTGTGCTTATATCAAACTCTGGTTTTATGCATCACCCCACCTCTCCTTCCCCCTTAAGCAGGTATAAGAGTGTTTTCTAAATGTGAGACACTGTTCTCTTTCCTAACTCAGTTCAAGTGTAGCCATGTTTACAGGATCTTCATAAGTGATATCTTATGATAAGTTTCTTTTTCTGTGTGACTTATTTCACTTAGAATCATCGTACCTGAATCCACCCATTTTGCTGCTACTGGTCTTATGACATTGATTTCATGGCTGAGGGATATTCCATCGTACGTAAGTACCACAATTTTTTGAACCATGTTTATATTTTCTGGGATACTTAAGGTGTATCCAAGTTGAGGTCCTTGTATGCAGTGCAGCCCTAAATTTTGGGGTGGCTCTGTCTTATTGATTTTCAGTTTTCCCAAGGTATATTCCCTAGACTGGTAGTGCCCTTGGCTCTGTAGCTCTGTTCTTTACTTGTTTTAGGGAACAGAATGCACTCCTCCAGAGAGGCAGTTGGCAATTTACATCCCTCCCATCAGCATAACAAGGCTCTCTGTTCTCCAGGGCCTGTCTTGCCTTTCTTGTTCTTACACATTTTGTGGATGTCCCTTTTGACCGGTGGGAAGTGATACTTCTTTGTAGTGCAGATTTGCATTGCCCGCTTGCTTGCTTGGCCAAAAAGGGCGTATGCGTTTTCTCCTGAATATATTCAGGAGAAAACGCATACGCCCTTTTTGGCTAAGTGCATCATTGTCGAATTTGTGCCCCTCTTCCTGTGCTTTAAAGGCGATTCCAACGTACCTCTTAAATCTGTTTCCTGTTATTCTGCCTCGCTTTCAAGTCCGCCTCGTTGCCTTCCCTCAACAGATTTTTGGACGATAGTTGTCCTTTATTACTCGGCCAGTTTGTGAATTGCTGTGCCCCTGAGCTCCATTTTTCAACTCGTTTTTGGTGAGCTGACCGCAAGTCCAAAATTTTGGTTCAGGACCTATACTGGTTCCCAGTGGGTGGCTGAGAATTTGGTTAATTCTTCTTCCTGCCGGGAAATTAGAGTGATATGTGCCCGTCCAAATGCCTAACAGCTACTCTCTCATTGGTTCTCCCTCTTCCCTTTCATCCTCTGCCAAATTGGCAACCTGTGCGAACCAAGAGGTTAAAGGGGCTGTCTCTCCAAGTTGGGAGGTTGATAGTAAAGCAGACGGAAAGTCAAACCGGAGCACCAGGAGAGGGACTATGCGTTGAGTTTTAGAAACCTTTCGTATTCACAGTGTGTCCGTTCTCTAGGTTTCCCGCACATGTTATAGCTGTAGTAATATTCCCTTCAACCTGGAGAGTTCGGACTCATGGAATGGGTGCCATGCATTATTGCTTTAAAGGGTCTGCATTTGCTCACCCAATCTCACCAATCGTCTCAGTCCCAAGTGTCCCTCCTTATGCCACATCCAGCTGTCGTTGTAGATAGGGTCATTCCAGCTTTCATCAGAGACCCTGAAGGAATTGTAAAGAATTTCCCAGTTTTTTAGTTTTGTTTTTGAAATTCCTTTTTATAGTGGGTTTGAGCTGATTCTCGCTGCCATGTTTATGCCAGTCTAGACACACTTGATTCCCTTATGGAGACATATCAATACATAGGTTTTAAGATTCTTACTAGTCAGATACTTTCCTCTGCGGGAAATATGGGGTTTTGAGTCCCTTTCACTGAGGACGGTGTAGGTCTTGTCTATTCCATAGTTGGTTTTTGGAACGGTACCTGTGCTTATATCAAACTCTGGTTTTATGCATCACCCCACCTCTCCTTCCCCCTTAAGCAGGTATAAGAGTGTTTTCTAAATGTGAGACACTGTTCTCTTTCCTAACTCAGTTCAAGTGTAGCCATGTTTACAGGATCTTCATAAGTGATATCTTATGATAAGTTTCTTTTTCTGTGTGACTTATTTCACTTAGAATCATCGTACCTGAATCCACCCATTTTGCTGCTACTGGTCTTATGACATTGATTTCATGGCTGAGGGAAATTCCATCATACGTAAGTACCACAATTTTTTGAACCATGTTTATATTTTCTGGGATACTTAAGGTGTATCCAAGTTGAGGTCCTTGTATGCAGTGCAGCCCTAAATTTTGGGGTGGCTCTGTCTTATTGATTTTCAGTTTTCCAAAGGTATATTCCCTAGACTGGTAGTGCCCTTGGCTCTGTAGCTCTGTTCTTTACTTGTTTTAGGGAACAGAATGCACTCCTCCAGAGAGGCAGTTGGCAATTTACATCCCGCCCATCAGCATAACAAGGCTCCCTGTTCTCCAGGGCCTGTCTTGCCTTTCTTGTTCTTACACATTTTGTGGATGTCCCTTTTGACCGGTGGGAAGTGATACTTCTTTGTAGTGCAGATTTGCATTGCCTGCTTGCTTGCTTGGCCAAAAAGGGAGTATGCGTTTTCTCCTGAATATATTCAGGAGAAAACGCATACGCCCTTTTTGGCCAAGTGCATCATTGTCGAAGTTGTGCCCCTCTTCCTGTGCTTTAAAGGCGATTCCAACGTACCTCTTGAAATCTGTTTCCTGCTATTCTGCCTCGCTTTCAAGTCCGCCTCGTTGCCTTCCGTCAACAGATTTTTGGACGATAGTTGTCCTTTATTACTCAGCCAGTTTGTGAATTGCTGTGTCGCTGAGCTCCATTTTTCAACTCGTTTTTGGAGAGCTGACCGCAAGTCCAAAATTTTGGTTCAGGACCTATACTGGTTCCCAGTGGGTGGCTGAGAATTTGGTTAATTCTTCTTCCTGCCGGGAAATTACAGTGATATGTGCCCGTCCAAATGCCTAACAGCTACTCTCTCATTGGTTCTCCCTCTTCCCTTTCATCCTCTGCCAAATTGGCAACCTGTGCGAACCAAGAGGTTAAAGGGGCTGTCTCTCCAAGTTGGGAGGTTGATAGTAAAGCAGACGGAAAGTCAAACCGGAGCACCAGGAGAGGGACTATGCGTTGAGTTTTAGAAACCTTTCGTATTCACAGTGTGTCCGTTCTCTAGGTTTCCCGCACATGTTATAGCTGTAGTAATATTCCCTTCAACCTGGAGAGTTCGGACTCATGGAATGGGTCCCATGCATTATTGCTTTAAAGGGTCTGCATTTGCTCACCCAATCTCACCAATCGTCTCAGTCCCAAGTGTCCCTCCTTATGCCACATCCAGCTGTCGTTGTAGATAGGGTCATTCCAGCTTTCATCAGAGACCCTGAAGGAATTGTAAAGAATTTCCCAGTTTTTTTGTTTTGTTTTTGAAATTCCTTTTTATAGTGGGTTTGAGCTGATTCTCGCTGCCATGTTTATGCCAGTCTAGACACACTTGATTCCCTTACGGAGACATATCAATACATAGGTTTTAAGATTCTTACTAGTCAGATACTTTCCTCTGCGGGAAATATGGGGTTTTGAGTCCCTTTCACTGAGGACTGTGTAGGTCTTGTCTATACCATAGTTGGTTTTTGGAACGGTACCTGTGCTTATATCAAACTCTGGTTTTATGCATCACCCCACCTCTCCTTCCCCCTTAAGCAGGTATAAGAGTGTTTTCTAAATGTGAGACACTGTTCTCTTTCCTAACTCAGTTCAAGTGTAGCCATGTTTACAGGATCTTCATAAGTGATATCTTATGATAAGTTTCTTTTTCTGTGTGACTTATTTCACTTAGAATCATCGTACCTGAATCCACCCATTTTGCTGCTACTGGTCTTATGACATTGATTTCATGGCTGAGGGATATTCCATCGTACGTAAGTACCACAATTTTTTGAACCATGTTTATATTTTCTGGGATACTTAAGGTGTATCCAAGTTGAGGTCCTTGTATGCAGTGCAGCCCTAAATATTGGGGTGGCTCTGTCTTATTGATTTTCAGTTTTCCCAAGGTATATTCCCTAGACTGGTAGTGCCCCTGGCTCTGTAGCTCTGTTCTTTACTTGTTTTAGGGAACAGAATGCACTCCTCCAGAGAGGCAGTTGGCAATTTACATCCCGCCCATCAGCATAACAAGGCTCCCTGTTCTCCAGGGCCTGTCTTGCCTTTCTTGTTCTTACACATTTTGTGGATGTCCCTTTTGACCGGTGGGAAGTGATACTTCTTTGTAGTGCTGATTTGCATTGCCCGCTTGCTTGCTTGGCCAAAAAGGGCGTATGCGTTTTCTCCTGAATATATTCAGGAGAAAACGCATATGCCCTTTTTGGCCAAGTGCATCATTGTCGAAGTTGTGCCCCTCTTCCTGTGCTTTAAAGGCGATTCCAACGTACCTCTTGAAATCTGTTTCCTGCTATTCTGCCTCGCTTTCAAGTCCGCCTCGTTGCCTTCCGTCAACAGATTTTTGGACGATAGGTGTCCTTTATTACTCGGCCAGTTTGTGAATTGCTGTGTCGCTGAGCTCCATTTTTCAACTCGTTTTTGGAGAGCTGACCGCAAGACCAAAATTTTGGTTCAGGACCTATACTGGTTTCCAGTGGGTGGCTGAGAATTTGGTTAATTCTTCTTCCTGCCGGGAAATTACAGTGATATGTGCCCGTCCAAATGCCTAACAGCTACTCTCTCATTGGTTCTCCCTCTTCCCTTTCATCCTCTGCCAAATTGGCAACCTGTGCGAACCAAGAGGTTAAAGGGGCTGTCTCTCCAAGTTGGGAGGTTGATAGTAAAGCAGACGGAAAGTCAAACCGGAGCACCAGGAGAGGGACTATTCGTTGAGTTTTAGAAACCTTTCGTATTCACAGTGTGTCCGTTCTCTAGGTTTCCCGCACATGTTATAGCTGTAGTAATATTCCCTTCAACCTGGAGAGTTCGGACCCATGGAATGGGTGCCATGCATTATTGCTTTAAAGGATCTGCATTTGCTCACCCAATCTCACCAATCGTCTCAGTCCCAAGTGTCCCTCCTTATGCCACATCCAGCTGTCGTTGTAGATAGGGTCATTCCAGCTTTCATCAGAGACCCTGAAGGAATTGTAAAGAATTTCCCAGTTTTTTTGTTTTGTTTTTGAAATTCCTTTTTATAGTGGGTTTGAGCTGATTCTCGCTGCCATGTTTATGCCAGTCTAGACACACTTGATTCCCTTACGGAGACATATCAATACATAGGTTTTAAGATTCTTACTAGTCAGATACTTTCCTCTGCGGGAAATATGGGGTTTTGAGTCCCTTTCACTGAGGACGGTGTAGGTCTTGTCTATTCCATAGTTGGTTTTTGGAACGGTACCTGTGCTTATATCAAACTCTGGTTTTATGCATCACCCCACCTCTCCTTCCCCCTTAAGCAGGTATAAGAGTGTTTTCTAAATGTGAGACACTGTTCTCTTTCCTAACTCAGTTCAAGTGTAGCCATGTTTACAGGATCTTCATAAGTGATATCTTATGATAAGTTTCTTTTTCTGTGTGACTTATTTCACTTAGAATCATCGTACCTGAATCCACCCATTTTGCTGCTACTGGTCTTATGACATTGATTTCATGGCTGAGGGATATTCCATCGTACGTAAGTACCACAATTTTTTGAACCATGTTTATATTTTCTGGGATACTTAAGGTGTATCCAAGTTGAGGTCCTTGTATGCAGTGCAGCCCTAAATTTTGGGTTGGCTCTGTCTTATTGATTTTCAGTTTTCCCAAGGTATATTCCCTAGACTGGTAGTGCCCTTGACTCTGTAGCTCTGTTCTTTACTTGTTTTAGGGAACAGAATGCACTCCTCCAGAGAGGCAGTTGGCAATTTACATCCCGCCCATCAGCATAACAAGGCTCCCTGTTCTCCAGGGCCTGTCTTGCCTTTCTTGTTCTTACACATTTTGTGGATGTCCCTTTTGACCGGTGGGAAGTGATACTTCTTTGTAGTGCAGATTTGCATTGCCCGCTTGCTTGCTTGGCCAAAAAGGGCGTATGCGTTTTCTCCTGAATATATTCAGGAGAAAACGCATACGCCCTTTTTGGCCAAGTGCATCATTGTCGAAGTTGTGCCCCTCTTCCTGTGCTTTAAAGGCGATTCCAACGTACCTCTTGAAATCTGTTTCCTGCTATTCTGCCTCGCTTTCAAGTCCGCCTCGTTGCCTTCCCTCAACAGATTTTTGGACGATAGTTGTCCTTTATTACTCGGCCAGTTTGTGAATTGCTGTGCCCCTGAGCTCCATTTTTCAACTCGTTTTTGGTGAGCTGACCGCAAGTCCAAAATTTTGGTTCAGGACCTATACTGGTTCCCGGTGGGTGGCTGAGAATTTGGTTAATTCTTTTTCCTGCTGGGAAATTACAGTGATATGTGCCCATCCAAATTCCTAACAGCTACTCTCTCATTGGTTCTCCCTCTTCCCTTTCATCCTCTGCCAAATTGGCAACCTGTGCGAACCAAGAGGTTAAAGGGGCTGTCTCTCCAAGTTGGGAGGTTGATAGTAAAGCAGACGGAAAGTCAAACCGGAGCACCAGGAGAGGGACTATGCGTTGAGTTTTAGAAACCTTTCGTATTCACAGTGTGTCCGTTCCCTAGGTTTCCCGCACATGTTATAGCTGTAGTAATATTCCCTTCAACCTGGAGAGTTCGGACCCATGAAATGGGTGCCATGCATTATTGCTTTAATGGGTCTGCATTTGCTCACCCAATCTCACCAATCGTCTCAGTCCCAAGTGTCCCTCCTTATGCCACATCCAGCTGTCGTTGTAGATAGGGTCATTCCAGCTTTCATCAGAGACCCTGAAGGAATTGTAAAGAATTTCCCAGTTTTTTTGTTTTGTTTTTGAAATTCCTTTTTATAGTGGGTTTGAGCTGATTCTCGCTGCCATGTTTATGCCAGTCTAGACACACTTGATTCCCTTACGGAGACATATCAATACATAGGTTTTAAGATTCTTACTAGTCAGATACTTTCCTCTGCGGGAAATATGGGGTTTTGAGTCCCTTTCACTGAGGACGGTGTAGGTCTTGTCTATTCCATAGTTGGTTTTTGGAACGGTACCTGTGCTTATATCAAACTCTGGTTTTATGCATCACCCCACCTCTCCTTCCCCCTTAAGCAGGTATAAGAGTGTTTTCTAAATGTGAGACACTGTTCTCTTTCCTAACTCAGTTCAAGTGTAGCCATGTTTACAGGATCTTCATAAGTGATATCTTATGATAAGTTTCTTTTTCTGTGTGACTTATTTCACTTAGAATCATCGTACCTGAATCCACCCATTTTGCTGCTACTGGTCTTATGACATTGATTTCATGGCTGAGGGATATTCCATCGTACGTAAGTACCACAATTTTTTGAACCATGTTTATATTTTCTGGGATACTTAAGGTGTATCCAAGTTGAGGTCCTTGTATGCAGTGCAGCCCTAAATTTTGGGTTGTCTCTGTCTTATTGATTTTCAGTTTTCCCAAGGTATATTCCCTAGACTGGTAGTGCCCTTGGCTCTGTAGCTCTGTTCTTTACTTGTTTTAGGGAACAGAATGCACTCCTCCAGAGAGGCAGTTGGCAATTTACATCCCGCCCATCAGCATAACAAGGCTCCCTGTTCTCCAGGGCCTGTCTTGCCTTTCTTGTTCTTACACATTTTGTGGATGTCCCTTTTGACCGGTGGGAAGTGATACTTCTTTGTAGTGCAGATTTGCATTGCCCGCTTGCTTGCTTGGCCAAAAAGGGCATATGCGTTTTCTCCTGAATATATTCAGGAGAAAACGCATATGCCCTTTTTGGCCAAGTGCATCATTGTCGAAGTTGTGCCCCTCTTCCTGTGCTTTAAAGGCGATTCCAACGTACCTCTTGAAATCTGTTTCCTGCTATTCTGCCTCGCTTTCAAGTCCGCCTCGTTGCCTTCCCTCAACAGATTTTTGGACGATAGTTGTCCTTTATTACTCGGCCAGTTTGTGAATTGCTGTGCCCCTGAGCTCCATTTTTCAACTCGTTTTTGGTGAGCTGACCGCAAGTCCAAAATTTTGGTTCAGGAACTATACTGGTTCCCGGTGGGTGGCTGAGAATTTGGTTAATTCTTTTTCCTGCTGGGAAATTACAGTGATATGTGCCCGTCCAAATTCCTAACAGCTACTCTCTCATTGGTTCTCCCTCTTCCCTTTCATCCTCTGCCAAATTGGCAACCTGTGCGAACCAAGAGGTTAAAGGGGCTGTCTCTCCAAGTTGGGAGGTTGATAGTAAAGCAGACGGAAAGTCAAACCAGAGCACCAGGAGAGGGACTATGCGTTGAGTTTTAGAAACCTTTCGTATTCACAGTGTGTCCGTTCCCTAGGTTTCCCGCACATGTTATAGCTGTAGTAATATTCCCTTCAACCTGGAGAGTTCGGACCCATGAAATGGGTGCCATGCATTATTGCTTTAATGGGTCTGCATTTGCTCACCCAATCTCACCAATCGTCTCAGTCCCAAGTGTCCCTCCTTATGCCACATCCAGCTGTCGTTGTAGATAGGGTCATTCCAGCTTTCATCAGAGACCCTGAAGGAATTGTAAAGAATTTCCCAGTTTTTTTGTTTTGTTTTTGAAATTCCTTTTTATAGTGGGTTTGAGCTGATTCTCGCTGCCATGTTTATGCCAGTCTAGACACACTTGATTCCCTTACGGAGACATATCAATACATAGGTTTTAAGATTCTTACTAGTCAGATACTTTCCTCTGCGGGAAATATGGGGTTTTGAGTCCCTTTCACTGAGGACGGTGTAGGTCTTGTCTATTCCATAGTTGGTTTTTGGAACGGTACCTGTGCTTATATCAAACTCTGGTTTTATGCATCACCCCACCTCTCCTTCCCCCTTAAGCAGGTATAAGAGTGTTTTCTAAATGTGAGACACTGTTCTCTTTCCTAACTCAGTTCAAGTGTAGCCATGTTTACAGGATCTTCATAAGTGATATCTTATGATAAGTTTCTTTTTCTGTGTGACTTATTTCACTTAGAATCATCGTACCTGAATCCACCCATTTTGCTGCTACTGGTCTTATGACATTGATTTCATGGCTGAGGGATATTCCATCGTACGTAAGTACCACAATTTTTTGAACCATGTTTATATTTTCTGGGATACTTAAGGTGTATCCAAGTTGAGGTCCTTGTATGCAGTGCAGCCCTAAATTTTGGGTTGGCTCTGTCTTATTGATTTTCAGTTTTCCCAAGGTATATTCCCTAGACTGGTAGTGCCCTTGGCTCTGTAGCTCTGTTCTTTACTTGTTTTAGGGAACAGAATGCACTCCTCCAGAGAGGCAGTTGGCAATTTACATCCCGCCCATCAGCATAACAAGGCTCCCTGTTCTCCAGGGCCTGTCTTGCCTTTCTTGTTCTTACACATTTTGTGGATGTCCCTTTTGACCGGTGGGAAGTGATACTTCTTTGTAGTGCAGATTTGCATTGCCAGCTTGCTTGCTTGGCCAAAAAGGGCGTATGCGTTTTCTCCTGAATATATTCAGGAGAAAACGCATACGCCCTTTTTGGCCAAGTGCATCATTGTCGAAGTTGTGCCCCTCTTCCTGTGCTTTAAAGGCGATTCCAACGTACCTCTTGAAATCTGTTTCCTGCTATTCTGCCTCGCTTTCAAGTCCGCCTTGTTGCCTTCCCTCAACAGATTTTTGGAAGATAGTTGTCCTTTATTACTCGGCCAGTTTGTGAATTGCTGTGCCCCTGAGCTCCATTTTTCAACTCGTTTTTGGTGAGCTGACCGCAAGTCCAAAATTTTTGTTCAGGACCTATACTGGTTCCCGGTGGGTGTCTGAGAATTTGGTTAATTCTTTTTCCTGCCGGGAAATTACAGTGATATGTGCCCGTCCAAATGCCTAACAGCTACTCTCTCATTGGTTCTCCCTCTTCCCTTTCATCCTCTGCCAAATTGGCAACCTGTGCGAACCAAGAGGTTAAAGGGGCTGTCTCTCCAAGTTGGGAGGTTGATAGTAAAGCAGACGGAAAGTCAAACCGGAGCACCAGGAGAGGTACTATGCGTTGAGTTTTAGAAACCTTTCGTATTCACAGTGTGTCCGTTCCCTAGGTTTCCCGCACATGTTATAGCTGTAGTAATATTCCCTTCAACCTGGAGAGTTCGGACCCATGAAATGGGTGCCATGCATTATTGCTTTAAAGGGTCTGCATTTGCTCACCCAATCTCACCAATCGTCTCAGTCCCAAGTGTCCCTCCTTATGCCACATCCAGCTGTCGTTGTAGATAGGGTCATTCCAGCTTTCATCAGAGACCCTGAAGGAATTGTAAAGAATTTCCCAGTTTTTTTGTTTTGTTTTTGAAATTCCTTTTTATAGTGGGTTTGAGCTGATTCTCGCTGCCATGTTTATGCCAGTCTAGACACACTTGATTCCCTTACGGAGACATATCAATACATAGGTTTTAAGATTCTTACTAGTCAGATACTTTCCTCTGCGGGAAATATGGGGTTTTGAGTCCCTTTCACTGAGGACGGTGTAGGTCTTGTCTATTCCATAGTTGGTTTTTGGAACGGTACCTGTGCTTATATCAAACTCTGGTTTTATGCATCACCCCACCTCTCCTTCCCCCTTAAGCAGGTATAAGAGTGTTTTCTAAATGTGAGACACTGTTCTCTTTCCTAACTCAGTTCAAGTGTAGCCATGTTTACAGGATCTTCATAAGTGATATCTTATGATAAGTTTCTTTTTCTGTGTGACTTATTTCACTTAGAATCATCGTACCTGAATCCACCCATTTTGCTGCTACTGGTCTTATGACATTGATTTCATGGCTGAGGGATATTCCATCGTACGTAAGTACCACAATTTTTTGAACCATGTTTATATTTTCTGGGATACTTAAGGTGTATCCAAGTTGAGGTCCTTGTATGCAGTGCAGCCCTAAATTTTGGGGTGGATCTGTCTTATTGATTTTCAGTTTTCCCAAGGTATATTCCCTAGACTGGTAGTGCCCCTGGCTCTGTAGCTCTGTTCTTTACTTGTTTTAGGGAACAGAATGCACTCCTCCAGAGAGGCAGTTGGCAATTTACATCCCGCCCATCAGCATAACAAGGCTCCCTGTTCTCCAGGGCCTGTCTTGCCTTTCTTGTTCTTACACATTTTGTGGATGTCCCTTTTGACCGGTGGGAAGTGATACTTCTTTGTAGTGCAGATTTGCATTGCCCGCTTGCTTGCTTGGCCAAAAAGGGCGTATGTGTTTTCTCCTGAATATATTCAGGAGAAAACGCATACGCCCTTTTTGGCCAAGTGCATCATTGTCGAAGTTGTGCCCCTCTTCCTGTGCTTTAAAGGCGATTCCAACGTACCTCTTGAAATCTGTTTCCTGCTATTCTGCCTCGCATTCAAGTCCGCCTCGTTGCCTTCCCTCAACAGATTTTTGGACGATAGTTGTCCTTTATTACTCGGCCAGTTTGTGAATTGCTGTGTCCCTGAGCTCCATTTTTCAACTCGTTTTTGGAGAGCTGACCGCAAGTCCAAAATTTTGGTTCAGGACCTATACTGGTTCCCGGTGGGTGTCTGAGAATTTGGTTAATTCTTCTTCCTGCCGGGAAATTACAGTGATATGTGCCCGTCCAAATGCCTAACAGCTACTCTCTCATTGGTTCTCCCTCTTCCCTTTCATCCTCTGCCAAATTGGCAACCTGTGCGAACCAAGAGGTTAAAGGGGCTGTCTCTCCAAGTTGGGAGGTTGATAGTAAAGCAGCCGGAAAGTCAATCCGGAGCACCAGGAGAGGGTTTATTCGTTGAGTTTTAGAAACCTTTCGTATTCACAGTGTGTCCGTTCTCTAGGTTTCCCGCACATGTTATAGCTGTAGTAATATTCCCTTCAACCTGGAGAGTTCGGACCCATGGAATGGGTGCCATGCATTATTGCTTTAAAGGGTCTGCATTTGCTCACCCAATCTCACCAATCGTCTCAGTCCCAAGTGTCCCTCCTTATGCCACATCCAGCTGTCGTTGTAGATAGGGTCATTCCAGCTTTCATCAGAGACCCTGAAGGAATTGTAAAGAATTTCCCAGTTTTTTTGTTTTGTTTTTGAAATTCCTTTTTATAGTGGGTTTGAGCTGATTCTCGCTGCCATGTTTATGCCAGTCTAGACACACTTGATTCCCTTACGGAGACATATCAATACATAGGTTTTAAGATTCTTACTAGTCAGATATTTTCCTCTGCGGGAAATATGGGGTTTTGAGTCCCTTTCACTGAGGACGGTGTAGGTCTTGTCTATTCCATAGTTGGTTTTTGGAACGGTACCTGTGCTTATATCAAACTCTGGTTTTATGCATCACCCCACCTCTCCTTCCCCCTTAAGCAGGTATAAGAGTGTTTTCTAAATGTGAGACACTGTTCTCTTTCCTAACTCAGTTCAAGTGTAGCCATGTTTACAGGATCTTCATAAGTGATATCTTATGATAAGTTTCTTTTTCTGTGTGACTTATTTCACTTAGAATCATCGTACCTGAATCCACCCATTTTGCTGCTACTGGTCTTATGACATTGATTTCATGGCTGAGGGATATTCCATCGTACGTAAGTACCACAATTTTTTGAACCATGTTTATATTTTCTGGGATACTTAAGGTGTATCCAAGTTGAGATCCTTGTATGCAGTGCAGCCCTAAATTTTGGGGTGGCTCTGTCTTATTGATTTTCAGTTTTCCCAAGGTATATTCCCTAGACTGGTAGTGCCCTTGGCTCTGTAGCTCTGTTCTTTACTTGTTTTAGGGAACAGAATGCACTCCTCCAGAGAGGCAGTTGGCAATTTACATCCCGCCCATCAGCATAACAAGGCTCCCTGTTCTCCAGGGCCTGTCTAGCCTTTCTTGTTCTTACACATTTTGTGGATGTCCCCTTTGACTGTTGGGAAGTGATACTTCTTTCTAGTGCAGATTTGCATTGCCCGCTTGCTTGCTTGGCCAAAAAGGGCGTATGCGTTTTCTCCTGAATATATTCAGGAGAAAACGCATACGCCCTTTTTGGCCAAGTGCATCATTGTCGAAGTTGTGCCCCTCTTCCTGTGCTTTAAAGGCGATTCCAACGTACCTCTTGAAATCTGTTTCCTGCTATTCTGCCTCGCTTTCAAGTCCGCCTCGTTGCCTTCCCTCAACAGATTTTTGGACGATAGTTGTCCTTTATTACTCGGCCAGTTTGTGAATTGCTGTGCCCCTGAGCTCCATTTTTCAACTCGTTTTTGGTGAGCTGACCGCAAGTCCAAAATTTTGGTTCAGGACCTATACTGGTTCCCGGTGGGTGGCTGAGAATTTGGTTAATTCTTCTTCCTGCCGGGAAATTAGAGTGATATGTGCCCGTCCAAATGCCTAACAGCTACTCTCTCATTGGTTCTCCCTCTTCCCTTTCATCCTCTGCCAAATTGGCAACCTGTGCGAACCAAGATGTTAAAGGGGCTGTCTCTCCAAGTTGGGAGGTTGATAGTAAAGCAGACGGAAAGTCAAACCGGAGCACCAGGAGAGGGACTATGCGTGGAGTTTTAGAAACCTTTCGTATTCACAGTGTGTCCGTTCCCTAAGTTTCCAGCACATGTTATAGCTGTAGTAATATTCCCTTCAACCTGGAGAGTTCGGACCCATGGAATGGGTGCCATGCATTATTGCTTTAAAGGGTCTGCATTTGCTCACCCAATCTCACCAATCGTCTCAGTCCCAAGTGTCCCTTCTTATGCCATATCCAGCTGTCATTGTAGATAGGGTCATTCCAGCTTTCATCAGAGACCCTGAAGGAATTGTAAAGAATTTCCCAGTTTTTTTGTTTTGTTTTTGAAATTCCTTTTTATAGTGGGTTTGAGCTGATTCTCGCTGCCATGTTTATGCCAGTCTAGACACACTTGATTCCCTTACGGAGACATATCAATACATAGGTTTTAAGATTCTTACTAGTCAGATACTTTCCTCTGCGGGAAATATGGGGTTTTGAGTCCCTTTCACTGAGGACGGTGTAGGTCTTGTCTATTCCATAGTTGGTTTTTGGAACGGTACCTGTGCTTATATCAAACTCTGGTTTTATGCATCACCCCACCTCTCCTTCCCCCTTAAGCAGGTATAAGAGTGTTTTCTAAATGTGAGACACTGTTCTCTTTCCTAACTCAGTTCAAGTGTAGCCATGTTTACAGGATCTTCATAAGTGATATCTTATGATAAGTTTCTTTTTCTGTGTGACTTACTTCACTTAGAATCATCGTACCTGAATCCACCCATTTTGCTGCTACTGGTCTTATGACATTGATTTCATGGCTGAGGGATATTCCATCGTACGTAAGTACCACAATTTTTTGAACCATGTTTATATTTTCTGGGATACTTAAGGTGTATCCAAGTTGAGGTCCTTGTATGCAGTGCAGCCCTAAATATTGGGGTGGCTCTGTCTTATTGATTTTCTGTTTTCCCAAGGTATATTCCCTAGACTGGTAGTGCCCCTGGCTCTGTAGCTCTGTTCTTTACTTGTTTTAGGGAACAGAATGCACTCCTCCAGAGAGGCAGTTGGCAATTTACATCCCGCCCATCAGCATAACAAGGCTCCCTGTTCTCCAGGGCCTGTCTTGCCTTTCTTGTTCTTACACATTTTGTGGATGTCCCTTTTGACCGGTGGGAAGTGATACTTCTTTGTAGTGCAGATTTGCATTGCCCGCTTGCTTGCTTGCCCAAAAAGGGTGTATGCGTTTTCTCCTGAATATATTCAGGAGAAAACGCATACGCCCTTTTTGGCCAAGTGCATCATTGTCGAAGTTGTGCCCCTCTTCCTGTGCTTTAAAGGCGATTCCAACGTACCTCTTGAAATCTGTTTCCTGCTATTCTGCCTCGCTTTCAAGTCCGCCTCGTTGCCTTCCCTCAACAGATTTTTGGACGATAGTTGTCCTTTATTACTCGGCCAGTTTGTGAATTGCTGTGTCCCTGAGCTCCATTTTTCAACTCGTTTTTGGAGAGCTGACCGCAAGTCCAAAATTTTGGTTCAGGACCTATACTGGTTCCCGGGGGGTGTCTGAGAATTTGGTTAATTCTTCTTCCTGCCGGGAAATTACAGTGATATGTGCCCGTCCAAATGCCTAACAGCTACTCTCTCAATGGTTCTCCCTCTTCCCTTTCATCCTCTGCCAAATTGGCAACCTGTGCGAACCAAGAGGTTAAATGGGCTGTCTCTCCAAGTTGGGAGGTTGATAGTAAAGCAGCCGGAAAGTCAATCCGGAGCACCAGGAGAGGGTTTATTCGTTGAGTTTTAGAAACCTTTCGTATTCACAGTGTGTCCGTTCTCTAGGTTTCCCGCACATGTTATAGCTGTAGTAATATTCCCTTCAACCTGGAGAGTTCGGAACCATGGAATGGGTGCCATGCATTATTGCTTTAAAGGGTCTGCATTTGCTCACCCAATCTCACCAATCGTCTCAGTCCCAAGTGTCCCTCCTTATGCCACATCCAGCTGTCGTTGTAGATAGGGTCATTCCAGCTTTCATCAGAGACCCTGAAGGAATTGTAAAGAATTTCCCAGTTTTTTTGTTTTGTTTTTGAAATTCCTTTTTATAGTGGGTTTGAGCTGATTCTCGCTGCCATGTTTATGCCAGTCTAGACACACTTGATTCCCTTACGGAGACATATCAATACATAGGTTTTAAGATTCTTACTAGTTAGATACTTTCCTCTGCGGGAAATATGGGGTTTTGAGTCCCTTTCACTGAGGACGGTGTAGGTCTTGTCTATTCCATAGTTGGTTTTTGGAACGGTACCTGTGCTTATATCAAACTCTGGTTTTATGCATCACCCCACCTCTCCTTCCCCCTTAAGCAGGTATAAGAGTGTTTTCAAAATGTGAGACACTGTTCTCTTTCCTAACTCAGTTCAAGTGTAGCCATGTTTACAGGATCTTCATAAGTGATATCTTATGATAAGTTTCTTTTTCTGTGTGACTTATTTCACTTAGAATCATCGTACCTGAATCCACCCATTTTGCTGCTACTGGTCTTATGACATTGATTTCATGGCTGAGGGATATTCCATCGTACGTAAGTACCACAATTTTTTGAACCATGTTTATATTTTCTGGGATACTTAAGGTGTATCCAAGTTGAGATCCTTGTATGCAGTGCAGCCCTAAATTTTGGGGTGGCTCTGTCTTATTGATTTTCAGTTTTCCCAAGGTATATTCCCTAGACTGGTAGTGCCCTTGGCTCTGTAGCTCTGTTCTTTACTTGTTTTAGGGAACAGAATGCACTCCTCCAGAGAGGCAGTTGGCAATTTACATCCCGCCCATCAGCATAACAAGGCTCCCTGTTCTCCAGGGCCTGTCTTGCCTTTCTTGTTCTTACACATTTTGTGGATGTCCCTTTTGACCGGTGGGAAGTGATACTTCTTTGTAGTGCAGATTTGCATTGCCCGCTTGCTTGCTTGGCCAAAAAGGGCGTATGCGTTTTCTCCTGAATATATTCAGGAGAAAACGCATACGCCCTTTTTGGCCAAGTGCATCATTGTCGAAGTTGTGCCCCTCTTCCTGTGCTTTAAAGGCGATTCCAACGTACCTCTTGAAATCTGTTTCCTGCTATTCTGCCTCGCTTTCAAGTCCGCCTCGTTGCCTTCCCTCAACAGATTTTTGGACGATAGTTGTCCTTTATTACTCGGCCAGTTTGTGAATTGCTGTGCCCCTGAGCTCCATTTTTCAACTCGTTTTTGGTGAGCTGACCGCAAGTCCAAAATTTTGGTTCAGGACCTATACTGGTTCCCGGTGGGTGGCTGAGAATTTGGTTAATTCTTCTTCCTGCCGGGAAATTACAGTGATATGTGCCCGTCCAAATGCCTAACAGCTACTCTCTCATTGGTTCTCCCTCTTCCCTTTCATCCTCTGCCAAATTGGCAACCTGTGCGAACCAAGAGGTTAAATGGGCTGTCTCTCCAAGTTGGGAGGTTGATAGTAAAGCAGCCGGAAAGTCAATCCGGAGCACCAGGAGAGGGTTTATTCGTTGAGTTTTAGAAACCTTTCGTATTCACAGTGTGTCCGTTCTCTAGGTTTCCCGCACATGTTATAGCTGTAGTAATATTCCCTTCAACCTGGAGAGTTCGGACCCATGGAATGGGTGCCATGCATTATTGCTTTAAAGGGTCTGCATTTGCTCACCCAATCTCACCAATCGTCTCAGTCCCAAGTGTCCCTCCTTATGCCACATCCAGCTGTCGTTGTAGATAGGGTCATTCCAGCTTTCATCAGAGACCCTGAAGGAATTGTAAAGAATTTCCCAGTTTTTTTGTTTTGTTTTTGTAATTCCTTTTTATAGTGGGTTTGAGCTGATTCTCGCTGCCATGTTTATGCCAGTCTAGACACACTTGATTCCCTTACGGAGACATATCAATACATAGGTTTTAAGATTCTTACTAGTCAGATATTTTCCTCTGCGGGAAATATGGGGTTTTGAGTCCCTTTCACTGAGGACGGTGTAGGTCTTGTCTATTCCATAGTTGGTTTTTGGAACGGTACCTGTGCTTATATCAAACTCTGGTTTTATGCATCACCCCACCTCTCCTTCCCCCTTAAGCAGGTATAAGAGTGTTTTCTAAATGTGAGACACTGTTCTCTTTCCTAACTCAGTTCAAGTGTAGCCATGTTTACAGGATCTTCATAAGTGATATCTTATGATAAGTTTCTTTTTCTGTGTGATTTATTTCACTTAGAATCATCGTACCTGAATCCACCCATTTTGCTGCTACTGGTCTTATGACATTGATTTCATGGCTGAGGGATATTCCATCGTACGTAAGTACCACAATTTTTTGAACCATGTTTATATTTTCTGGGATACTTAAGGTGTATCCAAGTTGAGATCCTTGTATGCAGTGCAGCCCTAAATTTTGGGGTGGCTCTGTCTTATTGATTTTCAGTTTTCCCAAGGTATATTCCCTAGACTGGTAGTGCCCTTGGCTCTGTAGCTCTGTTCTTTACTTGTTTTAGGGAACAGAATGCACTCCTCCAGAGAGGCAGTTGGCAATTTACATCCCGCCCATCAGCATAACAAGGCTCCCTGTTCTCCAGGGCCTGTCTTGCCTTTCTTGTTCTTACACATTTTGTGGATGTCCCCTTTGACTGTTGGGAAGTGATACTTCTTTGTAGTGCAGATTTGCATTGCCCACTTGCTTGCTTGGCCAAAAAGGGCGTATGCGTTTTCTCCTGAATATATTCAGGAGAAAACGCATACGCCCTTTTTGGCCAAGTGCATCATTGTCGAAGTTGTGCCCCTCTTCCTGTGCTTTAAAGGCGATTCCAACGTACCTCTTGAAATCTGTTTCCTGCTATTCTGCCTCGCTTTCAAGTCCGCCTCGTTGCCTTCCCTCAACAGATTTTTGGACGATAGTTGTCCTTTATTACTCGGCCAGTTTGTGAATTGCTGTGCCCATGAGCTCCATTTTTCAACTCGTTTTTGGTGAGCTGACCGCAAGTCCAAAATTTTGGTTCAGGACCTATACTGGTTCCCGGTGGGTGGCTGAGAATTTGGTTAATTCTTCTTCCTGCCGGGAAATTACAGTGATATGTGCCCGTCCAAATGCCTAACAGCTACTCTCTCATTGGTTCTCCCTCTTCCCTTTCATCCTCTGCCAAATTGGCCACCTGTGCGAACCAAGATGTTAAAGGGGCTGTCTCTCCAAGTTGGGAGGTTGATAGTAAAGCAGACGGAAAGTCAAACCGGAGCACCAGGAGAGGGACTATGCGTGGAGTTTTAGAAAGCTTTCGTATTCACAGTGTGTCCGTTCCCTAGGTTTCCAGCACATGTTATAGCTGTAGTAATATTCCCTTCAACCTGGAGAGTTCGGACCCATGGAATGGGTGCCATGCATTATTGCTTTAAAGGGTCTGCATTTGCTCACCCAATCTCACCAATCGTCTCAGTCCCAAGTGTCCCTTCTTATGCCATATCCAGCTGTCGTTGTAGATAGGGTCATTCCAGCTTTCATCAGAGACCCTGAAGGAATTGTAAAGAATTTCCCAGTTTTTTTGTTTTGTTTTTGAAATTCCTTTTTTTAGTGGGTTTGAGCTGATTCTCGCTGCCATGTTTATGCCAGTCTAGACACACTTGATTCCCTTACGGAGACATATCAATACATAGGTTTTAAGATTCTTACTAGTCAGATATTTTCCTCTGCGGGAAATATGGGGTTTTGAGTCCCTTTCACTGAAGACGGTGTAGGTCTTGTCTATTCCATAGTTGGTTTTTGGAACGGTACCTGTGCTTATATCAAACTCTGGTTTTATGCATCACCCCACCTCTCCTTCCCCCTTAAGCAGGTATAAGAGTGTTTTCTAAATGTGAGACACTGTTCTCTTTCCTAACTCAGTTCAAGTGTAGCCATGTTTACAGGATCTTCATAAGTGATATCTTATGATAAGTTTCTTTTTCTGTGTGACTTATTTCACTTAGAATCATCGTACCTGAATCCACCCATTTTGCTGCTACTGGTCTTATGACATTGATTTCATGGCTGAGGGATATTCCATCGTACGTAAGTACCACAATTTTTTGAACCATGTTTATATTTTCTGGGATACTTAAGGTGTATCCAAGTTGAGGTCCTTGTATGCAGTGCAGCCCTAAATTTTGGGGTGGCTCTGTCTTATTGATTTTCAGTTTTCCCAAGGTATATTCCCTAGACTGGTAGTGCCCTTGGCTCTGTAGCTCTGTTCTTTACTTGTTTTAGGGAACAGAATGCACTCCTCCAGAGAGGCAGTTGGCAATTTACATCCCGCCCATCAGCATAACAAGGCTCCCTGTTCTACAGGGCCTGTCTTGCCTTTCTTGTTCTTACACATTTTGTGGATGTCCCTTTTGACCGGTGGGAAGTGATACTTCTTTGTAGTGCAGATTTGCATTGCCCGCTTGCTTGCTTGGCCAAAAAGGGCGTATGCGTTTTCTCCTGAATATATTCAGGAGAAAACGCATACGCCCTTTTTGGCCAAGTGCATCATTGTCGAAGTTGTGCCCCTCTTCCTGTGCTTTAAAGGCGATTCCAACGTACCTCTTGAAATCTGTTTCCTGCTATTCTGCCTCGCTTTCAAGTCCGCCTCGTTGCCTTCCCTCAACAGATTTTTGGACGATAGTTGTCCTTTATTACTCGGCCAGTTTGTGAATTGCTGTGCCCCTGAGCTCCATTTTTCAACTCGTTTTTGGTGAGCTGACCGCAAGTCCAAAATTTTGGTTCAGGACCTATACTGGTTCCCGGTGGGTGGCTGAGAATTTGGTTAATTCTTCTTCCTGCCGGGAAATTACAGTGATATGTGCCCGTCCAAATGCCTAACAGCTACTCTCTCATTGGTTCTCCCTCTTCCCTTTCATCCTCTGCCAAATTGGCAACCTGTGCGAACCAATAGGTTAAAGGGGCTGTCTCTCCAAGTTGGGAGGTTGATAGTAAAGCAGACAGAAAGTCAAACCGGAGCACCAGGAGAGGGACTATGCGTTGAGTTTTAGAAACCTTTCGTATTCACAGTGTGTCCGTTCTCTAGGTTTCCTGCACATGTTATAGCTGTAGTAATATTCCCTTCAACCTGGAGAGTTCGGACCCATGGAATGGGTGCCATGCATTATTGCTTTAAAGGGTCTGCATTTGCTCACCCAATCTCACCAATCGTCTCAGTCCCAAGTGTCCCTCCTTATGCCACATCCAGCTGTCGTTGTAGATAGGGTCATTCCAGCTTTCATCAGAGACCCTGAAGGAATTGTAAAGAATTTCCCAGTTTTTTTGTTTTGTTTTTGAAATTCCTTTTTATAGTGGGTTTGAGCTGATTCTCGCTGCCATGTTTATGCCAGTCTAGACACACTTGATTCCCTTACGGATACATATCAATACATAGGTTTTAAGATTCTTCCTAGTCAGATATTTTCCTGTGCGGGAAATATGGGGTTTTGAGTCCCTTTCACTGAGGACGGTGTAGGTCTTGTCTATTCCATAGTTGGTTTTTGGAACGGTACCTGTGCTTATATCAAACTCTGGTTTTATGCATCACCCCACCTCTCCTTCCCCCTTAAGCAGGTATAAGAGTGTTTTCTAAATGTGAGACACTGTTCTCTTTCCTAACTCAGTTCAAGTGTAGCCATGTTTACAGGATCTTCATAAGTGATATCTTATGATAAGTTTCTTTTTCTGTGTGACTTATTTCACTTAGAATCATCGTACCTGAATCCACCCATTTTGCTGCTACTGGTCTTATGACATTGATTTCATGGCTGAGGGATATTCCATCGTACGTAAGTACCACAATTTTTTGAACCATGTTTATATTTTCTGGGACACTTAAGGTGTATCCAAGTTGAGGTCCTTGTATGCAGTGCAGCCCTAAATTTTGGGGTGGCTCTGTCTTATTGATTTTCAGTTTTCCCAAGGTATATTCCCTAGACTGGTAGTGCCCTTGGCTCTGTAGCTCTGTTCTTTACTTGTTTTAGGGAACAGAATGCACTCCTCCAGAGAGGCAGTTGGCAATTTACATCCCGCCCATCAGCATAACAAGGCTCCCTGTTCTCCAGGGCCTGTCTTGCCTTTCTTGTTCTTACACATTTTGTGGATGTCCCTTTTGACCGGTGGGAAGTGATACTTCTTTGTAGTGCAGATTTGCATTGCCCGCTTGCTTGCTTGGCCAAAAAGGGCGTATGCGTTTTCTCCTGAATATATTCAGGAGAAAACGCATACGCCCTTTTTGGCCAAGTGCATCATTGTCGAAGTTGTGCCCCTCTTCCTGTGCTTTAAAGGCGATTCCAACGTACCTCTTGAAATCTGTTTCCTGCTATTCTGCCTCGCTTTCAAGTCCGCCTCGTTGCCTTCCCTCAACAGATTTTTGGACGATAGTTGTCCTTTATTACTCGGCCAGTTTGTGAATTGCTGTGCCCCTGAGCTCCATTTTTCAACTCGTTTTTGGTGAGCTGACCGCAAGTCCAAAATTTTGGTTCAGGACCTATACTGGTTCCCGGTGGGTGGCTGAGAATTTGATTAATTCTTCTTCCTGCCGGGAAATTACAGTGATATGTGCCCGTCCAAATGCCTAACAGCTACTCTCTCATTGGTTCTCCCTCTTCCCTTTCATCCTCTGCCAAATTGGCAACCTGTGCGAACCAAGATGTTAAAGGGGCTGTCTCTCCAAGTTGGGAGGTTGATAGTAAAGCAGACGTAAAGTCAAACCGGAGCACCAGGAGTGGGACTATTCGTTGAGTTTTAGAAACCTTTCGTATTCACAGTGTGTCCGTTCTCTAGGTTTCCCGCACATGTTATAGCTGTAGTAATATTCCCTTCAACCTGGAGAGTTCGGACCCATGGAATGGGTGCCATGCATTATTGCTTTAAAGGGTCTGCATTTGCTCACCCAATCTCACCAATCGTCTCAGTCCCAAGTGTCCCTCCTTATGCCACATCCAGCTGTCGTTGTAGATAGGGTCATTCCAGCTTTCATCAGAGACCCTGAAGGAATTGTAAAGAATTTCCCAGTTTTTTTGTTTTGTTTTTGTAATTCCTTTTTATAGTGGGTTTGAGCTGATTCTCGCTGCCATGTTTATGCCAGTCTAGACACACTTGATTCCCTTATGGAGACATATCAATACATAGGTTTTAAGATTCTTACTAGTCAGATATTTTCCTCTGCGGGAAATATGGGGTTTTGAGTCCCTTTCACTGAGGACGGTGTAGGTCTTGTCTATTCCATAGTTGGTTTTTGGAACGGTACCTGTGCTTATATCAAACTCTGGTTTTATGCATCACCCCACCTCTCCTTCCCCCTTAAGCAGGTATAAGAGTGTTTTCTAAATGTGAGACACTGTTCTCTTTCCTAACTCAGTTCAAGTGTAGCCATGTTTACAGGATCTTCATAAGTGATATCTTATGATAAGTTTCTTTTTCTGTGTGACTTATTTCACTTAGAATCATCGTACCTGAATCCACCCATTTTGCTGCTACTGGTCTTATGACATTGATTTCATGGCTGAGGGATATTCCATCGTACGTAAGTACCACAATTTTTTGAACCATGTTTATATTTTCTGGGATACTTAAGGTGTATCCAAGTTGAGATCCTTGTATGCAGTGCAGCCCTAAATTTTGGGGTGGCTCTGTCTTATTGATTTTCAGTTTTCCCAAGGTATATTCCCTAGACTGGTAGTGCCCTTGGCTCTGTAGCTCTGTTCTTTACTTGTTTTAGGGAACAGAATGCACTCCTCCAGAGAGGCAGTTGGCAATTTACATCCCGCCCATCAGCATAACAAGGCTCCCTGTTCTCCAGGGCCTGTCTTGCCTTTCTTGTTCTTACACATTTTGTGGATGTCCCTTTTGACCGGTGGGAAGTGATACTTCTTTGTAGTGCAGATTTGCATTGCCCGCTTGCTTGCTTGGCCAAAAAGGGCGTATGCGTTTTCTCCTGAATATATTCAGGAGAAAACGCATACGCCCTTTTTGGCCAAGTGCATCATTGTCGAAGTTGTGCCCCTCTTCCTGTGCTTTAAAGGCGATTCCAACGTACCTCTTGAAATCTGTTTCCTGCTATTCTGCCTCGCTTTCAAGTCCGCCTCGTTGCCTTCCCTCAACAGATTTTTGGACGATAGTTGTCCTTTATTACTCGGCCAGTTTGTGAATTGCTGTGCCCCTGAGCTCCATTTTTCAACTCGTTTTTGGTGAGCTGACCGCAAGTCCAAAATTTTGGTTCAGGACCTATACTGGTTCCCGGTGGGTGTCTGAGAATTTGGTTAATTCTTCTTCCTGCCGGGAAATTACAGTGATATGTGCCCGTCCAAATGCCTAACAGCTACTCTCTCATTGGTTCTCCCTCTTCCTTTTCATCCTCTGCCAAATTGGCAACCTGTGCGAACCAAGAGGTTAAATGGGCTGTCTCTCCAAGTTGGGAGGTTGATAGTAAAGCAGCCGGAAAGTCAATCCGGAGCACCAGGAGAGGGTTTATTCGTTGAGTTTTAGAAACCTTTCGTATTCACAGTGTGTCCGTTCTCTAGGTTTCCCGCACATGTTATAGCTGTAGTAATATTCCCTTCAACCTGGAGAGTTCGGACCCATGGAATGGGTGCCATGCATTATTGCTTTAAAGGGTCTGCATTTGCTCACCCAATCTCACCAATCGTCTCAGTCCCAAGTGTCCCTCCTTATGCCACATCCAGCTGTCGTTGTAGATAGGGTCATTCCAGCTTTCATCAGAGACCCTGAAAGAATTGTAAAGAATTTCCCAGTTTTTTTGTTTTGTTTTTGTAATTCCTTTTTATAGTGGGTTTGAGCTGATTCTCGCTGCCATGTTTATGCCAGTCTAGACACACTTGATTCCCTTACGGAGACATATCAATACATAGGTTTTAAGATTCTTACTAGTCAGATATTTTCCTCTGCGGGAAATATGGGGTTTTGAGTCCCTTTCGCTGAGGACGGTGTAGGTCTTGTCTATTCCATAGTTGGTTTTTGGAACGGTACCTGTGCTTATATCAAACTCTGGTTTTATGCATCACCCCACCTCTCCTTCCCCCTTAAGCAGGTATAAGAGTGTTTTCTAAATGTGAGACACTGTTCTCTTTCCTAACTCAGTTCAAGTGTAGCCATGTTTACAGGATCTTCATAAGTGATATCTTATGATAAGTTTCTTTTTCTGTGTGATTTATTTCACTTAGAATCATCGTACCTGAATCCACCCATTTTGCTGCTACTGGTCTTATGACATTGATTTCATGGCTGAGGGATATTCCATCGTACGTAAGTACCACAATTTTTTGAACCATGTTTATATTTTCTGGGATACTTAAGGTGTATCCAAGTTGAGATCCTTGTATGCAGTGCAGCCCTAAATTTTGGGGTGGCTCTGTCTTATTGATTTTCAGTTTTCCCAAGGTATATTCCCTAGACTGGTAGTGCCCTTGGCTCTGTAGCTCTGTTCTTTACTTGTTTTAGGGAACAGAATGCACTCCTCCAGAGAGGCAGTTGGCAATTTACATCCTGCCCATCAGCATAACAAGGCTCCCTGTTCTCCAGGGCCTGTCTTGCCTTTCTTGTTCTTACACATTTTGTGGATGTCCCCTTTGACTGTTGGGAAGTGATACTTCTTTGTAGTGCAGATTTGCATTGCCCACTTGCTTGCTTGGCCAAAAAGGGCGTATGCGTTTTCTCCTGAATATATTCAGGAGAAAACGCATACGCCCTTTTTGGCCAAGTGCATCATTGTCGAAGTTGTGCCCCTCTTCCTGTGCTTTAAAGGCGATTCCAACGTACCTCTTGAAATCTGTTTCCTGCTATTCTGCCTCGCTTTCAAGTCCGCCTCGTTGCCTTCCCTCAACAGATTTTTGGACGATAGTTGTCCTTTATTACTCGGCCAGTTTGTGAATTGCTGTGCCCCTGAGCTCCATTTTTCAACTCGTTTTTGGTGAGCTGACCGCAAGTCCAAAATTTTGGTTCAGGACCTATACTGGTTCCCGGTGGGTGGCTGAGAATTTGGTTAATTCTTCTTCCTGCCGGGAAATTACAGTGATATGTGCCCGTCCAAATGCCTAACAGCTACTCTCTCATTGGTTCTCCCTCTTCCCTTTCATCCTCTGCCAAATTGGCAACCTGTGCGAACCAAGATGTTAAAGGGGCTGTCTCTCCAAGTTGGGAGGTTGATAGTAAAGCAGACGGAAAGTCAAACTGGAGCACCAGGAGAGGGACTATGCGTGGAGTTTTAGAAAGCTTTCGTATTCACAGTGTGTCCGTTCTCTAGGTTTCCCGCACATGTTATAGCTGTAGTAATATTCCCTTCAACCTGGAGAGTTCGGACCCATGGAATGGGTGCCATGCATTATTGCTTTAAAGGGTCTGCATTTGCTCACCCAATCTCACCAATCGTCTCAGTCCCAAGTGTCCCTTCTTATGCCATATCCAGCTGTCGTTGTAGATAGGGTCATTCCAGCTTTCATCAGAGACCCTGAAGGAATTGTAAAGAATTTCCCAGTTTTTTTGTTTTGTTTTTGAAATTCCTTTTTATAGTGGGTTTGAGCTGATTCTCGCTGCCATGTTTATGCCAGTCTAGACACACTTGATTCCCTTACGGAGACATATCAATACATAGGTTTTAAGATTCTTACTAGTCAGATATTTTCCTCTGCGGGAAATATGGGGTTTTGAGTCCCTTTCACTGAAGACGGTGTAGGTCTTGTCTATTCCATAGTTGGTTTTTGGAACGGTACCTGTGCTTATATCAAACTCTGGTTTTATGCATCACCCCACCTCTCCTTCCCCCTTAAGCAGGTATAAGAGTGTTTTCTAAATGTGAGACACTGTTCTCTTTCCTAACTCAGTTCAAGTGTAGCCATGTTTACAGGATCTTCATAAGTGATATCTTATGATAAGTTTCTTTTTCTGTGTGACTTATTTCACTTAGAATCATCGTACCTGAATCCACCCATTTTGCTGCTACTGGTCTTATGACATTGATTTCATGGCTGAGGGATATTCCATCGTACGTAAGTACCACAATTTTTTGAACCATGTTTATATTTTCTGGGATACTTAAGGTGTATCCAAGTTGAGGTCCTTGTATGCAGTGCAGCCCTAAATTTTGGGGTGGCTCTGTCTTATTGATTTTCAGTTTTCCCAAGGTATATTCCCTAGACTGGTAGTGCCCTTGGCTCTGTAGCTCTGTTCTTTACTTGTTTTAGGGAACAGAATGCACTCCTCCAGAGAGGCAGTTGGCAATTTACATCCCGCCCATCAGCATAACAAGGCTCCCTGTTCTCCAGCGCCTGTCTTGCCTTTCTTGTTCTTACACATTTTGTGGATGTCCCTTTTGACCGGTGGGAAGTGATACTTCTTTGTAGTGCAGATTTGCATTGCCCGCTTGCTTGCTTGGCCAAAAAGGGCGTATGCGTTTTCTCCTGAATATATTCAGGAGAAAACGCATACGCCCTTTTTGGCCAAGTGCATCATTGTCCAAGTTGTGCCCCTCTTCCTGTGCTTTAAAGGCGATTCCAACGTACCTCTTGAAATCTGTTTCCTGCTATTCTGCCTCGCTTTCAAGTCCGCCTCGTTGCCTTCCCTCAACAGATTTTTGGACGATAGTTGTCCTTTATTACTCGGCCAGTTTGTGAATTGCTGTGCCCCTGAGCTCCATTTTTCAACTCGTTTTTGGTGAGCTGACCGCAAGTCCAAAATTTTGGTTCAGGACCTATACTGGTTCCCGGTGGGTGGCTGAGAATTTGATTAATTCTTCTTCCTGCTGGGAAATTACAGTGATATGTGCCCGTCCAAATGCCTAACAGCTACTCTCTCATTGGTTCTCCCTCTTCCCTTTCATCCTCTGCCAAATTGGCAACCTGTGCGAACCAAGATGTTAAAGGGGCTGTCTCTCCAAGTTGGGAGGTTGATAGTAAAGCAGACGTAAAGTCAAACCGGAGCACCAGGAGTGGGACTATTCGTTGAGTTTTAGAAACCTTTCGTATTCACAGTGTGTCCGTTCTCTAGGTTTCCCGCACATGTTATAGCTGTAGTAATATTCCCTTCAACCTGGAGAGTTCGGACCCATGGAATGGGTGCCATGCATTATTGCTTTAAAGGGTCTGCATTTGCTCACCCAATCTCACCAATCGTCTCAGTCCCAAGTGTCCCTCCTTATGCCACATCCAGCTGTCGTTGTAGATAGGGTCATTCCAGCTTTCATCAGAGACCCTGAAGGAATTGTAAAGAATTTCCCAGTTTTTTTGTTTTGTTTTTGTAATTCCTTTTTATAGTGGGTTTGAGCTGATTCTCGCTGCCATGTTTATGCCAGTCTAGACACACTTGATTCCCTTATGGAGACATATCAATACATAGGTTTTAAGATTCTTACTAGTCAGATATTTTCCTCTGCGGGAAATATGGGGTTTTGTGTCCCTTTCACTGAGGACGGTGTAGGTCTTGTCTATTCCATAGTTGGTTTTTGGAACGGTACCTGTGCTTATATCAAACTCTGGTTTTATGCATCACCCCACCTCTCCTTCCCCCTTAAGCAGGTATAAGAGTGTTTTCTAAATGTGAGACACTGTTCTCTTTCCTAACTCAGTTCAAGTGTAGCCATGTTTACAGGATCTTCATAAGTGATATCTTATGATAAGTTTCTTTTTCTGTGTGACTTATTTCACTTAGAATCATCGTACCTGAATCCACCCATTTTGCTGCTACTGGTCTTATGACATTGATTTCATGGCTGAGGGATATTCCATCGTACGTAAGTACCACAATTTTTTGAACCATGTTTATATTTTCTGGGACACTTAAGGTGTATCGAAGTTGAGGTCCTTGTATGCAGTGCAGCCCTAAATTTTGGGGTGGCTCTGTCTTATTGATTTTCAGTTTTCCCAAGGTATATTCCCTAGACTGGTAGTGCCCTTGGCTCTGTAGCTCTGTTCTTTACTTGTTTTAGGGAACAGAATGCACTCCTCCAGAGAGGCAGTTGGCAATTTACATCCCGCCCATCAGCATAACAAGGCTCCCTGTTCTCCAGGGCCTGTCTTGCCTTTCTTGTTCTTACACATTTTGTGGATGTCCCTTTTGACCGGTGGGAAGTGATACTTCTTTGTAGTGCAGATTTGCATTGCCCGCTTGCTTGCTTGGCCAAAAAGGGCGTATGCGTTTTCTCCTGAATATATTCAGGAGAAAACGCATACGCCCTTTTTGGCCAAGTGCATCATTGTCGAAGTTGTGCCCCTCTTCCTGTGCTTTAAAGGCGATTCCAACGTACCTCTTGAAATCTGTTTCCTGCTATTCTGCCTCGCTTTCAAGTCCGCCTCGTTGCCTTCCCTCAACAGATTTTTGGACGATAGTTGTCCTTTATTACTCGGCCAGTTTGTGAATTGCTGTGCCCCTGAGCTCCATTTTTCAACTCGTTTTTGGTGAGCTGACCGCAAGTCCAAAATTTTGGTTCAGGACCTATACTGGTTCCCGGTGGGTGTCTGAGAATTTGGTTAATTCTTCTTCCTGCCGGGAAATTACAGTGATATGTGCCCGTCCAAATGCCTAACAGCTACTCTCTCATTGGTTCTCCCTCTTCCTTTTCATCCTCTGCCAAATTGGCAACCTGTGCGAACCAAGAGGTTAAATGGGCTGTCTCTCCAAGTTGGGAGGTTGATAGTAAAGCAGCCGGAAAGTCAATCCGGAGCACCAGGAGAGGGTTTATTCGTTGAGTTTTAGAAACCTTTCGTATTCACAGTGTGTCCGTTCTCTAGGTTTCCCGCACATGTTATAGCTGTAGTAATATTCCCTTCAACCTGGAGAGTTCGGACCCATGGAATGGGTGCCATGCATTATTGCTTTAAAGGGTCTGCATTTGCTCACCCAATCTCACCAATCGTCTCAGTCCCAAGTGTCCCTCCTTATGCCACATCCAGCTGTCGTTGTAGATAGGGTCATTCCAGCTTTCATCAGAGACCCTGAAAGAATTGTAAAGAATTTCCCAGTTTTTTTGTTTTGTTTTTGTAATTCCTTTTTATAGTGGGTTTGAGCTGATTCTCGCTGCCATGTTTATGCCAGTCTAGACACACTTGATTCCCTTACGGAGACATATCAATACATAGGTTTTAAGATTCTTACTAGTCAGATATTTTCCTCTGCAGGAAATATGGGGTTTTGAGTCCCTTTCGCTGAGGACGGTGTAGGTCTTGTCTATTCCATAGTTGGCTTTTGGAACGGTACCTGTGCTTATATCAAACTCTGGTTTTATGCATCACCCCACCTCTCCTTCCCCCTTAAGCAGGTATAAGAGTGTTTTCTAAATGTGAGACACTGTTCTCTTTCCTAACTCAGTTCAAGTGTAGCCATGTTTACAGGATCTTCATAAGTGATATCTTATGATAAGTTTCTTTTTCTGTGTGATTTATTTCACTTAGAATCATCGTACCTGAATCCACCCATTTTGCTGCTACTGGACTTATGACATTGATTTCATGGCTGAGGGATATTCCATCGTACGTAAGTACCACAATTTTTTGAACCATGTTTATATTTTCTGGGATACTTAAGGTGTATCCAAGTTGAGATCCTTGTATGCAGTGCAGCCCTAAATTTTGGGGTGGCTCTGTCTTATTGATTTTCAGTTTTCCCAAGGTATATTCCCTAGACTGGTAGTGCCCTTGGCTCTGTAGCTCTGTTCTTTACTTGTTTTAGGGAACAGAATGCACTCCTCCAGAGAGGCAGTTGGCAATTTACATCCCGCCCATCAGCATAACAAGGCTCCCTGTTCTCCAGGGCCTGTCTTGCCTTTCTTGTTCTTACACATTTTGTGGATGTCCCCTTTGACTGTTGGGAAGTGATACTTCTTTGTAGTGCAGATTTGCATTGCCCACTTGCTTGCTTGGCCAAAAAGGGCGTATGCGTTTTCTCCTGAATATATTCAGGAGAAAACGCATACGCCCTTTTTGGCCAAGTGCATCATTGTCGAAGTTGTGCCCCTCTTCCTGTGCTTTAAAGGCGATTCCAACGTACCTCTTGAAATCTGTTTCCTGCTATTCTGCCTCGCTTTCAAGTCCGCCTCGTTGCCTTCCCTCAACAGATTTTTGGACGATAGTTGTCCTTTATTACTCGGCCAGTTTGTGAATTGCTGTGCCCCTGAGCTCCATTTTTCAACTCGTTTTTGGTGAGCTGACCGCAAGTCCAAAATTTTGGTTCAGGACCTATACTGGTTCCCGGTGGGTGGCTGAGAATTTGGTTAATTCTTCTTCCTGCCGGGAAATTACAGTGATATGTGCCCGTCCAAATGCCTAACAGCTACTCTCTCATTGGTTCTCCCTCTTCCCTTTCATCCTCTGCCAAATTGGCAACCTGTGCGAACCAAGATGTTAAAGGGGCTGTCTCTCCAAGTTGGGAGGTTGATAGTAAAGCAGACGGAAAGTCAAACTGGAGCACCAGGAGAGGGACTATGCGTGGAGTTTTAGAAAGCTTTCGTATTCACAGTGTGTCCGTTCTCTAGGTTTCCCGCACATGTTATAGCTGTAGTAATATTCTCTTCAACCTGGAGAGTTCGGACCCATGGAATGGGTGCCATGCATTATTGCTTTAAAGGGTCTGCATTTGCTCACCCAATCTCACCAATCGTCTCAGTCCCAAGTGTCCCTTCTTATGCCATATCCAGCTGTCGTTGTAGATAGGGTCATTCCAGCTTTCATCAGAGACCCTGAAGGAATTGTAAAGAATTTCCCAGTTTTTTTGTTTTGTTTTTGAAATTCCTTTTTATAGTGGGTTTGAGCTGATTCTCGCTGCCATGTTTATGCCAGTCTAGACACACTTGATTCCCTTACGGAGACATATCAATACATAGGTTTTAAGATTCTTACTAGTCAGATATTTTCCTCTGCGGGAAATATGGGGTTTTGAGTCCCTTTCACTGAAGACGGTGTAGGTCTTGTCTATTCCATAGTTGGTTTTTGGAACGGTACCTGTGCTTATATCAAACTCTGGTTTTATGCATCACCCCACCTCTCCTTCCCCCTTAAGCAGGTATAAGAGTGTTTTCTAAATGTGAGACACTGTTCTCTTTCCTAACTCAGTTCAAGTGTAGCCATGTTTACAGGATCTTCATAAGTGATATCTTATGATAAGTTTCTTTTTCTGTGTGACTTATTTCACTTAGAATCATCGTACCTGAATCCACCCATTTTGCTGCTACTGGTCTTATGACATTGATTTCATGGCTGAGGGATATTCCATCGTACGTAAGTACCACAATTTTTTGAACCATGTTTATATTTTCTGGGATACTTAAGGTGTATCCAAGTTGAGGTCCTTGTATGCAGTGCAGCCCTAAATTTTGGGCTGGCTCTGTCTTATTGATTTTCAGTTTTCCCAAGGTATATTCCCTAGACTGGTAGTGCCCTTGGCTCTGTAGCTCTGTTCTTTACTTGTTTTAGGGAACAGAATGCACTCCTCCAGAGAGGCAGTTGGCAATTTACATCCCGCCCATCAGCATAACAAGGCTCCCTGTTCTACAGGGCCTGTCTTGCCTTTCTTGTTCTTACACATTTTGTGGATGTCCCTTTTGACCGGTGGGAAGTGATACTTCTTTGTAGTGCAGATTTGCATTGCCCGCTTGCTTGCTTGGCCAAAAAGGGCGTATGCGTTTTCTCCTGAATATATTCAGGAGAAAACGCATACGCCCTTTTTGGCCAAGTGCATCATTGTCGAAGTTGTGCCCCTCTTCCTGTGCTTTAAAGGCGATTCCAACGTACCTCTTGAAATCTGTTTCCTGCTATTCTGCCTCGCTTTCAAGTCCGCCTCATTGCCTTCCCTCAACAGATTTTTGGACGATAGTTGTCCTTTATTACTCGGCCAGTTTGTGAATTGCTGTGCCCCTGAGCTCCATTTTTCAACTCGTTTTTGGTGAGCTGACCGCAAGTCCAAAATTTTGGTTCAGGACCTATACTGGTTCCCGGTGGGTGGCTGAGAATTTGGTTAATTCTTCTTCCTGCCGGGAAATTACAGTGATATGTGCCCGTCCAAATGCCTAACAGCTACTCTCTCATTGGTTCTCCCTCTTCCCTTTCATCCTCTGCCAAATTGGCAACCTGTGCGAACCAATAGGTTAAAGGGGCTGTCTCTCCAAGTTGGGAGGTTTATAGTAAAGCAGACAGAAAGTCAAACCGGAGCACCAGGAGAGGGACTATGCGTTGAGTTTTAGAAACCTTTCGTATTCACAGTGTGTCCGTTCTCTAGGTTTCCTGCACATGTTATAGCTGTAGTAATATTCCCTTCAACCTGGAGAGTTCGGACCCATGGAATGGGTGCCATGCATTATTGCTTTAAAGGGTCTGCATTTGCTCACCCAATCTCACCAATCGTCTCAGTCCCAAGTGTCCCTCCTTATGCCACATCCAGCTGTCGTTGTAGATAGGGTCATTCCAGCTTTCATCAGAGACCCTGAAGGAATTGTAAAGAATTTCCCAGTTTTTTTGTTTTGTTTTTGAAATTCCTTTTTATAGTGGGTTTGAGCTGATTCTCGCTGCCATGTTTATGCCAGTCTAGACACACTTGATTCCCTTACGGAGACATATCAATACATAGGTTTTAAGATTCTTACTAGTCAGATATTTTCCTGTGCGGGAAATATGGGGTTTTGAGTCCCTTTCACTGAGGACGGTGTAGGTCTTGTCTATTCCATAGTTGGTTTTTGGAACGGTACCTGTGCTTATATCAAACTCTGGTTTTATGCATCACCCCACCTCTCCTTCCCCCTTAAGCAGGTATAAGAGTGTTTTCTAAATGTGAGACACTGTTCTCTTTCCTAACTCAGTTCAAGTGTAGCCATGTTTACAGGATCTTCATAAGTGATATCTTATGATAAGTTTCTTTTTCTGTGTGACTTATTTCACTTAGAATCATCGTACCTGAATCCACCCATTTTGCTGCTACTGGTCTTATGACATTGATTTCATGGCTGAGGGATATTCCATCGTACGTAAGTACCACAATTTTTTGAACCATGTTTATATTTTCTGGGACACTTAAGGTGTATCCAAGTTGAGGTCCTTGTATGCAGTGCAGCCCTAAATTTTGGGGTGGCTCTGTCTTATTGATTTTCAGTTTTCCCAAGGTATATTCCCTAGACTGGTAGTGCCCTTGGCTCTGTAGCTCTGTTCTTTACTTGTTTTAGGGAACAGAATGCACTCCTCCAGAGAGGCAGTTGGCAATTTACATCCCGCCCATCAGCATAACAAGGCTCCCTGTTCTCCAGGGCCTGTCTTGCCTTTCTTGTTCTTACACATTTTGTGGATGTCCCTTTTGACCGGTGGGAAGTGATACTTCTTTGTAGTGCAGATTTGCATTGCCCGCTTGCTTGCTTGGCCAAAAAGGGCGTATGCGTTTTCTCCTGAATATATTCAGGAGAAAACGCATACGCCCTTTTTGGCCAAGTGCATCATTGTCGAAGTTGTGCCCCTCTTCCTGTGCTTTAAAGGCGATTCCAACGTACCTCTTGAAATCTGTTTCCTGCTATTCTGCCTCGCTTTCAAGTCCGCCTCGTTGCCTTCCCTCAACAGATTTTTGGACGATAGTTGTCCTTTATTACTCGGCCAGTTTGTGAATTGCTGTGCCCCTGAGCTCCATTTTTCAACTCGTTTTTGGTGAGCTGACCGCAAGTCCAAAATTTTGGTTCAGGACCTATACTGGTTCCCGGTGGGTGTCTGAGAATTTGGTTAATTCTTCTTCCTGCCGGGAAATTACAGTGATATGTGCCCGTCCAAATGCCTAACAGCTACTCTCTCATTGGTTCTCCCTCTTCCTTTTCATCCTCTGCCAAATTGGCAACCTGTGCAAACCAAGAGGTTAAATGGGCTGTCTCTCCAAGTTGGGAGGTTGATAGTAAAGCAGCCGGAAAGTCAATCCGGAGCACCAGGAGAGGGTTTATTCGTTGAGTTTTAGAAACCTTTCGTATTCACAGTGTGTCCGTTCTCTAGGTTTCCCGCACATGTTATAGCTGTAGTAATATTCCCTTCAACCTGGAGAGTTCGGACCCATGGAATGGGTGCCATGCATTATTGCTTTAAAGGGTCTGCATTTGCTCACCCAATCTCACCAATCGTCTCAGTCCCAAGTGTCCCTCCTTATGCCACATCCAGCTGTCGTTGTAGATAGGGTCATTCCAGCTTTCATCAGAGACCCTGAAAGAATTGTAAAGAATTTCCCAGTTTTTTTGTTTTGTTTTTGTAATTCCTTTTTATAGTGGGTTTGAGCTGATTCTCGCTGCCATGTTTATGCCAGTCTAGACACACTTGATTCCCTTACGGAGACATATCAATACATAGGTTTTAAGATTCTTACTAGTCAGATATTTTCCTCTGCGGGAAATATGGGGTTTTGAGTCCCTTTCGCTGAGGACGGTGTAGGTCTTGTCTATTCCATAGTTGGTTTTTGGAACGGTACCTGTGCTTATATCAAACTCTGGTTTTATGCATCACCCCACCTCTCCTTCCCCCTTAAGCAGGTATAAGAGTGTTTTCTAAATGTGAGACACTGTTCTCTTTCCTAACTCAGTTCAAGTGTAGCCATGTTTACAGGATCTTCATAAGTGATATCTTATGATAAGTTTCTTTTTCTGTGTGATTTATTTCACTTAGAATCATCGTACCTGAATCCACCCATTTTGCTGCTACTGGTCTTATGACATTGATTTCATGGCTGAGGGATATTCCATCGTACGTAAGTACCACAATTTTTTGAACCATGTTTATATTTTCTGGGATACTTAAGGTGTATCCAAGTTGAGATCCTTGTATGCAGTGCAGCCCTAAATTTTGGGGTGGCTCTGTCTTATTGATTTTCAGTTTTCCCAAGGTATATTCCCTAGACTGGTAGTGCCCTTGGCTCTGTAGCTCTGTTCTTTACTTGTTTTAGGGAACAGAATGCACTCCTCCAGAGAGGCAGTTGGCAATTTACATCCCGCCCATCAGCATAACAAGGCTCCCTGTTCTCCAGGGCCTGTCTTGCCTTTCTTGTTCTTACACATTTTGTGGATGTCCCCTTTGACTGTTGGGAAGTGATACTTCTTTGTAGTGCAGATTTGCATTGCCCACTTGCTTGCTTGGCCAAAAAGGGCGTATGCGTTTTCTCCTGAATATATTCAGGAGAAAACGCATACGCCCTTTTTGGCCAAGTGCATCATTGTCGAAGTTGTGCCCCTCTTCCTGTGCTTTAAAGGCGATTCCAACGTACCTCTTGAAATCTGTTTCCTGCTATTCTGCCTCGCTTTCAAGTCCGCCTCGTTGCCTTCCCTCAACAGATTTTTGGACGATAGTTGTCCTTTATTACTCGGCCAGTTTGTGAATTGCTGTGCCCCTGAGCTCCATTTTTCAACTCGTTTTTGGTGAGCTGACCGCAAGTCCAAAATTTTGGTTCAGGACCTATACTGGTTCCCGGTGGGTGGCTGAGAATTTGGTTAATTCTTCTTCCTGCCGGGAAATTACAGTGATATGTGCCCGTCCAAATGCCTAACAGCTACTCTCTCATTGGTTCTCCCTCTTCCCTTTCATCCTCTGCCAAATTGGCAACCTGTGCGAACCAAGATGTTAAAGGGGCTGTCTCTCCAAGTTGGGAGGTTGATAGTAAAGCAGACGGAAAGTCAAACTGGAGCACCAGGAGAGGGACTATGCGTGGAGTTTTAGAAAGCTTTCGTATTCACAGTGTGTCCGTTCTCTAGGTTTCCCGCACATGTTATAGCTGTAGTAATATTCCCTTCAACCTGGAGAGTTCGGACCCATGGAATGGGTGCCATGCATTATTGCTTTAAAGGGTCTGCATTTGCTCACCCAATCTCACCAATCGTCTCAGTCCCAAGTGTCCCTTCTTATGCCATATCCAGCTGTCGTTGTAGATAGGGTCATTCCAGCTTTCATCAGAGACCCTGAAGGAATTGTAAAGAATTTCCCAGTTTTTTTGTTTTGTTTTTGAAATTCCTTTTTATAGTGGGTTTGAGCTGATTCTCGCTGCCATGTTTATGCCAGTCTAGACACACTTGATTCCCTTACGGAGACATATCAATACATAGGTTTTAAGATTCTTACTAGTCAGATATTTTCCTCTGCGGGAAATATGGGGTTTTGAGTCCCTTTCACTGAAGACGGTGTAGGTCTTGTCTATTCCATAGTTGGTTTTTGGAACGGTACCTGTGCTTATATCAAACTCTGGTTTTATGCATCACCCCACCTCTCCTTCCCCCTTAAGCAGGTATAAGAGTGTTTTCTAAATGTGAGACACTGTTCTCTTTCCTAACTCAGTTCAAGTGTAGCCATGTTTACAGGATCTTCATAAGTGATATCTTATGATAAGTTTCTTTTTCTGTGTGACTTATTTCACTTAGAATCATCGTACCTGAATCCACCCATTTTGCTGCTACTGGTCTTATGACATTGATTTCATGGCTGAGGGATATTCCATCGTACGTAAGTACCACAATTTTTTGAACCATGTTTATATTTTCTGGGATACTTAAGGTGTATCCAAGTTGAGGTCCTTGTATGCAGTGCAGCCCTAAATTTTGGGGTGGCTCTGTCTTATTGATTTTCAGTTTTCCCAAGGTATATTCCCTAGACTGGTAGTGCCCTTGGCTCTGTAGCTCTGTTCTTTACTTGTTTTAGGGAACAGAATGCACTCCTCCAGAGAGGCAGTTGGCAATTTACATCCCGCCCATCAGCATAACAAGGCTCCCTGTTCTCCAGCGCCTGTCTTGCCTTTCTTGTTCTTACACATTTTGTGGATGTCCCTTTTGACCGGTGGGAAGTGATACTTCTTTGTAGTGCAGATTTGCATTGCCCGCTTGCTTGCTTGGCCAAAAAGGGCGTATGCGTTTTCTCCTGAATATATTCAGGAGAAAACGCATACGCCCTTTTTGGCCAAGTGCATCATTGTCGAAGTTGTGCCCCTCTTCCTGTGCTTTAAAGGCGATTCCAACGTACCTCTTGAAATCTGTTTCCTGCTATTCTGCCTCGCTTTCAAGTCCGCCTCGTTGCCTTCCCTCAACAGATTTTTGGACGATAGTTGTCCTTTATTACTCGGCCAGTTTGTGAATTGCTGTGCCCCTGAGCTCCATTTTTCAACTCGTTTTTGGTGAGCTGACCGCAAGTCCAAAATTTTGGTTCAGGACCTATACTGGTTCCCGGTGGGTGGCTGAGAATTTGATTAATTCTTCTTCCTGCTGGGAAATTACAGTGATATGTGCCCGTCCAAATGCCTAACAGCTACTCTCTCATTGGTTCTCCCTCTTCCCTTTCATCCTCTGCCAAATTGGCAACCTGTGCGAACCAAGATGTTAAAGGGGCTGTCTCTCCAAGTTGGGAGGTTGATAGTAAAGCAGACGTAAAGTCAAACCGGAGCACCAGGAGTGGGACTATTCGTTGAGTTTTAGAAACCTTTCGTATTCACAGTGTGTCCGTTCTCTAGGTTTCCCGCACATGTTATAGCTGTAGTAATATTCCCTTCAACCTGGAGAGTTCGGACCCATGGAATGGGTGCCATGCATTATTGCTTTAAAGGGTCTGCATTTGCTCACCCAATCTCACCAATCGTCTCAGTCCCAAGTGTCCCTCCTTATGCCACATCCAGCTGTCGTTGTAGATAGGGTCATTCCAGCTTTCATCAGAGACCCTGAAGGAATTGTAAAGAATTTCCCAGTTTTTTTGTTTTGTTTTTGTAATTCCTTTTTATAGTGGGTTTGAGCTGATTCTCGCTGCCATGTTTATGCCAGTCTAGACACACTTGATTCCCTTATGGAGACATATCAATACATAGGTTTTAAGATTCTTACTAGTCAGATATTTTCCTCTGCGGGAAATATGGGGTTTTGAGTCCCTTTCACTGAGGACGGTGTAGGTCTTGTCTATTCCATAGTTGGTTTTTGGAACGGTACCTGTGCTTATATCAAACTCTGGTTTTATGCATCACCCCACCTCTCCTTCCCCCTTAAGCAGGTATAAGAGTGTTTTCTAAATGTGAGACACTGTTCTCTTTCCTAACTCAGTTCAAGTGTAGCCATGTTTACAGGATCTTCATAAGTGATATCTTATGATAAGTTTCTTTTTCTGTGTGACTTATTTCACTTAGAATCATCGTACCTGAATCCACCCATTTTGCTGCTACTGGTCTTATGACATTGATTTCATGGCTGAGGGATATTCCATCGTACGTAAGTACCACAATTTTTTGAACCATGTTTATATTTTCTGGGACACTTAAGGTGTATCGAAGTTGAGGTCCTTGTATGCAGTGCAGCCCTAAATTTTGGGGTGGCTCTGTCTTATTGATTTTCAGTTTTCCCAAGGTATATTCCCTAGACTGGTAGTGCCCTTGGCTCTGTAGCTCTGTTCTTTACTTGTTTTAGGGAACAGAATGCACTCCTCCAGAGAGGCAGTTGGCAATTTACATCCCGCCCATCAGCATAACAAGGCTCCCTGTTCTCCAGGGCCTGTCTTGCCTTTCTTGTTCTTACACATTTTGTGGATGTCCCTTTTGACCGGTGGGAAGTGATACTTCTTTGTAGTGCAGATTTGCATTGCCCGCTTGCTTGCTTGGCCAAAAAGGGCGTATGCGTTTTCTCCTGAATATATTCAGGAGAAAACGCATACGCCCTTTTTGGCCAAGTGCATCATTGTCGAAGTTGTGCCCCTCTTCCTGTGCTTTAAAGGCGATTCCAACGTACCTCTTGAAATCTGTTTCCTGCTATTCTGCCTCGCTTTCAAGTCCGCCTCGTTGCCTTCCCTCAACAGATTTTTGGACGATAGTTGTCCTTTATTACTCGGCCAGTTTGTGAATTGCTGTGCCCCTGAGCTCCATTTTTCAACTCGTTTTTGGTGAGCTGACCGCAAGTCCAAAATTTTGGTTCAGGACCTATACTGGTTCCCGGTGGGTGTCTGAGAATTTGGTTAATTCTTCTTCCTGCCGGGAAATTACAGTGATATGTGCCCGTCCAAATGCCTAACAGCTACTCTCTCATTGGTTCTCCCTCTTCCTTTTCATCCTCTGCCAAATTGGCAACCTGTGCGAACCAAGAGGTTAAATGGGCTGTCTCTCCAAGTTGGGAGGTTGATAGTAAAGCAGCCGGAAAGTCAATCCGGAGCACCAGGAGAGGGTTTATTCGTTGAGTTTTAGAAACCTTTCGTATTCACAGTGTGTCCGTTCTCTAGGTTTCCCGCACATGTTATAGCTGTAGTAATATTCCCTTCAACCTGGAGAGTTCGGACCCATGGAATGGGTGCCATGCATTATTGCTTTAAAGGGTCTGCATTTGCTCACCCAATCTCACCAATCGTCTCAGTCCCAAGTGTCCCTCCTTATGCCACATCCAGCTGTCGTTGTAGATAGGGTCATTCCAGCTTTCATCAGAGACCCTGAAAGAATTGTAAAGAATTTCCCAGTTTTTTTGTTTTGTTTTTGTAATTCCTTTTTATAGTGGGTTTGAGCTGATTCTCGCTGCCATGTTTATGCCAGTCTAGACACACTTGATTCCCTTACGGAGACATATCAATACATAGGTTTTAAGATTCTTACTAGTCAGATATTTTCCTCTGCAGGAAATATGGGGTTTTGAGTCCCTTTCGCTGAGGACGGTGTAGGTCTTGTCTATTCCATAGTTGGCTTTTGGAACGGTACCTGTGCTTATATCAAACTCTGGTTTTATGCATCACCCCACCTCTCCTTCCCCCTTAAGCAGGTATAAGAGTGTTTTCTAAATGTGAGACACTGTTCTCTTTCCTAACTCAGTTCAAGTGTAGCCATGTTTACAGGATCTTCATAAGTGATATCTTATGATAAGTTTCTTTTTCTGTGTGATTTATTTCACTTAGAATCATCGTACCTGAATCCACCCATTTTGCTGCTACTGGTCTTATGACATTGATTTCATGGCTGAGGGATATTCCATCGTACGTAAGTACCACAATTTTTTGAACCATGTTTATATTTTCTGGGATACTTAAGGTGTATCCAAGTTGAGATCCTTGTATGCAGTGCAGCCCTAAATTTTGGGGTGGCTCTGTCTTATTGATTTTCAGTTTTCCCAAGGTATATTCCCTAGACTGGTAGTGCCCTTGGCTCTGTAGCTCTGTTCTTTACTTGTTTTAGGGAACAGAATGCACTCCTCCAGAGAGGCAGTTGGCAATTTACATCCCGCCCATCAGCATAACAAGGCTCCCTGTTCTCCAGGGCCTGTCTTGCCTTTCTTGTTCTTACACATTTTGTGGATGTCCCCTTTGACTGTTGGGAAGTGATACTTCTTTGTAGTGCAGATTTGCATTGCCCACTTGCTTGCTTGGCCAAAAAGGGCGTATGCGTTTTCTCCTGAATATATTCAGGAGAAAACGCATACGCCCTTTTTGGCCAAGTGCATCATTGTCGAAGTTGTGCCCCTCTTCCTGTGCTTTAAAGGCGATTCCAACGTACCTCTTGAAATCTGTTTCCTGCTATTCTGCCTCGCTTTCAAGTCCGCCTCGTTGCCTTCCCTCAACAGATTTTTGGACGATAGTTGTCCTTTATTACTCGGCCAGTTTGTGAATTGCTGTGCCCCTGAGCTCCATTTTTCAACTCGTTTTTGGTGAGCTGACCGCAAGTCCAAAATTTTGGTTCAGGACCTATACTGGTTCCCGGTGGGTGGCTGAGAATTTGGTTAATTCTTCTTCCTGCCGGGAAATTACAGTGATATGTGCCCGTCCAAATGCCTAACAGCTACTCTCTCATTGGTTCTCCCTCTTCCCTTTCATCCTCTGCCAAATTGGCAACCTGTGCGAACCAAGATGTTAAAGGGGCTGTCTCTCCAAGTTGGGAGGTTGATAGTAAAGCAGACGGAAAGTCAAACTGGAGCACCAGGAGAGGGACTATGCGTGGAGTTTTAGAAAGCTTTCGTATTCACAGTGTGTCCGTTCTCTAGGTTTCCCGCACATGTTATAGCTGTAGTAATATTCTCTTCAACCTGGAGAGTTCGGACCCATGGAATGGGTGCCATGCATTATTGCTTTAAAGGGTCTGCATTTGCTCACCCAATCTCACCAATCGTCTCAGTCCCAAGTGTCCCTTCTTATGCCATATCCAGCTGTCGTTGTAGATAGGGTCATTCCAGCTTTCATCAGAGAACCTGAAGGAATTGTAAAGAATTTCCCAGTTTTTTTGTTTTGTTTTTGAAATTCCTTTTTATAGTGGGTTTGAGCTGATTCTCGCTGCCATGTTTATGCCAGTCTAGACACACTTGATTCCCTTACGGAGACATATCAATACATAGGTTTTAAGATTCTTACTAGTCAGATATTTTCCTCTGCGGGAAATATGGGGTTTTGAGTCCCTTTCACTGAAGACGGTGTAGGTCTTGTCTATTCCATAGTTGGTTTTTGGAACGGTACCTGTGCTTATATCAAACTCTGGTTTTATGCATCACCCCACCTCTCCTTCCCCCTTAAGCAGGTATAAGAGTGTTTTCTAAATGTGAGACACTGTTCTCTTTCCTAACTCAGTTCAAGTGTAGCCATGTTTACAGGATCTTCATAAGTGATATCTTATGATAAGTTTCTTTTTCTGTGTGACTTATTTCACTTAGAATCATCGTACCTGAATCCACCCATTTTGCTGCTACTGGTCTTATGACATTGATTTCATGGCTGAGGGATATTCCATCGTACGTAAGTACCACAATTTTTTGAACCATGTTTATATTTTCTGGGATACTTAAGGTGTATCCAAGTTGAGGTCCTTGTATGCAGTGCAGCCCTAAATTTTGGGCTGGCTCTGTCTTATTGATTTTCAGTTTTCCCAAGGTATATTCCCTAGACTGGTAGTGCCCTTGGCTCTGTAGCTCTGTTCTTTACTTGTTTTAGGGAACAGAATGCACTCCTCCAGAGAGGCAGTTGGCAATTTACATCCCGCCCATCAGCATAACAAGGCTCCCTGTTCTACAGGGCCTGTCTTGCCTTTCTTGTTCTTACACATTTTGTGGATGTCCCTTTTGACCGGTGGGAAGTGATACTTCTTTGTAGTGCAGATTTGCATTGCCCGCTTGCTTGCTTGGCCAAAAAGGGCGTATGCGTTTTCTCCTGAATATATTCAGGAGAAAACGCATACGCCCTTTTTGGCCAAGTGCATCATTGTCGAAGTTGTGCCCCTCTTCCTGTGCTTTAAAGGCGATTCCAACGTACCTCTTGAAATCTGTTTCCTGCTATTCTGCCTCGCTTTCAAGTCCGCCTCATTGCCTTCCCTCAACAGATTTTTGGACGATAGTTGTCCTTTATTACTCGGCCAGTTTGTGAATTGCTGTGCCCCTGAGCTCCATTTTTCAACTCGTTTTTGGTGAGCTGACCGCAAGTCCAAAATTTTGGTTCAGGACCTATACTGGTTCCCGGTGGGTGGCTGAGAATTTGGTTAATTCTTCTTCCTGCCGGGAAATTACAGTGATATGTGCCCGTCCAAATGCCTAACAGCTACTCTCTCATTGGTTCTCCCTCTTCCCTTTCATCCTCTGCCAAATTGGCAACCTGTGCGAACCAATAGGTTAAAGGGGCTGTCTCTCCAAGTTGGGAGGTTGATAGTAAAGCAGACAGAAAGTCAAACCGGACCACCAGGAGAGGGACTATGCGTTGAGTTTTAGAAACCTTTCGTATTCACAGTGTGTCCGTTCTCTAGGTTTCCTGCACATGTTATAGCTGTAGTAATATTCCCTTCAACCTGGAGAGTTCGGACCCATGGAATGGGTGCCATGCATTATTGCTTTAAAGGGTCTGCATTTGCTCACCCAATCTCACCAATCGTCTCAGTCCCAAGTGTCCCTCCTTATGCCACATCCAGCTGTCGTTGTAGATAGGGTCATTCCAGCTTTCATCAGAGACCCTGAAGGAATTGTAAAGAATTTCCCAGTTTTTTTGTTTTGTTTTTGAAATTCCTTTTTATAGTGGGTTTGAGCTGATTCTCGCTGCCATGTTTATGCCAGTCTAGACACACTTGATTCCCTTACGGAGACATATCAATACATAGGTTTTAAGATTCTTACTAGTCAGATATTTTCCTGTGCGGGAAATATGGGGTTTTGAGTCCCTTTCACTGAGGACGGTGTAGGTCTTGTCTATTCCATAGTTGGTTTTTGGAACGGTACCTGTGCTTATATCAAACTCTGGTTTTATGCATCACCCCACCTCTCCTTCCCCCTTAAGCAGGTATAAGAGTGTTTTCTAAATGTGAGACACTGTTCTCTTTCCTAACTCAGTTCAAGTGTAGCCATGTTTACAGGATCTTCATAAGTGATATCTTATGATAAGTTTCTTTTTCTGTGTGACTTATTTCACTTAGAATCATCGTACCTGAATCCACCCATTTTGCTGCTACTGGTCTTATGACATTGATTTCATGGCTGAGGGATATTCCATCGTACGTAAGTACCACAATTTTTTGAACCATGTTTATATTTTCTGGGACACTTAAGGTGTATCCAAGTTGAGGTCCTTGTATGCAGTGCAGCCCTAAATTTTGGGGTGGCTCTGTCTTATTGATTTTCAGTTTTCCCCAAGGTATATTCCCTAGACTGGTAGTGCCCTTGGCTCTGTAGCTCTGTTCTTTACTTGTTTTAGGGAACAGAATGCACTCCTCCAGAGAGGCAGTTGGCAATTTACATCCCGCCCATCAGCATAACAAGGCTCCCTGTTCTCCAGGGCCTGTCTTGCCTTTCTTGTTCTTACACATTTTGTGGATGTCCCTTTTGACCGGTGGGAAGTGATACTTCTTTGTAGTGCAGATTTGCATTGCCCGCTTGCTTGCTTGGCCAAAAAGGGCGTATGCGTTTTCTCCTGAATATATTCAGGAGAAAACGCATACGCCCTTTTTGGCCAAGTGCGTCATTGTCGAAGTTGTGCCCCTCTTCCTGTGCTTTAAAGGCAATTCCAGCGTACCTCTTGAGATCTGTTTCCTGCTATTCTGCCTCACTTTCAAGTCCGCCTCGTTGCCTTCCCTCAACAGATTTTTGGACGATAGTTGTCCTTTATTACTCGGCCAGTTTGTGAATTGCTGTGCCCCTGAGCTCCATTTTTCAACTCGTTTTGGTGAGCTGACCGCAAGTCCAAAATTTTGGTTCAGGACCTATACTGGTTCCCGGTGGGTGGCTGAGAATTTGGTTAATTCTTCTTCCTGCTGGGAAATTAGAGTGATATATGCCCGTCCAAATGCCTAACAGCTACTCTCTCATTGGTTCTCCCTCTTCCCTTTCATCCTCTGCCAAATTGGCAACCTGTGCGAACCAAGAGGTTAAAGGGGCTGTCTCTCCAAGTTGGGAGGTTGATAGTAAAGCAGATGGAAAGTCAAACCGGAGCACCAGGAGAGGGACTATTCGTTGAGTTTTAGAAACCTTTCGTATTCACAGTGTGTCCGTTCTCTAGGTTTCCCGCACATGTTATAGCTGTAGTAATATTCCCTTCAACCTGGAGAGTTCGGACCCATGGAATGGGTGCCATGCATTATTGCTTTAAAGGGTCTGCATTTGCTCACCCAATCTCACCAATCGTCTCAGTCCCAAGTGTCCCTCCTTATGCCACATCCAGCTGTCATTGTAGATAGGGTCATTCCAGCTTTCATCAGAGACCCTGAAGGAATTGTAAAGAATTTCCCAGTTTTTTTGTTTTGTTTTTGAAATTCCTTTTTATAGTGGGTTTGAGCTGATTCTCGCTGCCATGTTTATGCCAGTCTAGACACACTTGATTCCCTTACGGAGACATATCAATACATAGGTTTTAAGATTCTTACTAGTCAGATATTTTCCTCTGCGGGAAATATGGGGTTTTGAGTCCCTTTCACTGAGGACGGTGTCGGTCTTGTCTATTCCATAGTTGGTTTTTGGAACGGTACCTGTGCTTATATCAAACTCTGGTTTTATGCATCACCCCACCTCTCCTTCCCCCTTAAGCAGGTATAAGAGTGTTTTCTAAATGTGAGACACTGTTCTCTTTCCTAACTCAGTTCAAGTGTAGCCATGTTTACAGGATCTTCATAAGTGATATCTTATGATAAGTTTCTTTTTCTGTGTGACTTATTTCACTTAGAATCATCGTACCTGAATCCACCCATTTTGCTGCTACTGGTCTTATGACATTGATTTCATGGCTGAGGGATATTCCATCGTATGTAAGTACCACAATTTTTTGAACCATGTTTATATTTTCTGGGATACTTAAGGTGTATCCAAGTTGAGGTCCTTGTATGCAGTGCAGCCCTAAATTTTGGGGTGGCTCTGTCTTATTGATTTTCAGTTTTCCCAAGGTATATTCCCTAGACTGGTAGTGCCCTTGGCTCTGTAGCTCTGTTCTTTACTTGTTTTAGGGAACAGAATGCACTCCTCCAGAGAGGCAGTTGGCAATTTACATCCCGCCCATCAGCATAACAAGGCTCCCTGTTCTCCAGGGCCTGTCTTGCCTTTCTTGTTCTTACACATTTTGTGGATGTCCCCTTTGACTGTTGGGAAGTGATACTTCTTTGTAGTGCAGATTTGCATTGCCCGCTTGCTTGCTTGGCCAAAAAGGGCGTATGCGTTTTCTCCTGAATATATTCAGGAGAAAATGCATACGCCCTTTTTGGCCAAGTGCATCATTGTCGAAGTTGTGCCCCTCTTCCTGTGCTTTAAAGGCGATTCCAACGTACCTCTTGAAATCTGTTTCCTGCTATTCTGCCTCGCTTTCAAGTCCGCCTCGTTGCCTTCCCTCAACAGATTTTTGGACGATAGTTGTCCTTTATTACTCGGCCAGTTTGTGAATTGCTGTGCCCCTGAGCTCCATTTTTCAACTCGTTTTTGGTGAGCTGACCGCAAGTCCAAAATTTTGGTTCAGGACCTATACTGGTTCCCGGTGGGTGGCTGAGAATTTGGTTAATTCTTCTTCCTGCCGGGAAATTACAGTGATATGTGCCCCTCCAAATGCCTAACAGCTACTCTCTCATTGGTTCTCCCTCTTCCCTTTCATCCTCTGCCAATTTGGCAACCTGTGCGAACCAAGAGGTTAAAGGGGCTGTCTCTCCAAGTTGGGAGGTTGATAGTAAAGCAGACGGAAAGTCAAACCGGAGCACCAGGAGAGGGACTATGCGTTGAGTTTTAGAAACCTTTCGTATTCACAGTGTGTCCGTTCTCTAGGTTTCCTGCACATGTTATAGCTGTAGTAATATTCCCTTCAACCTGGAGAGTTCGGACCCATGGAATGGGTGCCATGCATTATTGCTTTAAAGGGTCTGCATTTGCTCACCCAATCTCACCAATCGTCTCAGTCCCAAGTGTCCCTCCTTATGCCACATCCAGCTGTCGTTGTAGATAGGGTCATTCCAGCTTTCATCAGAGACCCTGAAGGAATTGTAAAGAATTTCCCAGTTTTTTTGTTTTGTTTTTGAAATTCCTTTTTATAGTGGGTTTGAGCTGATTCTCGCTGCCATGTTTATGCCAGTCTAGACACACTTGATTCCCTTATGGAGACATATCAATACATAGGTTTTAAGATTCTTACTAGTCAGATATTTTCCTCTGCGGGAAATATGGGGTTTTGAGTCCCTTTCGCTGAGGACGGTGTAGGTCTTGTCTATTCCATAGTTGGTTTTTGGAACGGTACCTGTGCTTATATCAAACTCTGGTTTTATGCATCACCCCACCTCTCCTTCCCCCTTAAGCAGGTATAAGAGTGTTTTCTAAATGTGAGACACTGTTCTCTTTCCTAACTCAGTTCAAGTGTAGCCATGTTTACAGGATCTTCATAAGTGATATCTTATGATAAGTTTCTTTTTCTGTGTGACTTATTTCACTTAGAATCATCGTACCTGAATCCACCCATTTTGCTGCTACTGGTCTTATGACATTGATTTCATGGCTGAGGGATATTCCATCGTACGTAAGTACCACAATTTTTTGAACCATGTTTATATTTTCTGGGATACTTAAGGTGTATCCAAGTTCAGGTCCTTGTATGCAGTGCAGCCCTAAATTTTGGGGTGGCTCTGTCTTATTGATTTTCAGTTTTCCCAAGGTATATTCCCTAGACTGGTAGTGCCCTTGGCTCTGTAGCTCTGTTCTTTACTTGTTTTAGGGAACAGAATGCACTCCTCCAGAGAGGCAGTTGGCAATTTACATCCCGCCCATCAGCATAACAAGGCTCCCTGTTCTCCAGGGCCTGTCTTGCCTTTCTTGTTCTTCCACATTTTGTGGATGTCCCTTTTGACCGGTGGGAAGTGATACTTCTTTGTAGTGCAGATTTGCATTGCCCGCTTGCTTGCTTGGCCAAAAAGGGCGTATGCGTTTTCTCCTGAATATATTCAGGAGAAAACGCATACGCCCTTTTTGGCCAAGTGCATCATTGTCGAAGTTGTGCCCCTCTTCCTGTGCTTTAAAGGCGATTCCAACGTACCTCTTGAAATCTGTTTCCTGCTATTCTGCCTCGCTTTCAAGTCCGCCTCGTTGCCTTCCCTCAACAGATTTTTGGACGATAGTTGTCCTTTATTACTCGGCCAGTTTGTGAATTGCTGTGCCCCTGAGCTCCATTTTTCAACTCGTTTTTGGTGAGCTGACCGCAAGTCCAAAATTTTGGTTCAGGACCTATACTGGTTCCCGGTGGGTGGCTGAGAATTTGGTTAATTCTTCTTCCTGCCGGGAAATTACAGTGATATGTGCCCGTCCAAATGCCTAACAGCTACTCTCTCATTGGTTCTCCCTCTTCCCTTTCACCCTCTGCCAAATTGGCAACCTGTGCGAACCAAGAGGTTAAAGGCGCTGTCTCTCCAAGTTGGGAGGTTGATAGTAAAGCAGACGGAAAGTCAAACCGGAGCACCAGGAGAGGGACTATGCGTTGAGTTTTAGAAACCTTTCATATTCACAGTGTGTCCGTTCTCTAGGTTTCCCGCACATGTTATAGCTGTAGTAATATTCCCTTCAACCTGGAGAGTTCGGACCCATGGAATGGGTGCCATGCATTATTGCTTTAAAGGGTCTGCATTTGCTCACCCAATCTCACCAATCGTCTCAGTCCCAAGTGTCCCTCCTTATGCCACATCCAGCTGTCGTTGTAGATAGGGTCATTCCAGCTTTCATCAGAGACCCTGAAGGAATTGTAAAGAATTTCCCAGTTTTTTTGTTTTGTTTTTGAAATTCCTTTTTATAGTGGGTTTGAGCTGATTCTCGCTGCCATGTTTATGCCAGTCTAGACACACTTGATTCCCTTATGGAGACATATCAATACATAGGTTTTAAGATTCTTACTAGTCAGATATTTTCCTCTGCGGGAAATATGGGGTTTTGAGTCCCTTTCGCTGATGACGGTGTAGGTCTTGTCTATTCCATAGTTGGTTTTTGGAACGGTACCTGTGCTTATATCAAACTCTGGTTTTATGCATCACCCCACCTCTCCTTCCCCCTTAAGCAGGTATAAGAGTGTTTTCTAAATGTGAGACACTGTTCTCTTTCCTAACTCATTTCAAGTGTAGCCATGTTTACAGGATCTTCATAAGTGATATCTTATGATAAGTTTCTTTTTCTGTGTGACTTATTTCACTTAGAATCATCGTACCTGAATCCACCCATTTTGCTGCTACTGGTCTTATGACATTGATTTCATGGCTGAGGGATATTCCATCATATGTAAGTACCACAATTTTTTGAACCATGTTTATATTTTCTGGGATACTTAAGGTGTATCCAAGTTGAGGTCCTTGTATGCAGTGCAGCCCTAAATTTTGGGGTGGCTCTGTCTTATTGATTTTCAGTTTTCCCAAGGTATATTCCCTAGACTGGTAGTGCCCTTGGCTCTGTAGCTCTGTTCTTTACTTGTTTTAGGGAACAGAATGCACTCCTCCAGAGAGGCAGTTGGCAATTTACATCCCGCCCATCAGCATAACAAGGCTCCCTGTTCTCCAGGGCCTGTCTTGCCTTTCTTGTTCTTACACATTTTGTGGATGTCCCTTTTGACTGGTGGGAAGTGATACTTCTTTGTAGTGCAGATTTGCATTGCCCGCTTGCTTGCTTGGCCAAAAAGGGCGTATGCGTTTTCTCCTGAATATATTCAGGAGAAAACGCATAGGCCCTTTTTGGCCAAGTGCGTCATTGTCGAAGTTGTGCCCCTCTTCCTGTGCTTTAAAGGCGATTCCAACGTACCTCTTGAAATCTGTTTCCTGCTATTCTGCCTCGCTTTCAAGTCCGCCTCGTTGCCTTCCCTCAACAGATTTTTGGACGATAGTTGTCCTTTATTACTCGGCCAGTTTGTGAATTGCTGTGCCCCTGAGCTCCATTTTTCAACTCGTTTTTGGAGAGCTGACCGCAAGTCCAAAATTTTGGTTCAGGACCTATACTGGTTCCCGGTGGGTGGCTGAGAATTTGGTTAATACTTCTTCCTGCCGGGAAATTACAGTGATATGTGCCCGTCCAAATGCCTAACACCTACTCTCTCATTGGTTCTCCCTCTTCCCTTTCATCCTCTGCCAAATTGGCAACCTGTGCGAACCAAGAGGTTAAAGGGGCTGTCTCTCCAAGTTGGGAGCTTGATAGTAAAGCAGACGGAAAGTCAAACCAGAGCACCAGGAGAGGGTTTATTCTTTGAGTTTTAGAAACCTTTCGTATTCACAGTGTGTCCGTTCTCTAGGTTTCCCGCACATGTTATAGCTGTAGTAATATTCCCTTCAACCTGGAGAGTTCGGACCCATGGAATGGGTGCCATGCATTATTGCTTTAAAGCGTCTGCATTTGCTCACCCAAACTCACCAATCGTCTCAGTCCCAAGTGTCCCTCCTTATGCCACATCCAGCTGTCATTGTAGATAGGGTCATTCCAGCTTTCATCAGAGACCCTGAAGGAATTGTAAAGAATTTCCCAGTTTTTTTGTTTTGTTTTTGAAATTCCTTTTTATAGTGGGTTTGAGCTGATTCTCGCTGCCATGTTTATGCCAGTCTAGACACACTTGATTCCCTTACGGAGACATATCAATACATAGGTTTTAAGATTCTTACTAGTCAGATATTTTCCTCTGCGGGAAATATGGGGTTTTGAGTCCCTTTCGCTGAGGACGGTGTAGGTCTTGTCTATTCCATAGTTGGTTTTTGGAACGGTACCTGTGCTTATATCAAACTCTGGTTTTATGCATCACCCCACCTCTCCTTCCCCCTTAAGCAGGTATAAGAGTGTTTTCTAAATGTGAGACACTGTTCTCTTTCCTAACTCAGTTCAAGTGTAGCCATGTTTACAGGATCTTCATAAGTGATATCTTATGATAAGTTTCTTTATCTGTGTGACTTATTTCACTTAGAATCATCGTACCTGAATCCACCCATTTTGCTGCTACTGGTCTTATGACATTGATTTCATGGCTGAGGGATATTCCATCGTACGTAAGTACCACAATTTTTTGAACCATGTTTATATTTTCTGGGATACTTAAGGTGTATCCAAGTTCAGGTCCTTGTATGCAGTGCAGCCCTAAATTTTGGGGTGGCTCTGTCTTATTGATTTTCAGTTTTCCCAAGGTATATTCCCTAGACTGGTAGTGCCCTTGGCTCTGTAGCTCTGTTCTTTACTTGTTTTAGGGAACAGAATGCACTCCTCCAGAGAGGCAGTTGGCAATTTACATCCCGCCCATCAGCATAACAAGGCTCCCTGTTCTCCAGGGCCTGTCTTGCCTTTCTTGTTCTTCCACATTTTGTGGATGTCCCTTTTGACCGGTGGGAAGTGATACTTCTTTGTAGTGCAGATTTGCATTGCCCGCTTGCTTGCTTGGCCAAAAAGGGCGTATGCGTTTTCTCCTGAATATATTCAGGAGAAAACGCATACGCCCTTTTTGGCCAAGTGCATCATTGTCGAAGTTGTGCCCCTCTTCCTGTGCTTTAAAGGTGATTCCAACGTACCTCTTGAAATCTGTTTCCTGCTATTCTGCCTCGCTTTCAAGTCCGCCTCGTTGCCTTCCCTCAACAGATTTTTGGACGATAGTTGTCCTTTATTACTCGGCCAGTTTGTGAATTGCTGTGCCCCTGAGCTCCATTTTTCAACTCGCTTTTGGTGAGCTGACCGCAAGTCCAAAATTTTGGTTCAGGACCTATACTGGTTCCCGGTGGGTGGCTGAGAATTTGGTTAATTCTTCTTCCTGCCGGGAAATTACAGTGATATGTGCCCGTCCAAATGCCTAACAGCTACTCTCTCATTGGTTCTCCCTCTTCCCTTTCATCCTCTGCCAAATTGGCAACCTGTGCGAACCAAGAGGTTAAAGGGGCTGTCTCTCCAAGTTGGGAGGTTGATAGTAAAGCAGACGGAAAGTCAAACCGGAGCACCAGGGGAGGGACTATGCGTTGAGTTTTAGAAACCTTTCGTATTCACAGTGTGTCCGTTCTCTAGGTTTCCCGCACATGTTATAGCTGTAGTAATATTCCCTTCAACCTGGAGAGTTCGGACCCATGGAATGGGTGCCATGCATTATTGCTTTAAAGGGTCTGCATTTGCTCACCCAATCTCACCAATCGTCTCAGTCCCAAGTGTCCCTCCTTATGCCACATCCAGCTGTCGTTGTAGATAGGGTCATTCCAGCCTTCATCAGAGACCCTGAAGGAATTGTAAAGAATTTCCCAGTTTTTTTGTTTTGTTTTTGAAATTCCTTTTTATAGTGGGTTTGAGCTGATTCTCGCTGCCATGTTTATGCCAGTCTAGACACACTTGATTCCCTTACGGAGACATATCAATACATAGGTTTTAAGATTCTTACTAGTCAGATATTTTCCTCTGCGGGAAATATGGGGTTTTGAGTCCCTTTCGCTGAGGACGGTGTAGGTCTTGTCTATTCCATAGTTGGTTTTTGGAATGGTACCTGTGCTTATATCAAACTCTGGTTTTATGCATCACCCCACCTCTCCTTCCCCCTTAAGCAGGTATAAGAGTGTTTTCTAAATGTGAGACACTGTTCTCTTTCCTAACTCAGTTCAAGTGTAGCCATGTTTACAGGATCTTCATAAGTGATATCTTATGATAAGTTTCTTTTTCTGTGTGACTTATTTCACTTAGAATCATCGTACCTGAATCCACCCATTTTGCTGCTACTGGTCTTATGACATTGATTTCATGGCTGAGGGATATTCCATCGTACGTAAGTACCACAATTTTTTGAACCATGTTTATATTTTCTGGGATACTTAAGGTGTATCCAAGTTGAGGCCCTTGTATGCAGTGCAGCCCTAAATTTTGGGGTGGCTCTGTCTTATTGATTTTCAGTTTTCCCAAGGTATATTCCCTAGACTGGAAGTGCCCTTGGCTCTGTAGCTCTGTTCTTTACTTGTTTTAGGGAACACAATGCACTCCTCCAGAGAGGCAGTTGGCAATTTACATCCCGCCCATCAGCATAACAAGGCTCCCTGTTCTCCAGGGCCTGTCTTGCCTTTCTTGTTCTTACACATTTTGTGGATGTCCCTTTTGACCGGTGGGAAGTGATACTTCTTTGTAGTGCAGATTTGCATTGCCCGCTTGCTTGCTTGGCCAAAAAGGGCGTATGCGTTTTCTCCTGAATATATTCAGGAGAAAACGCATACGCCCTTTTTGGCCAAGTGCATCATTGTCGAAGTTGTGCCCCTCTTCCTGTGCTTTAAAGGTGATTCCAACGTACCTCTTGAAATCTGTTTCCTGCTATTCTGCCTCGCTTTCAAGTCCGCCTCGTTGCCTTCCCTCAACAGATTTTTGGACGATAGTTGTCCTTTATTACTCGGCCAGTTTGTGAATTGCTGTGCCCCTGAGCTCCATTTTTCAACTCGCTTTTGGTGAGCTGACCGCAAGTCCAAAATTTTGGTTCAGGACCTATACTGGTTCCCGGTGGGTGGCTGAGAATTTGGTTAATTCTTCTTCCTGCCGGGAAATTACAGTGATATGTGCCCGTCCAAATGCCTAACAGCTACTCTCTCATTGGTTCTCCCTCTTCCCTTTCATCCTCTGCCAAATTGGCAACCTGTGCGAACCAAGAGGTTAAAGGGGCTGTCTCTCCAAGTTGGGAGGTTGATAGTAAAGCAGACGGAAAGTCAAACCGGAGCACCAGGGGAGGGACTATGCGTTGAGTTTTAGAAACCTTTCGTATTCACAGTGTGTCCGTTCTCTAGGTTTCCCGCACATGTTATAGCTGTAGTAATATTCCCTTCAACCTGGAGAGTTCGGACCCATGGAATGGGTGCCATGCATTATTGCTTTAAAGGGTCTGCATTTGCTCACCCAATCTCACCAATCGTCTCAGTCCCAAGTGTCCCTCCTTATGCCACATCCAGCTGTCGTTGTAGATAGGGTCATTCCAGCCTTCATCAGAGACCCTGAAGGAATTGTAAAGAATTTCCCAGTTTTTTTGTTTTGTTTTTGAAATTCCTTTTTATAGTGGGTTTGAGCTGATTCTCGCTGCCATGTTTATGCCAGTCTAGACACACTTGATTCCCTTACGGAGACATATCAATACATAGGTTTTAAGATTCTTACTAGTCAGATATTTTCCTCTGCGGGAAATATGGGGTTTTGAGTCCCTTTCGCTGAGGACGGTGTAGGTCTTGTCTATTCCATAGTTGGTTTTTGGAATGGTACCTGTGCTTATATCAAACTCTGGTTTTATGCATCACCCCACCTCTCCTTCCCCCTTAAGCAGGTATAAGAGTGTTTTCTAAATGTGAGACACTGTTCTCTTTCCTAACTCAGTTCAAGTGTAGCCATGTTTACAGGATCTTCATAAGTGATATCTTATGATAAGTTTCTTTTTCTGTGTGACTTATTTCACTTAGAATCATCGTACCTGAATCCACCCATTTTGCTGCTACTGGTCTTATGACATTGATTTCATGGCTGAGGGATATTCCATCGTACGTAAGTACCACAATTTTTTGAACCATGTTTATATTTTCTGGGATACTTAAGGTGTATCCAAGTTGAGGCCCTTGTATGCAGTGCAGCCCTAAATTTTGGGGTGGCTCTGTCTTATTGATTTTCAGTTTTCCCAAGGTATATTCCCTAGACTGGAAGTGCCCTTGGCTCTGTAGCTCTGTTCTTTACTTGTTTTAGGGAACACAATGCACTCCTCCAGAGAGGCAGTTGGCAATTTACATCCCGCCCATCAGCATAACAAGGCTCCCTGTTCTCCAGGGCCTGTCTTGCCTTTCTTGTTCTTACACATTTTGTGGATGTCCCTTTTGACCGGTGGGAAGTGATACTTCTTTGTAGTGCAGATTTGCATTGCCCGCTTGCTTGCTTGGCCAAAAAGGGCGTATGCGTTTTCTCCTGAATATATTCAGGAGAAAACGCATACGCCCTTTTTGGCCAAGTGCATCATTGTCGAAGTTGTGCCCCTCTTCCTGTGCTTTAAAGGCGATTCCAACGTACCTCTTGAAATCTGTTTCCTGCTATTCTGCCTCGCTTTCAAGTCCGCCTCGTTGCCTTCCCTCAACAGATTTTTGGACGATAGTTGTCCTTTATTACTCGGCCAGTTTGTGAATTGCTGTGCCCCTGAGCTCCATTTTTCAACTCGTTTTTGGTGAGCTGACCGCAAGTCCAAAATTTTGGTTCAGGACCTATACTGGTTCCCGGTGGGTGGCTGAGAATTTGGTTAATTCTTCTTCCTGCCGGGAAATTACAGTGATATGTGCCCGTCCAAATGCCTAACAGCTACTCTCTCATTGGTTCTCCCTCTTCCCTTTCATCCTCTGCCAAATTGGCAACCTGTGCGAACCAAGAGGTTAAAGGGGCTGTCTCTCCAAGTTGGGAGGTTGATAGTAAAGCAGACGGAAAGTCAAACCGGAGCACCAGGAGAGGGACTATGCGTTGAGTTTTAGAAACCTTTCGTATTCACAGTGTGTCCGTTCTCTAGGTGTCCCGCACTTGTTATAGCTGTAGTAATATTCCCTTCAACCTGGAGAGTTCGGACCCATGGAATGGGTGACATGCATTATTGCTTTAAGGGGTCTGCATTTGCTCACCCAATCTCACCAATCGTCTCAGTCCCAAGTGTCCCTCCTTATGCCACATCCAGCTGTCGTTGTAGATAGGGTCATTCCAGCCTTCATCAGAGACCCTGAAGGAATTGCAAAGAATTTCCCAGTTTTTTTGTTTTGTTTTTGAAATTCCTTTTTATAGTGGGTTTGAGCTGATTCTCGCTGCCATGTTTATGCCAGTCTAGACACACTTGATTCCCTTACGGAGACATATCAATACATAGGTTTTAAGATTCTTACTAGTCAGATATTTTCCTCTGCGGGAAATATCGGGTTTTGAGTCCCTTTCGCTGAGGACGTTGTAGGTCTTGTCTATTCCATAGTTGGTTTTTGGAACGGTACCTGTGCTTATATCAAACTCTGGTTTTATGCATCACCCCACCTCTCCTTCCCCCTTAAGCAGGTATAAGAGTGTTTTCTAAATGTGAGACACTGTTCTCTTTCCTAACTCAGTTCAAGTGTAGCCATGTTTACAGGATCTTCATAAGTGATATCTTATGATAAGTTTATTTTTCTGTGTGACTTATTTCACTTAGAATCATCGTACCTGAATCCACCCATTTTGCTGCTACTGGTATTATGACATTGATTTCATGGCTGAGGGATATTCCATCGTACGTAAGTACCACAATTTTTTGAACCATGTTTATATTTTCTGGGATACTTAAGGTGTATCCAAGTTGAGGCCCTTGTATGCAGTGCAGCCCTAAATTTTGGGGTGGCTCTGTCTTATTGATTTTCAGTTTTCCCAAGGTATATTCCCTAGACTGGTAGTGCCATTGGCTCTGTAGCTCTGTTCTTTACTTGTTTTAGGGAACACAATGCACTCCTCCAGAGAGGCAGTTGGCAATTTACATCCCGCCCATCAGCATAACAAGGCTCCCTGTTCTCCAGGGCCTGTCTTGCCTTTCTTGTTCTTACACATTTTGTGGATGTCCCTTTTGACCGGTGGGAAGTGATACTTCTTTGTAGTGCAGATTTGCATTGCCCGCTTGCTTGCTTGGCCAAAAAGGGCGTATGCGTTTTCTCCTGAATATATTCAGGAGAAAACGCATACGCCATTTTTGGCCACGTGCATCATTGTCGAAGTTGTGCCCCTCTTCCTGTGCTTTAAAGGCGATTCCAACGTACCTCTTGAAATCTGTTTCCTGCTATTCTGCCTCGCTTTCAAGTCCGCCTCGTTGCCTTCCCTCAACAGATTTTTGGACGATAGTTGTCCTTTATTACTCGGCCAGTTTGTGAATTGCTGTGCCCCTGAGCTCCATTTTTCAACTCGTTTTTGGTGAGCTGACAGCAAGTCCAAAATTTTGGTTCAGGACCTATACTGGTTCCCGGTGGGTGGCTGAGAATTTGGTTAACACTTCTTCCTGCCGGGAAATTACAGTGATATGTGCCCGTCCAAATGCCTAACAGCTACTCTCTCATTGGTTCTCCCTCTTCCCTTTCATCCTCTGCCAAATTGGCAACCTGTGCGAACCAAGAGGTTAAAGGGGCTGTCTCTCCAAGTTGGGAGGTTGATAGTAAAGCAGACGGAAAGTCAAACCGGAGCACCAGGAGAGGGACTATGCGTTGAGTTTTAGAAACCATTCGTATTCACAGTGTGTCCGTTCTCTAGGATTCCCGCACATGTTATAGCTGTAGTAATATTCCCTTCAACCTGGAGAGTTCGGACCCATGGAATGGGTGCCATGCATTATTGCTTTAAAGGGTCTGCATTTGCTCACCCAATCTCACCAACCGTCTCAGTCCCAAGTGTCCCTCCTTATGCCACATCCAGCTGTCGTTGTAGATAGGGTCATTCCAGCTTTCATCAGAGACCCTGAAGGAATTGTAAAGAATTTCCCAGTTTTTTTGTTTTGTTTTTGAAATTCCTTTTTATAGTGGGTTTGAGCTGATTCTCGCTGCCATGTTTATGCCAGTCTAGACACACTTGATTCCCTTACGGAGACATATCAATACATAGGTTTTAAGATTCTTACTAGTCAGATATTTTCCTCTGCGGGAAATATGGGGTTTTGAGTCCCTTTCGCTGAGGACGGTGTAGGTCTTGTCTATTCCATAGTTGGTTTTTGGAACGGTACCTGTGCTTATATCAAACTCTGGTTTTATGCATCACCCCACCTCTCCTTCCCCCTTAAGCAGGTATAAGAGTGTTTTCTAAATGTGAGACACTGTTCTCTTTCCTAACTCAGTTCAAGTGTAGCCATGTTTACAGGATCTTCATAAGTGATATCTTATGATAAGTTTCTTTTTCTGTGTGACTTATTTCACTTAGAATCATCGTACCTGAATCCACCCATTTTGCTGCTACTGGTCTTATGACATTGATTTCATGGCTGAGGGATATTCCATCGTACGTAAGTACCACAATTTTTTGAACCATGTTTATATTTTCTGGGATACTTAAGGTGTATCCAAGTTGAGGTCCTTGTATGCAGTGCAGCCCTAAATTTTGGGGTGGCTCTGTCTTATTGATTTTCAGTTTTCCCAAGGTATATTCCCTAGACTGGTAGTGCCCTTGGCTCTGTAGCTCTGTTCTTTACTTGTTGTAGGGAACAGAATGCACTCCTCCAGAGAGGCAGTTGGCAATTTACATCCCGCCCATCAGCATAACAAGGCTCCCTGTTCTCCAGGGCCTGTCTTGCCTTTCTTGTTCTTACACATTTTGTGGATGTCCCTTTTGACCGGTGGGAAGTGATACTTCTTTGTAGTGCAGATTTGCATTGCCCGCTTGCTTGCTTGGCCAAAAAGGGCGTATGCGTTTTCTCCTGAATATATTCAGGAGAAAACGCATACGCCCTTTTTGGCCAAGTGCATCATTGTCGAAGTTGTGCCCCTCTTCCTGTGCTTTAAAGGCGATTCCAATGTACCTCTTGAAATCTGTTTCCTGCTATTCTGCCTCGCTTTCAAGTCCGCCTCGTTGCCTTCCCTCAACAGATTTTTGGACGATAGTTGTCCTTTATTACTCGGCCAGTTTGTGAATTGCTGTGCCCCTGAGCTCCATTTTTCAACTCGCTTTTGGTGAGCTGACCGCAAGTCCAAAATTTTGGTTCAGGACCTATACTGGTTCCCGGTGGGTGGCTGAGAATTTGGTTAATTCTTCTTCCTGCCGGGAAATTACAGTGATATGTGCCCGTCCAAATGCCTAACAGCTACTCTCTCATTGGTTCTCCCTCTTCCCTTTCATCCTCTGCCAAATTGGCAACCTGTGCGAACCAAGAGGTTAAAGGGGCTGTCTCTCCAAGTTGGGAGGTTGATAGTAAAGCAGACGGAAAGTCAAACCGGAGCACCAGGGGAGGGACTATGCGTTGAGTTTTAGAAACCTTTCGTATTCACAGTGTGTCCGTTCTCTAGGATTCCCGCACATGTTATAGCTGTAGTAATATTCCCTTCAACCTGGAGAGTTCGGACCCATGGAATGGGTGCCATGCATTATTGCTTTAAAGGGTCTGCATTTGCTCACCCAATCTCACCAACCGTCTCAGTCCCAAGTGTCCCTCCTTATGCCACATCCAGCTGTCGTTGTAGATAGGGTCATTCCAGCTTTCATCAGAGACCCTGAAGGAATTGTAAAGAATTTCCCAGTTTTTTTGTTTTGTTTTTGAAATTCCTTTTTATAGTGGGTTTGAGCTGATTCTCGCTGCCATGTTTATGCCAGTCTAGACACACTTGATTCCCTTACGGAGACATATCAATACATAGGTTTTAAGATTCTTACTAGTCAGATATTTTCCTCTGCGGGAAATATGGGGTTTTGAGTCCCTTTCGCTGAGGACGGTGTAGGTCTTGACTATTCCATAGTTGGTTTTTGGAACGGTACCTGTGCTTATATCAAACTCTGGTTTTATGCATCACCCCACCTCTCCTTCCCCCTTAAGCAGGTATAAGAGTGTTTTCTAAATGTGAGACACTGTTCTCTTTCCTAACTCAGTTCAAGTGTAGCCATGTTTACAGGATCTTCATAAGTGATATCTTATGATAAGTTTCTTTTTCTGTGTGACTTATTTCACTTAGAATCATCGTACCTGAATCCACCCATTTTGCTGCTACTGGTCTTATGCCATTGATTTCATGGCTGAGGGATATTCCATCGTACGTAAGTACCACAATTTTTTGAACCATGTTTATATTTTCTGGGATACTTAAGGTGTATCCAAGTTGAGGTCCTTGTATGCAGTGCAGCCCTAAATTTTGGGGTGGCTCTGTCTTATTGATTTTCAGTTTTCCCAAGGTATATTCCCTAGACTGGTAGTGCCCTTGGCTCTGTAGCTCTGTTCTTTACTTGTTTTAGGGAACAGAATGCACTCCTCCAGAGAGGCAGTTGGCAATTTACATCCCGCCCATCAGCATAACAAGGCTCCCTGTTCTCCAGGGCCTGTCTTGCCTTTCTTGTTCTTACACATTTTGTGGATGTCCCTTTTGACCGGTGGGAAGTGATACTTCTTTGTAGTGCAGATTTGCATTGCCCGCTTGCTTGCTTGGCCAAAAAGGGCGTATGCATTTTCTCCTGAATATATTCAGGAGAAAACGCATACGCCCTTTTTGGCCAAGTGCATCATTGTCGAAGTTGTGCCCCTCTTCCTGTGCTTTAAAGGCGATTCCAATGTACCTCTTGAAATCTGTTTCCTGCTATTCTGCCTCGCTTTCAAGTCCGCCTCGTTGCCTTCCCTCAACAGATTTTTGGACGATAGTTGTCCTTTATTACTCGGCCAGTTTGTGAATTGCTGTGCCCCTGAGCTCCATTTTTCAACTCGCTTTTGGTGAGCTGACCGCAAGTCCAAAATTTTGGTTCAGGACCTATACTGGTTCCCGGTGGGTGGCTGAGAATTTGGTTAATTCTTCTTCCTGCCGGGAAATTACAGTGATATGTGCCCGTCCAAATGCCTAACAGCTACTCTCTCATTGGTTCTCCCTCTTCCCTTTCATCCTCTGCCAAATTGGCAACCTGTGCGAACCAAGAGGTTAAAGGGGCTGTCTCTCCAAGTTGGGTGGTTGATAGTAAAGCAGACGGAAAGTCAAACCGGAGCACCAGGGGAGGGACTATGCGTTGAGTTTTAGAAACCTTTCGTATTCACAGTGTGTCCGTTCTCTAGGTTTCCCGCACATGTTATAGCTGTAGTAATATTCCCTTCAACCTGGAGAGTTCGGACCCATGGAATGGGTGCCATGCATTATTGCTTTAAAGGGTCTGCATTTGCTCAGCCAATCTCACCAATCGTCTCAGTCCCAAGTGTCCCTCCTTATGCCACATCCAGCTGTCGTTGTAGATAGGGTCATTCCAGCTTTCATCAGAGACCCTGAAGGAATTGCAAAGAATTTCCCAGTTTTTTTGTTTTGTTTTTGAAATTCCTTTTTATAGTGGGTTTGAGCTGATTCTCGCTGCCATGTTTATGCCAGTCTAGACACACTTGATTCCCTTACGGAGACATATCAATACATAGGTTTTAAGATTCTTACTAGTCAGATATTTTCCTCTGCGGGAAATATGGGGTTTTGAGTCCCTTTCGCTGAGGACGGTGTAGGTCTTGTCTATTCCATAGTTGGTTTTTGGAACGGTACCTGTGCTTATATCAAACTCTGGTTTTATGCATCACCCCACCTCTCCTTCCCCCTTAAGCAGGTATAAGAGTGTTTTCTAAATGTGAGACACTGTTCTCTTTCCTAACTCAGTTCAAGTGTAGCCATGTTTACAGGATCTTCATAAGTGATATCTTATGATAAGTTTCTTTTTCTGTGTGACTTATTTCACTTAGAATCATCGTACCTGAATCCACCCATTTTGCTGCTACTGGTCTTATGACATTGATTTCATGGCTGAGGGATATTCCATCGTACGTAAGTACCACAATTTTTTGAACCATGTTTATATTTTCTGGGATACTTAAGGTGTATCCAAGTTGAAGTCCTTGTATGCAGTGCAGCCCTAAATTTTGGGGTGGCTCTGTCTTATTGATTTTCAGTTTTCCCAAGGTATATTCCCTAGACTGGTAGTGCCCTTGGCTCTGTAGCTCTGTTCTTTACTTGTTTTAGGGAACAGAATGCAGTCCTCCAGAGAGGCAGTTGGCAATTTACATCCCGCCCATCAGCATAACAAGGCTCCCTGTTCTCCAGGGCCTGTCTTGCCTTTCTTGTTCTTACACATTTTGTGGATGTCCCTTTTGACCGGTGGGAAGTGATACTTCTTTGTAGTGCAGATTTGCATTGCCCGCTTGCTTGCTTGGCCAAAAAGGGCGTATGCGTTTTCTCCTGAATATATTCAGGAGAAAACGCATACGCCCTTTTTGGCCAAGTGCATCATTGTCGAAGTTGTGCCCCTCTTCCTGTGCTTTAAAGGCGATTCCAATGTACCGCTTGAAATCTGTTTCCTGCTATTCTGCCTCGCTTTCAAGTCCGCCTCGTTGCCTTCCCTCAACAGATTTTTGGACGATAGTTGTCCTTTATTACTCGGCCAGTTTGTGAATTGCTGTGCCCCTGAGCTCCATTTTTCAACTCGCTTTTGGTGAGCTGACCGCAAGTCCAAAATTTTGGTTCAGGACCTATACTGGTTCCCGGTGGGTGGCTGAGAATTTGGTTAATTCTTCTTCCTGCCGGGAAATTACAGTGATATGTGCCCGTCCAAATGCCTAACTGCTACTCTCTCATTGGTTCTCCCTCTTCCCTTTCATCCTCTGCCAAATTGGCAACCTGTGCGAACCAAGAGGTTAAAGGGGCTGTCTCTCCAAGTTGGGTGGTTGATAGTAAAGCAGACGGAAAGTCAAACCGGAGCACCAGGGGAGGGACTATGCCTTGAGTTTTAGAAACCTTTCGTATTCACAGTGTGTCCGTTCTCTAGGTTTCCCGCACATGTTATAGCTGTAGTAATATTCCCTTCAACCTGGAGAGTTCGGACCCATGGAATGGGTGCCATGCATTATTGCTTTAAAGGGTCTGCATTTGCTCAGCCAATCTCACCAATCGTCTCAGTCCCAAGTGTCCCTCCTTATGCCACATCCAGCTGTCGTTGTAGATAGGGTCATTCCAGCTTTCATCAGAGACCCTGAAGGAATTGCAAAGAATTTCCCAGTTTTTTTGTTTTGTTTTTGAAATTCCTTTTTATAGTGGGTTTGAGCTGATTCTCGCTGCCATGTTTATGCCAGTCTAGACACACTTGATTCCCTTACGGAGACATATCAATACATAGGTTTTAAGATTCTTACTAGTCAGATATTTTCCTCTGCGGGAAATATGGGGTTTTGAGTCCCTTTCGCTGAGGACGGTGTAGGTCTTGTCTATTCCATAGTTGGTTTTTGGAACGGTACCTGTGCTTATATCAAACTCTGGTTTTATGCATCACCCCACCTCTCCTTCCCCCTTAAGCAGGTATAAGAGTGTTTTCTAAATGTGAGACACTGTTCTCTTTCCTAACTCAGTTCAAGTGTAGCCATGTTTACAGGATCTTCATAAGTGATATCTTATGATAAGTTTCTTTTTCTGTGTGACTTATTTCACTTAGAATCATCGTACCTGAATCCACCCATTTTGCTGCTACTGGTCTTATGACATTGATTTCATGGCTGAGGGATATTCCATCGTACGTAAGTACCACAATTTTTTGAACCATGTTTATATTTTCTGGGATACTTAAGGTGTATCCAAGTTGAGGCCCTTGTATGCAGTGCAGCCCTAAATTTTGGGGTGGCTCTGTCTTATTGATTTTCAGTTTTCCCAAGGTATATTCCCTAGACTGGTAGTGCCCTTGGCTCTGTAGCTCTGTTCTTTACTTGTTTTAGGGAACAGAATGCACTCCTCCAGAGAGGCAGTTGGCAATTTACATCCCGCCCATCAGCATAACAAGGCTCCCTGTTCTCCAGGGCCTGTCTTGCCTTTCTTGTTCTTACACATTTTGTGGATGTCCCTTTTGACCGGTGGGAAGTGATACTTCTTTGTAGTGCAGATTTGCATTGCCCGCTTGCTTGCTTGGCCAAAAAGGGCGTATGCGTTTTCTCCTGAATATATTCAGGAGAAAACGCATACGCCCTTTTTGGCCAAGTGCATCATTGGCGAAGTTGTGCCCCTCTTCCTGTGCTTTAAAGGCGATTCCAACGTACCTCTTGAAATCTGTTTCCTGCTATTCTGCCTCGCTTTCAAGTCCGCCTCGTTGCCTTCCCTCAACAGATTTTTGGACGATAGTTGTCCTTTATTACTCGGCCAGTTTGTGAATTGCTGTGCCCCTGAGCTCCATTTTTCAACTCGTTTTTGGTGAGCTGACCGCAAGTCCAAAATTTTGGTTCAGGACCTATACTGGTTCCCGGTGGGTGGCTGAGAATTTGGTTAATTCTTCTTCCTGCCGGGAAATTACAGTGATATGTGCCCGTCCAAATGCCTAACAGCTACTCTCTCATTGGTTCTCCCTCTTCCCTTTCATCCTCTGCCAAATTGGCAACCTGTGCGAACCAAGAGGTTAAAGGGGCTGTCTCTCCAAGTTGGGAGGTTGATAGTAAAGCAGACGGAAAGTCAAACCGGAGCACCAGGGGAGGGACTATGCGTTGAGTTTTAGAAACCTTTCGTATTCACAGTGTGTCCGTTCTCTAGGTTTCCCGCACATGTTATAGCTGTAGTAATATTCCCTTCAACCTGGAGAGTTCGGACCCATGGAATGGGTGCCATGCATTATTGCTTTAAAGGGTCTGCATTTGCTCACCCAATCTCACCAATCGTCTCAGTCCCAAGTGTCCCTCCTTATGCCACATCCAGCTGTCGTTGTAGATAGGGTCATTCCAGCTTTCATCAGAGACCCTGAAGGAATTGCAAAGAATTTCCCAGTTTTTTTGTTTTGTTTTTGAAATTCCTTTTTATAGTGGGTTTGAGCTGATTCTCGCTGCCATGTTTATGCCAGTCTAGACACACTTGATTCCCTTACGGAGACATATCAATACATAGGTTTTAAGATTCTTACTAGTCAGATATTTTCCTCTGCGGGAAATATGGGGTTTTCAGTCCCTTTCGCTGAGGACGGTGTAGGTCTTGTCTATTCCATAGTTGGTTTTTGGAACGGTACCTGTGCTTATATCAAACTCTGGTTTTATGCATCACCCCACCTCTCCTTCCCCCTTAAGCAGGTATAAGAGTGTTTTCTAAATGTGAGACACTGTTCTCTTTCCTAACTCAGTTCAAGTGTAGCCATGTTTACAGGATCTTCATAAGTGATATCTTATGATAAGTTTCTTTTTCTGTGTGACTTATTTCACTTAGAATCATCGTACCTGAATCCACCCATTTTGCTGCTACTGGTCTTATGACATTGATTTCATGGCTGAGGGATATTCCATCGTACGTAAGTACCACAATTTTTTGAACCATGTTTATATTTTCTGGGATACTTAAGGTGTATCCAAGTTGAGGCCCTTGTATGCAGTGCAGCCCTAAATTTTGGGGTGGCTCTGTCTTATTGATTTTCAGTTTTCCCAAGGTATATTCCCTAGACTGGTAGTGCCCTTGGCTCTGTAGCTCTGTTCTTTACTTGTTTTAGGGAACAGAATGCACTCCTCCAGAGAGGCAGTTGGCAATTTACATCCCGCCCATCAGCATAACAAGGCTCCCTGTTCTCCAGGGCCTGTCTTGCCTTTCTTGTTCTTACACATTTTGTGGATGTCCCTTTTGACCGGTGGGAAGTGATACTTCTTTGTAGTGCAGATTTGCATTGCCCGCTTGCTTGCTTGGCCAAAAAGGGCGTATGCGTTTTCTCCTGAATATATTCAGGAGAAAACGCATACGCCCTTTTTGGCCAAGTGCATCATTGTCGAAGTTGTGCCCCTCTTCCTGTGCTTTAAAGGCGATTCCAACGTACCTCTTGAAATCTGTTTCCTGCTATTCTGCCTCGCTTTCAAGTCCGCCTCGTTGCCTTCCCTCAACAGATTTTTGGACGATAGTTGTCCTTTATTACTCGGCCAGTTTGTGAATTGCTGTGCCCCTGAGCTCCATTTTTCAACTCGTTTTTGGTGAGCTGACCGCAAGTCCAAAATTTTGGTTCAGGACCTATACTGGTTCCCGGTGGGTGGCTGAGAATTTGGTTAATTCTTCTTCCTGCCGGGAAATTACAGTGATATGTGCCCGTCCAAATGCCTAACAGCTACTCTCTCATTGGTTCTCCCTCTTCCCTTTCATCCTCTGCCAAATTGGCAACCTGTGCGAACCAAGAGGTTAAAGGGTCTGTCTCTCCAAGTTGGGAGGTTGATAGTAAAGCAGACGGAAAGTCAAACCGGAGCACCAGGAGAGGGACTATGCGTTGAGTTTTAGAAACCTTTCGTATTCACAGTGTGTCCGTTCTCTAGGTTTCCCGCACATGTTATAGCTGTAGTAATATTCCCTTCAACCTGGAGAGTTCGGACCCATGGAATGGGTGCCATGCATTATTGCTTTAAAGGGTCTGCATTTGCTCACCCAATCTCACCAATCGTCTCAGTCCCAAGTGTCCCTCCTTATGCCACATCCAGCTGTCGTTGTAGATAGGGTCATTCCAGCTTTCATCAGAGACCCTGAAGGAATTGTAAAGAATTTCCCAGTTTTTTTGTTTTGTTTTTGAAATTCCTTTTTATAGTGGGTTTGAGCTGATTCTCGCTGCCATGTTTATGCCAGTCTAGACACACTTGATTCCCTTACGGAGACATATCAATACATAGGTTTTAAGATTCTTACTAGTCAGATATTTTCCTCTGCGGGAAATATGGGGTTTTGAGTCCCTTTCGCTGAGGACGGTGTAGGTCTTGTCTATTCCATAGTTGGTTTTTGGAACGGTACCTGTGCTTATATCAAACTCTGGTTTTATTCATCACCCCACCTCTCCTTCCCCCTTAAGCAGGTATAAGAGTGTTTTCTAAATGTGAGACACTGTTCTCTTTCCTAACTCAGTTCAAGTGTAGCCATGTTTACAGGATCTTCATAAGTGATATCTTATGATAAGTTTCTTTTTCTGTGTGACTTATTTCACTTAGAATCATCGTACCTGAATCCACCCATTTTGCTGCTACTGGTCTTATGACATTGATTTCATGGCTGAGGGATATTCCATCGTACGTAAGCACCACAATTTTTTGAACCATGTTTATATTTTCTGGGATACTTAAGGTGTATCCAAGTTCAGGTCCTTGTATGCAGTGCAGCCCTAAATTTTGGGGTGGCTCTGTCTTATTGATTTTCAGTTTTCCCAAGGTATATTCCCTAGGCTGGTAGTGCCCTTGGCTCTGTAGCTCTGTTCTTTACTTTTTTTATGGAACAGAATGCACTCCTCCAGAGAGGCAGTTGGCAATTTACATCCCGCCCATCAGCATAACAAGGCTCCCTGTTCTCCAGGGCCTGTCTTGCCTTTCTTGTTCTTACACATTTTGTGGATGTCCCTTTTGACCGGTGGGAAGTGATACTTCTTTGTAGTGCAGATTTGCATTGCCCGCTTGCTTGCTTGGCCAAAAAGGGCGTATGCGTTTTCTCCTGAATATATTCAGGAGAAAACGCATACGCCCTTTTTGGCCAAGTGCATCATTGTCGAAGTTGTGCCCCTCTTCCTGTGCTTTAAAGGCGATTCCAACGTACCTCTTGAAATCTGTTTCCTGCTATTCTGCCTCGCTTTCAAGTCCGCCTCGTTGCCTTCCCTCAACAGATTTTTGGACGATAGTTGTCCTTTATTACTCGGCCAGTTTGTGAATTGCTGTGCCCCTGAGCTCCATTTTTCAACTCGTTTTTGGTGAGCTGACCGCAAGTCCAAAATTTTGGTTCAGGACCTATACTGGTTCCCGGTGGGTGGCTGAGAATTTGGTTAATTCTTCTTCCTGCCGGGAAATTACAGTGATATGTGCCCGTCCAAATGCCTAACAGCTACTCTCTCATTGGTTCTCCCTCTTCCCTTTCATCCTCTGCCAAATTGGCAACCTGTGCGAACCAAGAGGTTAAAGGGGCTGTCTCTCCAAGTTGGGAGGTTGATAGTAAAGCAGACGGAAAGTCAAACCGGAGCACCAGGAGAGGGACTATGCGTTGAGTTTTAGAAACCTTTCGTATTCACAGTGTGTCCGTTCTCTAGGTTTCCCGCACATGTTATAGCTGTAGTAATATTCCCTTCAACCTGGAGAGTTCGGACCCATGGAATGGGTGCCATGCATTATTGCTTTAAAGGGTCTGCATTTGCTCACCCAATCTCACCAATCGTCTCAGTCCCAAGTGTCCCTCCTTATGCCACATCCAGCTGTCGTTGTAGATAGGGTCATTCCAGCTTTCATCAGAGACCCTGAAGGAATTGTAAAGAATTTCCCAGTTTTTTTGTTTTGTTTTTGAAATTCCTTTTTATAGTGGGTTTGAGCTGATTCTCGCTGCCATGTTTATGCCAGTCTAGACACACTTGATTCCCTTATGGAGACATATCAATACATAGGTTTTAAGATTCTTACTAGTCAGATATTTTCCTCTGCGGGAAATATGGGGTTTTGAGTCCCTTTCGCTGAGGACGGTGTAGGTCTTGTCTATTCCATAGTTGGTTTTTGGAACGGTACCTGTGCTTATATCAAACTCTGGTTTTATTCATCACCCCACCTCTCCTTCCCCCTTAAGCAGGTATAAGAGTGTTTTCTAAATGTGAGACACTGTTCTCTTTCCTAACTCAGTTCAAGTGTAGCCATGTTTACAGGATCTTCATAAGTGATATCTTATGATAAGTTTCTTTTTCTGTGTGACTTATTTCACTTAGAATCATCGTACCTGAATCCACCCATTTTGCTGCTACTGGTCTTATGACATTGATTTCATGGCTGAGGGATATTCCATCGTACGTAAGTACCACAATTTTTTGAACCATGTTTATATTTTCTGGGATACTTAAGGTGTATCCAAGTTCAGGTCCTTGTATGCAGTGCAGCCCTAAATTTTGGGGTGGCTCTGTCTTATTGATTTTCAGTTTTCCCAAGGTATATTCCCTAGGCTGGTAGTGCCCTTGGCTCTGTAGCTCTGTTCTTTACTTTTTTTATGGAACAGAATGCACTCCTCCAGAGAGGCAGTTGGCAATTTACATCCCGCCCATCAGCATAACAAGGCTCCCTGTTCTCCAGGGCCTGTCTTGCCTTTCTTGTTCTTACACATTTTGTGGATGTCCCTTTTGACCGGTGGGAAGTGATACTTCTTTGTAGTGCAGATTTGCATTGCCCGCTTGCTTGCTTGGCCAAAAAGGGCGTATGCGTTTTCTCCTGAATATATTCAGGAGAAAACGCATACGCCCTTTTTGGCCAAGGGCATCATTGTCGAAGTTGTGCCCCTCTTCCTGTGCTTTAAAGGCGATTCCAACGTACCTCTTGAAATCTGTTTCCTGCTATTCTGCCTCGCTTTCAAGTCCGCCTCGTTGCCTTCCCTCAACAGATTTTTGGACGATAGTTGTCCTTTATTACTCGGCCAGTTTGTGAATTGCTGTGCCCCTGAGCTCCATTTTTCAACTCGTTTTTGGTGAGCTGACCGCAAGTCCAAAATTTTGGTTCAGGACCTATACTGGTTCCCGGTGGGGGGCTGAGAATTTGGTTAATTCTTCTTCCTGCCGGGAAATTACAGTGATATGTGCCCGTCCAAATGCCTAACAGCTACTCTCTCACTGGTTCTCCCTCTTCCCTTTCATCCTCTGCCAAATTGGCAACCTGTGCGAACCAAGAGGTTAAAGGGGCTGTCTCTCCAAGTTGGGAGGTTGATAGTAAAGCAGACGGAAAGTCAAACCGGAGCACCAGGAGAGGGACTATGCGTTGAGATTTAGAAACCTTTCGTATTCACAGTGTGTCCGTTCTCTAGGTTTCCCGCACATGTTATAGCTGTAGTAATATTCCCTTCAACCTGGAGAGTTCGGACCCATGGAATGGGTGCCATGCATTATTGCTTTAAAGGGTCTGCATTTGCTCACCCAATCTCACCAATCGTCTCAGTCCCAAGTGTCCCTCCTTATGCCACATCCAGCTGTCGTTGTAGATAGGGTCATTCCAGCTTTCATCAGAGACCCTGAAGGAATTGTAAAGAATTTCCCAGTTTTTTTGTTTTGTTTTTGAAATTCCTTTTTATAGTGGGTTTGAGCTGATTCTCGCTGCCATGTTTATGCCAGTCTAGACACACTTGATTCCCTTATGGAGACATATCAATACATAGGTTTTAAGATTCTTACTAGTCAGATATTTTCCTCTGCGGGAAATATGGGGTTTTGAGTCCCTTTCGCTGAGGACGGTGTAGGTCTTGTCTATTCCATAGTTGGTTTTTGGAACGGTACCTGTGCTTATATCAAACTCTGGTTTTATGCATCACCCCACCTCTCCTTCCCCCTTAAGCAGGTATAAGAGTGTTTTCTAAATGTGAGACACTGTTCTCTTTCCTAACTCAGTTCAAGTGTAGCCATGTTTACAGGATCTTCATAAGTGATATCTTATGATAAGTTTCTTTTTCTGTGTGACTTATTTCACTTAGAATCATCGTACCTGAATCCACCCATTTTGCTGCTACTGGTCTTATGACATTGATTTCATGGCTGAGGGATATTCCATCGTACGTAAGTACCACAATTTTTTGAACCATGTTTATATTTTCTGGGATACTTAAGGTGTATCCAAGTTGAGGTCCTTGTATGCAGTGCAGCCCTAAATTTTGGGGTGGCTCTGTCTTATTGATTTTCAGTTTTCCCAAGGTATATTCCCTAGGCTGGTAGTGCCCTTGGCTCTGTAGCTCTGTTCTTTACTTGTTTTAGGGAACAGAATGCACTCCTCCAGAGAGGCAGTTGGCAATTTACATCCCGCCCATCAGCATAACAAGGCTCCCTGTTCTCCAGGGCCGGTCTTGCCTTTCTTGTTCTTACACATTTTGTGGATGTACCTTTTGACCGGTGGGAAGTGATACTTCTTTGTAGTGCAGATTTGCATTGCCCGCTTGCTTGCTTGGCCAAAAAGGGCGTATGCGTTTTCTCCTGAATATATTCAGGAGAAAACGCATACGCCCTTTTTGGCCAAGTGCATCATTGTCGAAGTTGTGCCCCTCTTCCTGTGCTTTAAAGGCGATTCCAACGTACCTCTTGAAATCTGTTTCCTGCTATTCTGCCTCGCTTTCAAGTCCGCCTCGTTGCCTTCCCTCAACAGATTTTTGGACGATAGTTGTCCTTTATTACTCGGCCAGTTTGTGAATTGCTGTGCCCCTGAGCTCCATTTTTCAACTCGTTTTTGGTGAGCTGACCGCAAGTCCAAAATTTTGGTTCAGGACCTATACTGGTTCCCGGTGGGTGGCTGAGAATTTGGTTAATTCTTCTTCCTGCCGGGAAATTACAGTGATATGTGCCCGTCCAAATGCCTAACAGCTACTCTCTCACTGGTTCTCCCTCTTCCCTTTCATCCTCTGCCAAATTGGCAACCTGTGCGAACCAAGAGGTTAAAGGGGCTGTCTCTCCAAGTTGGGAGGTTGATAGTAAAGCAGACGGAAAGTCAAACCGGAGCACCAGGAGAGGGACTATGCGTTGAGTTTTAGAAACCTTTCGTATTCACAGTGTGTCCGTTCTCTAGGTTTCCCGCACATGTTATAGCTGTAGTAATATTCCCTTCAACCTGGAGAGTTCGGACCCATGGAATGGGTGCCATGCATTATTGCTTTAAAGGGTCTGCATTTGCTCACCCAATCTCACCAATCGTCTCAGTCCCAAGTGTCCCTCATTATGCCACATCCAGCTGTCGTTGTAGATAGGGTCATTCCAGCTTTCATCAGAGACCCTGAAGGAATTGTAAAGAATTTCCCAGTTTTTTTGTTTTGTTTTTGAAATTCCTTTTTATAGTGGGTTTGAGCTGATTCTCGCTGCCATGTTTATGCCAGTCTAGACACACTTGATTCCCTTACGGAGACATATCAATACATAGGTTTTAAGATTCTTACTAGTCAGATATTTTCCTCTGCGGGAAATATGGGGTTTTGAGTCCCTTTCGCTGAGGACGGTGTAGGTCTTGTCTATTCCATAGTTGGTTTTTGGAACGGTACCTGTGCTTATATCAAACTCTGGTTTTATGCATCACCCCACCTCTCCTTCCCCCTTAAGCAGGTATAAGAGTGTTTTCTAAATGTGAGACACTGTTCTCTTTCCTAACTCAGTTCAAGTGTAGCCATGTTTACAGGATCTTCATAAGTGATATCTTATGATAAGTTTCTTTTTCTGTGTGACTTATTTCACTTAGAATCATCGTACCTGAATCCACCCATTTTGCTGCTACTGGTCTTATGACATTGATTTCATGGCTGAGGGATATTCCATCGTACGTAAGTACCACAATTTTTTGAACCATGTTTATATTTTCTGGGATACTTAAGGTGTATCCAAGTTGAGGTCCTTGTATGCAGTGCAGCCCTAAATTTTGGGGTGGCTCTGTCTTATTGATTTTCAGTTTTCCCAAGGTATATTCCCTAGGCTGGTAGTGCCCTTGGCTCTGTAGCTCTGTTCTTTACTTGTTTTAGGGAACAGAATGCACTCCTCCAGAGAGGCAGTTGGCAATTTACATCCCGCCCATCAGCATAACAAGGCTCCCTGTTCTCCAGGGCCGGTCTTGCCTTTCTTGTTCTTACACATTTTGTGGATGTCCCTTTTGACCGGTGGGAAGTGATACTTCTTTGTAGTGCAGATTTGCATTGCCCGCTTGCTTGCTTGGCCAAAAAGGGCGTATGCATTTTCTCCTGAATATATTCAGGAGAAAACGCATACGCCCTTTTTGGCCAAGTGCATCATTGTCGAAGTTGTGCCCCTCTTCCTGTGCTTTAAAGGCGATTCCAACGTACCTCTTGAAATCTGTTTCCTGCTATTCTGCCTCGCTTTCAAGTCCGCCTCGTTGCCTTCCCTCAACAGATTTTTGGACGATAGTTGTCCTTTATTACTCGGCCAGTTTGTGAATTGCTGTGCCCCTGAGCTCCATTTTTCAACTCGTTTTTGGTGAGCTGACCGCAAGTCCAAAATTTTGGTTCAGGACCTATACTGGTTCCCGGTGGGTGGCTGAGAATTTGGTTAATTCTTCTTCCTGCCGGGAAATTACAGTGATATGTGCCCGTCCAAATGCCTAACAGCTACTCTCTCATTGGTTCTCCCTCTTCCCTTTCATCCTCTGCCAAATTGGCAACCTGTGCGAACCAAGAGGTTAAAGGGGCTGTCTCTCCAAGTTGGGAGGTTGATAGTAAAGCAGACGGAAAGTCAAACCGGAGCACCAGGAGAGGGACTATGCGTTGAGTTTTAGAAACCTTTCGTATTCACAGTGTGTCCGTTCTCTAGGTTTCCCGCACATGTTATAGCTGTAGTAATATTCCCTTCAACCTGGAGAGTTCGGACCCATGGAATGGGTGCCATGCATTATTGCTTTAAAGGGTCTGCATTTGCTCACCCAATCTCACCAATCGTCTCAGTCCCAAGTGTCCCTCCTTATGCCACATCCAGCTGTCGTTGTAGATAGGGTCATTCCAGCTTTCATCAGAGACACTGAAGGAATTGTAAAGAATTTCCCAGTTTTTTTGTTTTGTTTTTGAAATTCCTTTTTATAGTGGGTTTGAGCTGATTCTCGCTGCCATGTTTATGCCAGTCTAGACACACTTGATTCCCTTACGGAGACATATCAATACATAGGTTTTAAGATTCTTACTAGTCAGATATTTTCCTCTGCGGGAAATATGGGGTTTTGAGTCCCTTTCGCTGAGGACGGTGTAGGTCTTGTCTATTCCATAGTTGGTTTTTGGAACGGTACCTGTGCTTATATCAAACTCTGGTTTTATTCATCACCCCACCTCTCCTTCCCCCTTAAGCAGGTATAAGAGTGTTTTCTAAATGTGAGACACTGTTCTCTTTCCTAACTCAGTTCAAGTGTAGCCATGTTTACAGGATCTTCATAAGTGATATCTTATGATAAGTTTCTTTTTCTGTGTGACTTATTTCACTTAGAATCATCGTACCTGAATCCACCCATTTTGCTGCTACTGGTCTTATGACATTGATTTCATGGCTGAGGGATATTCCATCGTACGTAAGTACCACAATTTTTTGAACCATGTTTATATTTTCTGGGATACTTAAGGTGTATCCAAGTTGATGTCCTTGTATGCAGTGCAGCCCTAAATTTTGGGGTGGCTATGTCTTATTGATTTTCAGTTTTCCCAAGGTATATTCCCTAGGCTGGTAGTGCCCTTGGCTCTGTAGCTCTGTTCTTTACTTGTTTTAGGGAACAGAATGCACTCCTCCAGAGAGGCAGTTGGCAATTTACATCCCGCCCATCAGCATAACAAGGCTCCCTGTTCTCTAGGGCCTGTCTTGCCTTTCTTGTTCTTACACATTTTGTGGATGTCCCTTTTGACCGGTGGGAAGTGATACTTCTTTGTAGTGCAGATTTGCATTGCCCGCTTGCTTGCTTGGCCAAAAAGGGCGTATGCGTTTTCTCCTGAATATATTCAGGAGAAAACGCATACGCCCTTTTTGGCCAAGTGCATCATTGTCGAAGTTGTGCCCCTCTTCCTGTGCTTTAAAGGCGATTCCAACATACCTCTTGAAATCTGTTTCCTGCTATTCTGCCTCGCTTTCAAGTCCGCCTCGTTGCCTTCCCTCAACAGATTTTTGGACGATAGTTGTCCTTTATTACTCGGCCAGTTTGTGAATTGCTGTGCCCCTGAGCTCCATTTTTCAACTCGTTTTTGGTGAGCTGACCGCAAGTCCAAAATTTTGGTTCAGGACCTATACTGGTTCCCGGTGGGTGGCTGAGAATTTGGTTAATTCTTCTTCCTGCCGGGAAATTACAGTGATATGTGCCCGTCCAAATGCCTAACAGCTACTCTCTCATTGGTTCTCCCTCTTCCCTTTCATCCTCTGCCAAATTGGCAACCTGTGCGAACCAAGAGGTTAAAGGGGCTGTCTCTCCAAGTTGGGAGGTTGATAGTAAAGCAGACGGAAAGTCAAACCGGAGCACCAGGAGAGGGACTATGCGTTGAGTTTTAGAAACCTTTCGTATTCACAGTGTGTCCGTTCTCTAGGTTTCCCGCACATGTTATAGCTGTAGTAATATTCCCTTCAACCTGGAGAGTTCGGACCCATGGAATGGGTGCCATGCATTATTGCTTTAAAGGGTCTGCATTTGCTCACCCAATCTCACCAACCGTCTCAGTCCCAAGTGTCCCTCCTTATGCCACATCCAGCTGTCGTTGTAGATAGGGTCATTCCAGCTTTCATCAGAGACCCTGAAGGAATTGTAAAGAATTTCCCAGTTTTTTTGTTTTGTTTTTGAAATTCCTTTTTATAGTGGGTTTGAGCTGATTCTCGCTGCCATGTTTATGCCAGTCTAGACACACTTGATTCCCTTACGGAGACATATCAATACATAGGTTTTAAGATTCTTACTAGTCAGATATTTTCCTCTGCGGGAAATATGGGGTTTTGAGTCCCTTTCGCTGAGGACGGTGTAGGTCTTGTCTATTCCATAGTTGGTTTTTGGAACGGTACCTGTGCTTATATCAAACTCTGGTTTTATGCATCACCCCACCTCTCCTTCCCCCTTAAGCAGGTATAAGAGTGTTTTCTAAATGTGAGACACTGTTCTCTTTCCTAACTCAGTTCAAGTGTAGCCATGTTTACAGGATCTTCATAAGTGATATCTTATGATAAGTTTCTTTTTCTGTGTGACTTATTTCACTTAGAATCATCGTACCTGAATCCACCCATTTTGCTGCTACTGGTCTTATGACATTGATTTCATGGCTGAGGGATATTCCATCATACGTAAGTACCACAATTTTTTGAACCATGTTTATATTTTCTGGGATACTTAAGGTGTATCCAAGTTGAGGTCCTTGTATGCAGTGCAGCCCTAAATTTTGGGGTGGCTATGTCTTATTGATTTTCAGTTTTCCCAAGGTATATTCCCTAGGCTGGTAGTGCCCTTGGCTCTGTAGCTCTGTTCTTTACTTGTTTTAGGGAACAGAATGCACTCCTCCAGAGAGGCAGTTGGCAATTTACATCCCGCCCATCAGCATAACAAGGCTCCCTGTTCTCCAGGGCCTGTCTTGCCTTTCTTGTTCTTACACATTTTGTGGATGTCCCTTTTGACCGGTGGGAAGTGATACTTCTTTGTAGTGCAGATTTGCATTGCCCGCTTGCTTGCTTGGCCAAAAAGGGCGTATGCGTTTTCTCCTGAATATATTCAGGAGAAAACGCATACGCCCTTTTTGGCCAAGTGCATCATTGTCGAAGTTGTGCCCCTCTTCCTGTGCTTTAAAGGCGATTCCAACGTACCTCTTGAAATCTGTTTCCTGCTATTCTGCCTCGCTTTCAAGTCCGCCTCGTTGCCTTCCCTCAACAGATTTTTGGACGATAGTTGTCCTTTATTACTCGGCCAGTTTGTGAATTGCTGTGCCCCTGAGCTCCATTTTTCAACTCGCTTTTGGTGAGCTGACCGCAAGTCCAAAATTTTGCTTCAGGACCTATACTGGTTCCCGGTGGGTGGCTGAGAATTTGGTTAATTCTTCTTCCTGCCGGGAAATTACAGTGATATGTGCCCGTCCAAATGCCTAACAGCTACTCTCTCATTGGTTCTCCCTCTTCCCTTTCATCCTCTGCCAAATTGGCAACCTGTGCGAACCAAGAGGTTAAAGGCGCTGTCTCTCCAAGTTGGGAGGTTGATAGTAAAGCAGACGGAAAGTCAAACCGGAGCACCAGGAGAGGGACTATGCGTTGAGTTTTAGAAACCTTTCGTATTCACAGTGTGTCCGTTCTCTAGGTTTCCCGCACATGTTATAGCTGTAGTAATATTCCCTTCAACCTGGAGAGTTCGGACCCATGGAATGTGTGCCATGCATTATTGCTTTAAAGGGTCTGCATTTGCTCACCCAATCTCACCAATCGTCTCAGTCCCAAGTGTCCCTCCTTATGCCACATCCAGCTGTCGTTGTAGATAGGGTCATTCCAGCCTTCATCAGAGACCCTGAAGGAATTGTAAAGAATTTCCCAGTTTTTTTGTTTTGTTTTTGAAATTCCTTTTTATAGTGGGTTTGAGCTGATTCTCGCTGCCATGTTTATGCCAGTCTAGACACACTTGATTCCCTTATGGAGACATATCAATACATAGGTTTTAAGATTCTTACTAGTCAGATATTTTCCTCTGCGGGAAATATGGGGTTTTGAGTCCCTTTCACTGAGGACGGTGTAGGTCTTGTCTATTCCATAGTTGGTTTTTGGAACGGTACCTGTGCTTATATCAAACTCTGGTTTTATGCATCACCCCACCTCTCCTTCCCCCTTAAGCAGGTATAAGAGTGTTTTCTAAATGTGAGACACTGTTCTCTTTCCTAACTCAGTTCAAGTGTAGCCATGTTTACAGGATCTTCATAAGTGATATCTTATGATAAGTTTCTTTTTCTGTGTGACTTATTTCACTTAGAATCATCGTACCTGAATCCACCCATTTTGCTGCTACTGGTCTTATGACATTGATTTCATGGCTGAGGGATATTCCATCGTACGTAAGTACCACAATTTTTTGAACCATGTTTATATTTTCTGGGATACTTAAGGTGTATCCAAGTTCAGGTCCTTGTATGCAGTGCAGCCCTAAATTTTGGGGTGGCTCTGTCTTATTGATTTTCAGTTTTCCCAAGGTATATTCCCTAGACTGGTAGTGCCCTTGGCTCTGTAGCTCTGTTCTTTACTTGTTTTAGGGAACAGAATGCACTCCTCCAGAGAGGCAGTTGGCAATTTACATCCCGCCCATCAGCATAACAAGGCTCCCTGTTCTCCAGGGCCTGTCTTGCCTTTCTTGTTCTTACACATTTTGTGGATGTCCCTTTTGACCGGTGGGAAGTGATACTTCTTTGTAGTGCAGATTTGCATTGCCCGCTTGCTTGCTTGGCCAAAAAGGGCGTATGCGTTTTCTCCTGAATATATTCAGGAGAAAACGCATACGCCCTTTTTGGCCAAGTGCATCATTGTCGAAGTTGTGCCCCTCTTCCTGTGCTTTAAAGGCGATTCCAACGTACCTCTTGAAATCTGTTTCCTGCTATTCTGCCTCGCTTTCAAGTCCGCCTCGTTGCCTTCCCTCAACAGATTTTTGGACGATAGTTGTCCTTTATTACTCGGCCAGTTTGTGAATTGCTGTGCCCCTGAGCTCCATTTTTCAACTCGTTTTTGGTGAGCTGACCGCAAGTCCAAAATTTTGGTTCAGGACCTATACTGGTTCCCGGTGGGTGGCTGAGAATTTGGTTAATTCTTCTTCCTGCCGGGAAATTACAGTGATATGTGCCCGTCCAAATGCCTAACAGCTACTCTCTCATTGGTTCTCCCTCTTCCCTTTCATCCTCTGCCAAATTGGCAACCTGTGCGAACCAAGAGGTTAAAGGGGCTGTCTCTCCAAGTTGGGAGGTTGATAGTAAAGCAGACGGAAAGTCAAACCGGAGCACCAGGAGAGGGACTATGCGTTGAGTTTTAGAAACCTTTCGTATTCACAGTGTGTCCGTTCTCTAGGTTTCCCGCACATGTTATAGCTGTAGTAATATTCCCTTCAACCTGGAGAGTTCGGACCCATGGAATGGGTGCCATGCATTATTGCTTTAAAGGGTCTGCATTTGCTCACCCAATCTCACCAATCGTCTCAGTCCCAAGTGTCCCTCCTTATGCCACATCCAGCTGTCGTTGTAGATAGGGTCATTCCAGCTTTCATCAGAGACACTGAAGGAATTGTAAAGAATTTCCCAGTTTTTTTGTTTTGTTTTTGAAATTCCTTTTTATAGTGGGTTTGAGCTGATTCTCGCTGCCATGTTTATGCCAGTCTAGACACACTTGATTCCCTTACGGAGACATATCAATACATAGGTTTTAAGATTCTTACTAGTCAGATATTTTCCTCTGCGGGAAATATGGGGTTTTGAGTCCCTTTCGCTGAGGACGGTGTAGGTCTTGTCTATTCCATAGTTGGTTTTTGGAACGGTACCTGTGCTTATATCAAACTCTGGTTTTATTCATCACCCCACCTCTCCTTCCCCCTTAAGCAGGTATAAGAGTGTTTTCTAAATGTGAGACACTGTTCTCTTTCCTAACTCAGTTCAAGTGTAGCCATGTTTACAGGATCTTCATAAGTGATATCTTATGATAAGTTTCTTTTTCTGTGTGACTTATTTCACTTAGAATCATCGTACCTGAATCCACCCATTTTGCTGCTACTGGTCTTATGACATTGATTTCATGGCTGAGGGATATTCCATCGTACGTAAGTACCACAATTTTTTGAACCATGTTTATATTTTCTGGGATACTTAAGGTGTATCCAAGTTGATGTCCTTGTATGCAGTGCAGCCCTAAATTTTGGGGTGGCTATGTCTTATTGATTTTCAGTTTTCCCAAGGTATATTCCCTAGGCTGGTAGTGCCCTTGGCTCTGTAGCTCTGTTCTTTACTTGTTTTAGGGAACAGAATGCACTCCTCCAGAGAGGCAGTTGGCAATTTACATCCCGCCCATCAGCATAACAAGGCTCCCTGTTCTCTAGGGCCTGTCTTGCCTTTCTTGTTCTTACACATTTTGTGGATGTCCCTTTTGACCGGTGGGAAGTGATACTTCTTTGTAGTGCAGATTTGCATTGCCCGCTTGCTTGCTTGGCCAAAAAGGGCGTATGCGTTTTCTCCTGAATATATTCAGGAGAAAACGCATACGCCCTTTTTGGCCAAGTGCATCATTGTCGAAGTTGTGCCCCTCTTCCTGTGCTTTAAAGGCGATTCCAACATACCTCTTGAAATCTGTTTCCTGCTATTCTGCCTCGCTTTCAAGTCCGCCTCGTTGCCTTCCCTCAACAGATTTTTGGACGATAGTTGTCCTTTATTACTCGGCCAGTTTGTGAATTGCTGTGCCCCTGAGCTCCATTTTTCAACTCGTTTTTGGTGAGCTGACCGCAAGTCCAAAATTTTGGTTCAGGACCTATACTGGTTCCCGGTGGGTGGCTGAGAATTTGGTTAATTCTTCTTCCTGCCGGGAAATTACAGTGATATGTGCCCGTCCAAATGCCTAACAGCTACTCTCTCATTGGTTCTCCCTCTTCCCTTTCATCCTCTGCCAAATTGGCAACCTGTGCGAACCAAGAGGTTAAAGGGGCTGTCTCTCCAAGTTGGGAGGTTGATAGTAAAGCAGACGGAAAGTCAAACCGGAGCACCAGGAGAGGGACTATGCGTTGAGTTTTAGAAACCTTTCGTATTCACAGTGTGTCCGTTCTCTAGGTTTCCCGCACATGTTATAGCTGTAGTAATATTCCCTTCAACCTGGAGAGTTCGGACCCATGGAATGGGTGCCATGCATTATTGCTTTAAAGGGTCTGCATTTGCTCACCCAATCTCACCAACCGTCTCAGTCCCAAGTGTCCCTCCTTATGCCACATCCAGCTGTCGTTGTAGATAGGGTCATTCCAGCTTTCATCAGAGACCCTGAAGGAATTGTAAAGAATTTCCCAGTTTTTTTGTTTTGTTTTTGAAATTCCTTTTTATAGTGGGTTTGAGCTGATTCTCGCTGCCATGTTTATGCCAGTCTAGACACACTTGATTCCCTTACGGAGACATATCAATACATAGGTTTTAAGATTCTTACTAGTCAGATATTTTCCTCTGCGGGAAATATGGGGTTTTGAGTCCCTTTCGCTGAGGACGGTGTAGGTCTTGTCTATTCCATAGTTGGTTTTTGGAACGGTACCTGTGCTTATATCAAACTCTGGTTTTATGCATCACCCCACCTCTCCTTCCCCCTTAAGCAGGTATAAGAGTGTTTTCTAAATGTGAGACACTGTTCTCTTTCCTAACTCAGTTCAAGTGTAGCCATGTTTACAGGATCTTCATAAGTGATATCTTATGATAAGTTTCTTTTTCTGTGTGACTTATTTCACTTAGAATCATCGTACCTGAATCCACCCATTTTGCTGCTACTGGTCTTATGACATTGATTTCATGGCTGAGGGATATTCCATCATACGTAAGTACCACAATTTTTTGAACCATGTTTATATTTTCTGGGATACTTAAGGTGTATCCAAGTTGAGGTCCTTGTATGCAGTGCAGCCCTAAATTTTGGGGTGGCTATGTCTTATTGATTTTCAGTTTTCCCAAGGTATATTCCCTAGGCTGGTAGTGCCCTTGGCTCTGTAGCTCTGTTCTTTACTTGTTTTAGGGAACAGAATGCACTCCTCCAGAGAGGCAGTTGGCAATTTACATCCCGCCCATCAGCATAACAAGGCTCCCTGTTCTCCAGGGCCTGTCTTGCCTTTCTTGTTCTTACACATTTTGTGGATGTCCCTTTTGACCGGTGGGAAGTGATACTTCTTTGTAGTGCAGATTTGCATTGCCCGCTTGCTTGCTTGGCCAAAAAGGGCGTATGCGTTTTCTCCTGAATATATTCAGGAGAAAACGCATACGCCCTTTTTGGCCAAGTGCATCATTGTCGAAGTTGTGCCCCTCTTCCTGTGCTTTAAAGGCGATTCCAACGTACCTCTTGAAATCTGTTTCCTGCTATTCTGCCTCGCTTTCAAGTCCGCCTCGTTGCCTTCCCTCAACAGATTTTTGGACGATAGTTGTCCTTTATTACTCGGCCAGTTTGTGAATTGCTGTGCCCCTGAGCTCCATTTTTCAACTCGCTTTTGGTGAGCTGACCGCAAGTCCAAAATTTTGCTTCAGGACCTATACTGGTTCCCGGTGGGTGGCTGAGAATTTGGTTAATTCTTCTTCCTGCCGGGAAATTACAGTGATATGTGCCCGTCCAAATGCCTAACAGCTACTCTCTCATTGGTTCTCCCTCTTCCCTTTCATCCTCTGCCAAATTGGCAACCTGTGCGAACCAAGAGGTTAAAGGCGCTGTCTCTCCAAGTTGGGAGGTTGATAGTAAAGCAGACGGAAAGTCAAACCGGAGCACCAGGAGAGGGACTATGCGTTGAGTTTTAGAAACCTTTCGTATTCACAGTGTGTCCGTTCTCTAGGTTTCCCGCACATGTTATAGCTGTAGTAATATTCCCTTCAACCTGGAGAGTTCGGACCCATGGAATGTGTGCCATGCATTATTGCTTTAAAGGGTCTGCATTTGCTCACCCAATCTCACCAATCGTCTCAGTCCCAAGTGTCCCTCCTTATGCCACATCCAGCTGTCGTTGTAGATAGGGTCATTCCAGCCTTCATCAGAGACCCTGAAGGAATTGTAAAGAATTTCCCAGTTTTTTTGTTTTGTTTTTGAAATTCCTTTTTATAGTGGGTTTGAGCTGATTCTCGCTGCCATGTTTATGCCAGTCTAGACACACTTGATTCCCTTATGGAGACATATCAATACATAGGTTTTAAGATTCTTACTAGTCAGATATTTTCCTCTGCGGGAAATATGGGGTTTTGAGTCCCTTTCACTGAGGACGGTGTAGGTCTTGTCTATTCCATAGTTGGTTTTTGGAACGGTACCTGTGCTTATATCAAACTCTGGTTTTATGCATCACCCCACCTCTCCTTCCCCCTTAAGCAGGTATAAGAGTGTTTTCTAAATGTGAGACACTGTTCTCTTTCCTAACTCAGTTCAAGTGTAGCCATGTTTACAGGATCTTCATAAGTGATATCTTATGATAAGTTTCTTTTTCTGTGTGACTTATTTCACTTAGAATCATCGTACCTGAATCCACCCATTTTGCTGCTACTGGTCTTATGACATTGATTTCATGGCTGAGGGATATTCCATCGTACGTAAGTACCACAATTTTTTGAACCATGTTTATATTTTCTGGGATACTTAAGGTGTATCCAAGTTCAGGTCCTTGTATGCAGTGCAGCCCTAAATTTTGGGGTGGCTCTGTCTTATTGATTTTCAGTTTTCCCAAGGTATATTCCCTAGACTGGTAGTGCCCTTGGCTCTGTAGCTCTGTTCTTTACTTGTTTTAGGGAACAGAATGCACTCCTCCAGAGAGGCAGTTGGCAATTTACATCCCGCCCATCAGCATAACAAGGCTCCCTGTTCTCCAGGGCCTGTCTTGCCTTTCTTGTTCTTACACATTTTGTGGATGTCCCTTTTGACCGGTGGGAAGTGATACTTCTTTGTAGTGCAGATTTGCATTGCCCGCTTGCTTGCTTGGCCAAAAAGGGCGTATGCGTTTTCTCCTGAATATATTCAGGAGAAAACGCATACGCCCTTTTTGGCCAAGTGCATCATTGTCGAAGTTGTGCCCCTCTTCCTGTGCTTTAAAGGCGATTCCAACGTACCTCTTGAAATCTGTTTCCTGCTATTCTGCCTCGCTTTCAAGTCCGCCTCGTTGCCTTCCCTCAACAGATTTTTGGACGATAGTTGTCCTTTATTACTCGGCCAGTTTGTGAATTGCTGTGCCCCTGAGCTCCATTTTTCAACTCGTTTTTGGTGAGCTGACCGCAAGTCCAAAATTTTGGTTCAGGACCTATACTGGTTCCCGGTGGGTGGCTGAGAATTTGGTTAATTCTTCTTCCTGCCGGGAAATTACAGTGATATGTGCCCGTCCAAATGCCTAACAGCTACTCTCTCATTGGTTCTCCCTCTTCCCTTTCATCCTCTGCCAAATTGGCAACCTGTGCGAACCAAGAGGTTAAAGGGGCTGTCTCTCCAAGTTGGGAGGTTGATAGTAAAGCAGACGGAAAGTCAAACCGGAGCACCAGGAGAGGGACTATGCGTTGATTTTTAGAAACCTTTCGTATTCACAGTGTGTCCGTTCTCTAGGTTTCCCGCACATGTTATAGCTGTAGTAATATTCCCTTCAACCTGGAGAGTTCGGACCCATGGAATGGGTGCCATGCATTATTGCTTTAAAGGGTCTGCATTTGCTCACCCAATCTCACCAATCGTCCCAGTCCCAAGTGTCCCTCCTTATGCCACATCCAGCTGTCGTTGTAGATAGGGTCATTCCAGCCTTCATCAGAGACCCTGAAGGAATTGTAAAGAATTTCCCAGTTTTTTTGTTTTGTTTTTGAAATTCCTTTTTATAGTGGGTTTGAGCTGATTCTCGCTGCCATGTTTATGCCAGTCTAGACACACTTGATTCCCTTATGGAGACATATCAATACATAGGTTTTAAGATTCTTACTAGTCAGATATTTTCCTCTGCGGGAAATATGGGGTTTTGAGTCCCTTTCGCTGAGGACGGTGTAGGTCTTGTCTATTCCATAGTTGGTTTTTGGAACGGTACCTGTGCTTATATCAAACTCTGGTTTTATGCATCACCCCACCTCTCCTTCCCCCTTAAGCAGGTATAAGAGTGTTTTCTAAATGTGAGACACTGTTCTCTTTCCTAACTCAGTTCAAGTGTAGCCATGTTTACAGGATCTTCATAAGTGATATCTTATGATAAGTTTCTTTTTCTGTGTGACTTATTTCACTTAGAATCATCGTACCTGAATCCACCCATTTTGCTGCTACTGGTCTTATGACATTGATTTCATGGCTGAGGGATATTCCATCGTACGTAAGTACCACAATTTTTTGAACCATGTTTATATTTTCTGGGATACTTAAGGTGTATCCAAGTTGAGGCCCTTGTATGCAGTGCAGCCCTAAATTTTGAGGTGGCTCTGTCTTATTGATTTTCAGTTTTCCCAAGGTATATTCCCTAGACTGGTAGTGCCCTTGGCTCTGTAGCTCTGTTCTTTACTTGTTTTAGGGAACAGAATGCACTCCTCCAGAGAGGCAGTTGGCAATTTACATCCCGTCCATCAGCATAACAAGGCTCCCTGTTCTCCAGGGCCTGTCTTGCCTTTCTTGTTCTTACACATTTTGTGGATGTCCCTTTTGACTGGTGGGAAGTGATACTTCTTTGTAGTGCAGATTTGCATTGCCCGCTTGCTTGCTTGGCCAAAAAGGGCGTATGCGTTTTCTCCTGAATATATTCAGGAGAAAACGCATACGCCCTTTTTGGCCAAGTGCATCATTGTCGAAGTTGTGCCCCTCTTCCTGTGCTTTAAAGGCGATTCCAACGTACCTCTTGAAATCTGTTTCCTGCTATTCTGCCTCGCTTTCAAGTCCGCCTCGTTGCCTTCCCTCAACAGATTTTTGGACGATAGTTGTCCTTTATTACTCGGCCAGTTTGTGAATTGCTGTGCCCCTGAGCTCCATTTTTCAACTCGTTTTTGGTGAGCTGACCGCAAGTCCAAAATTTTGGTTCAGGACCTATACTGGTTCCCGGTGGGTGGCTGAGAATTTGGTTAATTCTTCTTCCTGCCGGGAAATTACAGTGATATGTGCCCGTCCAAATGCCTAACAGCTACTCTCTCATTGGTTCTCCCTCTTCCCTTTCATCCTCTGCCAAATTGGCAACCTGTGCGAACCAAGAGGTTAAAGGGGCTGTCTCTCCAAGTTGGGAGGTTGATAGTAAAGCAGACGGAAAGTCAAACCGGAGCACCAGGAGAGGGACTATGCGTTGATTTTTAGAAACCTTTCGTATTCACAGTGTGTCCGTTCTCTAGGTTTCCCGCACATGTTATAGCTGTAGTAATATTCCCTTCAACCTGGAGAGTTCGGACCCATGGAATGGGTGCCATGCATTTTTGCTTTAAAGGGTCTGCATTTGCTCACCCAATCTCACCTATCGTCTCAGTCCCAAGTGTCCCTCCTTATGCCACATCCAGCTGTCGTTGTAGATAGGGTCATTCCAGCCTTCATCAGAGACCCTGAAGGAATTGTAAAGAATTTCCCAGTTTTTTTGTTTTGTTTTTGAAATTCCTTTTTATAGTGGGTTTGAGCTGATTCTCGCTGCCATGTTTATGCCAGTCTAGACACACTTGATTCCCTTATGGAGACATATCAATACATAGGTTTTAAGATTCTTACTAGTCAGATATTTTCCTCTGCGGGAAATATGGGGTTTTGAGTCCCTTTTGCTGAGGACGGTGTAGGTCTTGTCTATTCCATAGTTGGTTTTTGGAACGGTACCTGTGCTTATATCAAACTCTGGTTTTATGCATCACCCCACCTCTCCTTCCCCCTTAAGCAGGTATAAGAGTGTTTTCTAAATGTGAGACACTGTTCTCTTTCCTAACTCAGTTCAAGTGTAGCCATGTTTACAGGATCTTCATAAGTGATATCTTATGATAAGTTTCTTTTTCTGTGTGACTTATTTCACTTAGAATCATCGTACCTGAATCCACCCATTTTGCTGCTACTGGTCTTATGACATTGATTTCATGGCTGAGGGATATTCCATCGTACGTAAGTACCACAATTTTTTGAACCATGTTTATATTTTCTGGGATACTTAAGGTGTATCCAAGTTCAGGTCCTTGTATGCAGTGCAGCCCTAAATTTTGGGGTGGCTCTGTCTTATTGATTTTCAGTTTTCCCAAGGTATATTCCCTAGACTGGTAGTGCCCTTGGCTCTGTAGCTCTGTTCTTTACTTGTTTTAGGGAACAGAATGCACTCCTCCAGAGAGGCAGTTGGCAATTTACATCCCGCCCATCAGCATAACAAGGCTCCCTGTTCTCCAGGGCCTGTCTTGCCTTTCTTGTTCTTACACATTTTGTGGATGTCCCTTTTGACCGGTGGGAAGTGATACTTCTTTGTAGTGCAGACTTGCATTGCCCGCTTGCTTGCTTGGCCAAAAAGGGCGTATGCGTTTTCTCCTGAATATATTCAGGAGAAAACGCATACGCCCTTTTTGGCCAAGTGCATCATTGTCGAAGTTGTGCCCCTCTTCCTGTGCTTTAAAGGCGATTCCAACGTACCTCTTGAAATCTGTTTCCTGCTATTCTGCCTCGCTTTCAAGTCCGCCTCGTTGCCTTCCCTCAACAGATTTTTGGACGATAGTTGTCCTTTATTACTCGGCCAGTTTGTGAATTGCTGTGCCCCTGAGCTCCATTTTTCAACTCGGTTTTGGTGAGCTGACCGCAAGTCCAAAATTTTGGTTCAGGACCTATACTGGTTCCCGGTGGGTGGCTGAGAATTTGGTTAATTCTTCTTCCTGCCGGGAAATTACAGTGATATGTGCCCGTCCAAATGCCTAACAGCTACTCTCTCATTGGTTCTCCCTCTTCCCTTTCATCCTCTGCCAAATTGGAAACCTGTGCGAACCAAGAGGTTAAAGGGGCTGTCTCTCCATGTTGGGAGGTTGATAGTAAAGCAGACGGAAAGTCAAACCGGAGCACCAGGAGAGGGACTATGCGTTGAGTTTTAGAAACCTTTCGTATTCACAGTGTGTCCGTTCTCTAGGTTTCCCGCACTTGTTATAGCTGTAGTAATATTCCCTTCAACCTGGAGAGTTCGGACCCATGGAATGGGTGCCATGCATTATTGCTTTAAAGGGTCTGCATTTGCTCACCCAATCTCACCAATCGTCTCAGTCCCAAGTGTCCCTCCTTATGCCACATCCAGCTGTCGTTGTAGATAGGGTCATTCCAGCCTTCATCAGAGACCCTGAAGGAATTGTAAAGAATTTCCCAGTTTTTTTGTTTTGTTTTTGAAATTCCTTTTTATAGTGGGTTTGAGCTGATTCTCGCTGCCATGTTTATGCCAGTCTAGACACACTTGATTCCCTTACGGAGACATATCAATACATAGGTTTTAAGATTCTTACTAGTCAGATATTTTCCTCTGCGGGAAATATGGGGTTTTGAGTCCCTTTCGCTGAGGACGGTGTAGGTCTTGTCTATTCCATAGTTGGTTTTTGGAACGGTACCTGTGCTTATATCAAACTCTGGTTTTATGCATCACCCCACCTCTCCTTCCCCCTTAAGCAGGTATAAGAGTGTTTTCTAAATGTGAGACACTGTTCTCTTTCCTAACTCAGTTCAAGTGTAGCCATGTTTACAGGATCTTCATAAGTGATATCTTATGATAAGTTTCTTTTTCTGTGTGACTTATTTCACTTAGAATCATCGTACGTGAATCCACCCATTTTGCTGCTACTGGTCTTATGACATTGATTTCATGGCTGAGGGATATTCCATCGTACGTAAGTACCACAATTTTTTGAACCATGTTTATATTTTCTGGGATACTTAAGGTGTATCCAAGTTGAGGTCCTTGTATGCAGTGCAGCCCTAAATTTTGGGGTGGCTCTGTCTTATTGATTTTCAGTTTTCCCAAGGTATATTCCCTAGACTGGTAGTGCCCTTGGCTCTGTAGCTCTGTTCTTTACTTGTTTTAGGGAACAGAATGCACTCCTCCAGAGAGGCAGTTGGCAATTTACATCCCGCCCATCAGCATAACAAGGCTCCCTGTTCTCCAGGGCCTGTCTTGCCTTTCTTGTTCTTACACATTTTATGGATGTCCCTTTTGACCGGTGGGAAGTGATACTTCTTTGTAGTGCAGATTTGCATTGCCCGCTTGCTTGCTTGGCCAAAAAGGGCGTATGCGTTTTCTCCTGAATATATTCAGGAGAAAACGCATACGCCCTTTTTGGCCAAGTGCATCATTGTCGAAGTTGTGCCCCTCTTCCTGTGCTTTAAAGGCGATTCCAACGTACCTCTTGAAATCTGTTTCCTGCTATTCTGCCTCGCTTTCAAGTCCGCCTCGTTGCCTTCCCTCAACAGATTTTTGGACGATAGTTGTCCTTTATTACTCGGCCAGTTTGTGAATTGCTGTGCCCCTGAGCTCCATTTTTCAACTCGCTTTTGGTGAGCTGACCGCAAGTCCAAAATTTTGCTTCAGGACCTATACTGGTTCCCGGTGGGTGGCTGAGAATTTGGTTAATTCTTCTTCCTGCCGGGAAATTACAGTGATATGTGCCCGTCCAAATGCCTAACAGCTACTCTCTCATTAGTTCTCCCTCTTCCCTTTCATCCTCTGCCAAATTGGCAACCTGTGCGAACCAAGAGGTTAAAGGGGCTGTCTCTCCAAGTTGGGAGGTTGATAGTAAAGCAGACGGAAAGTCAAACCGGAGCACCAGGGGAGGGACTATGCGTTGAGTTTTAGAAACCTTTCGTATTCACAGTGTGTCCGTTCTCTAGGTTTCCCGCACTTGTTATAGCTGTAGTAATATTCCCTTCAACCTGGAGAGTTCGGACCCATGGAATGGATGCCATGCATTATTGCTTTAAAGGGTCTGCATTTGCTCACCCAATCTCACCAATCGTCCCTGTCCCAAGTGTCCCTCCTTATGCCACATGCAGCTGTCGTTGTAGATAGGGTCATTCCAGCCTTCATCAGAGACCCTGAAGGAATTGCAAAGAATTTCCCAATTTTTTTGTTTTGTTTTTGAAATTCCTTTTTATAGTGGGTTTGAGCTGATTCTCGCTGCCATGTTTATGCCAGTCTAGACACACTTGATTCCCTTACGGATACATATCAATACATAGGTTTTAAGATTCTTACTAGTCAGATATTTTCCTCTGCGGGAAATATGGGGTTTTGAGTCCCTTTTGCTGAGGACGGTGTAGGTCTTGTCTATTCCATAGTTGGTTTTTGGAACGGTACCTGTGCTTATATCAAACTCTGGTTTTATGCATCACCCCACCTCTCCTTCCCCCTTAAGCAGGTATAAGAGTGTTTTCTAAATGTGAGACACTGTTCTCTTTCCTAACTCAGTTCAAGTGTAGCCATGTTTACAGGATCTTCATAAGTGATATCTTATGATAAGTTTATTTTTCTGTGTGACTTATTTCACTTAGAATCATCGTACCTGAATCCACCCATTTTGCTGCTACTGGTCTTATGACATTGATTTCATGGCTGAGGGATATTCCATCGTACGTAAGTACCACAATTTTTTGAACCATGTTTATATTTTCTGGGATACTTAAGGTGTATCCAAGTTGAGGCCCTTGTATGCAGTGCAGCCCTAAATTTTGAGGTGGCTCTGTCTTATTGATTTTCAGTTTTCCCAAGGTATATTCCCTAGACTGGTAGTGTCCTTGGCTCTGTAGCTCTGTTCTTTACTTGTTTTAGGGAACAGAATGCACTCCTCCAGAGAGGCAGTTGGCAATTTACATCCCGCCCATCAGCATAACAAGGCTCCCTGTTCTCCAGGGCCTGTCTTGCCTTTCTTGTTCTTACACATTTTGTGGATGTCCCTTTTGACCGGTGGGAAGTGATACTTCTTTGTAGTGCAGATTTGCATTGCCCGCTTGCTTGCTTGGCCAAAAAGGGCGTATGCGTTTTCTCCTGAATATATTCAGGAGAAAACGCATACACCCTTTTTGGCCAAGTGCATCATTGTCGAAGTTGTGCCCCTCTTCCTGTGCTTTAAAGGCGATTCCAACGTACCTCTTGAAATCTGTTTCCTGCTATTCTGCCTCGCTTTCAAGTCCGCCTCGTTGCCTTCCCTCAACAGATTTTTGGACGATAGTTGTCCTTTATTACTCGGCCAGTTTGTGAATTGCTGTGCCCCTGAGCTCCATTTTTCAACTCGTTTTTGGTGAGCTGACCGCAAGTCCAAAATTTTGGTTCAGGACCTATACTGGTTCCCGGTGGGTGGCTGAGAATTTGGTTAATTCTTCTTCCTGCCGGGAAATTACAGTGATATGTGCCCGTCCAAATGCCTAACAGCTACTCTCTCATTGGTTCTCCCTCTTCCCTTTCATCCTCTGCCAAATTGGCAACCTGTGCGAACCAAGAGGTTAAAGGGGCTGTCTCTCCAAGTTGGGAGGTTGATAGTAAAGCAGACGGAAAGTCAAACCGGAGCACCAGGAGAGGGACTATGCGTTGATTTTTAGAAAGCTTTCGTATTCACAGTGTGTCCGTTCTCTAGGTTTCCCGCACATGTTATAGCTGTAGTAATATTCCCTTCAACCTGGAGAGTTCGGACCCATGGAATGGGTGCCATGCATTTTTGCTTTAAAGGGTCTGCATTTGCTCACCCAATCTCACCAATCGTCTCAGTCCCAAGTGTCCCTCCTTATGCCACATCCAGCTGTCGTTGTAGATAGGGTCATTCCAGCCTTCATCAGAGACCCTGAAGGAATTGTAAAGAATTTCCCAGTTTTTTTGTTTTGTTTTTGAAATTCCTTTTTATAGTGGGTTTGAGCTGATTCTCGCTGCCATGTTTATGCCAGTCTAGACACACTTGATTCCCTTATGGAGACATATCAATACATAGGTTTTAAGATTCTTACTAGTCAGATATTTTCCTCTGCGGGAAATATGGGGTTTTGAGTCCCTTTCGCTGAGGACGGTGTAGGTCTTGTCTATTCCATAGTTGGTTTTTGGAACGGTACCTGTGCTTATATCAAACTCTGGTTTTATTCATCACCCCACCTCTCCTTCCCCCTTAAGCAGGTATAAGAGTGTTTTCTAAATGTGAGACACTGTTCTCTTTCCTAACTCAGTTCAAGTGTAGCCATGTTTACAGGATCTTCATAGGTGATATCTTATGATAAATTTCTTTTTCTGTGTGACTTATTTCACATAGAATCATCGTACCTGAATCCACCCATTTTGCTGCTACTGGTCTTATGACATTGATTTCATGGCTGAGGGATATTCCATCGTACGTAAGTACCACAATTTTTTGAACCATGTTTATATTTTCTGGGATACTTAAGGTGTATCCAAGTTGAGGCCCTTGTATGCAGTGCAGCCCTAAATTTTGAGGTGGCTCTGTCTTATTGATTTTCAGTTTTCCCAAGGTATATTCCCTAGACTGGTAGTGCCCTTGGCTCTGTAGCTCTGTTCTTTACTTGTTTTAGGGAACAGAATGCACTCCTCCAGAGAGGCAGTTGGCAATTTACATCCCGCCCATCAGCATAACAAGGCTCCCTGTTCTCCAGGGCCTGTCTTGCCTTTCTTGTTCTTACACATTTTGTGGATGTCCCTTTTGACCGGTGGGAAGTGATACTTCTTTGTAGTGCAGATTTGCATTGCCCGCTTGCTTGCTTGGCCAAAAAGGGCGTATGCGTTTTCTCCTGAATATATTCAGGAGAAAACGCATACGCCCTTTTTGGCCAAGTGCATCATTGTCGAAGTTGTGCTCCTCTTCCTGTGCTTTAAAGGCGATTCCAACGTACCTCTTGAAATCTATTTCCTGCTATTCTGCCTCGCTTTCAAGTCCGCCTCGTTGCCTTCCCTCAACAGATTTTTGGACGAGAGTTGTCCTTTATTACTCGGCCAGTTTGTGAATTGCTGTGCCCCTGAGCTCCATTTTTCAACTCGTTTTTGGTGAGCTGACCGCAAGTCCAAAATTTTGGTTCAGGACCTATACTGGTTCCAGGTGGGTGGCTGAGAATTTGGTTAATTCTTCTTCCTGCCGGGAAATTACAGTGATATGTGCCCGTCCAAATGCCTAACAGCTACTCTCTCATTGGTTCTCCCTCTTCCCTTTCATCCTCTGCCAAATTGGCAACCTGTGCGAACCAAGAGGTTAAAGGGGCTGTCTCTCCAAGTTGGGAGGTTGATAGTAAAGCAGCCGGAAATTCAAACCGGAGCACCAGGAGAGGGTTTATTCTTTGAGTTTTAGAAACCTTTCGTATTCACACTGTGTCCGTTCTCTAGGTTTCCCGCACATGTTATAGCTGTAGTAATATTCCCTTCAACCTGGAGAGTTCGGACCCATGGAATGGGTGCCATGCATTTTTGCTTTAAAGGGTCTGCATTTTCTCACCCAATCTCACCAATCGTCTCAGTCCCAAGTGTCCCTCCTTATGACACATCCAGCTGTCGTTGTAGATAGGGTCATTCCAGCCTTCATCAGAGACCCTGAAGGAATTGTAAAGAATTTCCCAGTTTTTTTGTTTTGTTTTTGAAATTCCTTTTTATAGTGGGTTTGAGCTGATTCTCGCTGCCATGTTTATGCCAGTCTAGACACACTTGATTCCCTTATGGAGACATATCAATACATAGGTTTTAAGATTCTTACTAGTCAGATATTTTCCTCTGCGGGAAATATGGGGTTTTGAGTCCCTTTCGCTGAGGACGGTGTAGGTCTTGTCTATTCCATAGTTGGTTTTTGGAACGGTACCTGTGCTTATATCAAACTCTGGTTTTATGCATCACCCCACCTATCCTTCCCCCTTAAGCAGGTATAAGAGTGTTTTCTAAATGTGAGACACTGTTCTCTTTCCTAACTCAGTTCAAGTGTAGCCATGTTTACAGGATCTTCATAGGTGATATCTTATGATAAGTTTCTTTTTCTGTGTGACTTATTTCACTTAGAATCATCGTACCTGAATCCACCCATTTTGCTGCTACTGGTCTTATGACATTGATTTCATGGCTGAGGGATATTCCATCGTACGTAAGTACCACAATTTTTTGAACCATGTTTATATTTTCTGGGATACTTAAGGTGTATCCAAGTTGAGGCCCTTGTATGCAGTGCAGCCCTAAATTTTGGGGTGGCTCTGTCTTATTGATTTTCAGTTTTCCCAAGGTATATTCCCTAGACTGGTAGTGCCCTTGGCTCTGTAGCTCTGTTCTTTACTTGTTTTAGGGAACAGAATGCACTCCTCCAGAGAGGCAGTTGTCAATTTACATCCCGCCCATCAGCATAATAAGGCTCCCTGTTCTCCAGGGCCTGTCTTGCCTTTCTTGATCTTACACATTTTGTGGATGTCCCTTTTGACCGGTGGGAAGTGATACTTCTTTGTAGTGCAGATTTGCATTGCCCGCTTGCTTGCTTGGCCAAAAAGGGCGTATGCGTTTTCTCCTGAATATATTCAGGAGAAAACGCATACGCCCTTTTTGGCCAAGTGCATCATTGTCGAAGTTGTGCCCCTCTTCCTGTGCTTTAAAGGCGATTCCAACGTACCTCTTGAAATCTGTTTCCTGCTATTCTGCCTCGCTTTCAAGTCCGCCTCGTTGCCTTCCCTCAACAGATTTTTGGACGATAGTTGTCCTTTATTACTCGGCCAGTTTGTGAATTGCTGTGCCCCTGAGCTCCATTTTTCAACTCGGTTTTTGTGAGCTGACCGCAAGTCCAAAATTTTGGTTCAGGACCTATACTGGTTCCCGGTGGGTGGCTGAGAATTTGGTTAATTCTTCTTCCTGCCGGGAAATTACAGTGATATGTGCCCGTCCAAATGCCTAACAGCTACTCTCTCATTGGTTCTCCCTCTTCCCTTTCATCCTCTGCCAAATTGGCAACCTGTGCGAACCAAGAGGTTAAAGGGGCTGTCTCTCCAAGTTGGGAGGTTGATAGTAAAGCAGACGGAAAGTCAAACCGGAGCACCAGGAGAGGGACTATGCGTTGATTTTTAGAAACCTTTCGTATTCACAGTGTGTCCGTTCTCTAGGTTTCCCGCACATGTTATAGCTGTAGTAATATTCCCTTCAACCTGGAGAGTTCGGACCCATGGAATGGGTGCCATGCATTATTGCTTTAAAGGGTCTGCATTTGCTCACCCAATCTCACCAACCGTCTCAGTCCCAAGTGTCCCTCCTTATGCCACATCCAGCTGTCGTTGTAGATAGGGTCATTCCAGCCTTCATCAGAGACCCTGAAGGAATTGTAAAGAATTTCCCAGTTTTTTTGTTTTGTTTTTGAAATTCCTTTTTATAGTGGGATTGAGCTGATTCTCGCTGCCATGTTTATGCCAGTCTAGACACACTTGATTCCCTTATGGAGACATATCAATACATAGGTTTTAAGATTCTTACTAGTCAGATATTTTCCTCTGCGGGAAATATGGGGTTTTGAGTCCCTTTCGCTGAGGACGGTGTAGGTCTTGTCTATTCCATAGTTGGTTTTTGGAACGGTACCTGTGCTTATATCAAACTCTGGTTTTATGCATCACCCCACCTCTCCTTCCCCCTTAAGCAGGTATAAGAGTGTTTTCTAAATGTGAGACACTGTTCTCTTTCCTAACTCAGTTCAAGTGTAGCCATGTTTACAGGATCTTCATAGGTGATATCTTATGATAAGTTTCTTTTTCTGTGTGACTTATTTCACTTAGAATCATCGTACCTGAATCCACCCATTTTGCTGCTACTGGTCTTATGACATTGATTTCCTGGCTGAGGGATATTCCATCGTACGTAAGTACCACAATTTTTTGAACCATGTTTATATTTTCTGGGATACTTAAGGTGTATCCAAGTTCAGGCCCTTGTATGCAGTGCAGCCCTAAATTTTGGGGTGGCTCTGTCTTATTGATTTTCAGTTTTCCCAAGGTATATTCCCTAGACTGGTAGTGCCCTTGGCTCTGTAGCTCTGTTCTTTACTTGTTTTAGGGAACAGAATGCACTCCTCCAGAGAGGCAGTTGTCAATTTACATCCCGCCCATCAGCATAATAAGGCTCCCTGTTCTCCAGGGCCTGTCTTGCCTTTCTTGTTCTTACACATTTTGTGGATGTCCATTTTGACCGGTGGGAAGTGATACTTCTTTGTAGTGCAGATTTGCATTGCCCGCTTGCTTGCTTGGCCAAAAAGGGCGTATGCATTTTCTCCTGAATATATTCAGGAGAAAACGCATACGCCCTTTTTGGCCAAGTGCATCATTGTCGAAGTTGTGCCCCTCTTCCTGTGCTTTAAAGGCGATTCCAACGTACCTCTTGAAATCTGTTTCCTGCTATTCTGCCTCGCTTTCAAGTCCGCCTCGTTGCCTTCCCTCAACAGATTTTTGGACGATAGTTGGCCTTTATTACTAGGCCAGTTTGTGAATTGCTGTGCCCCTGAGCTCCATTTTTCAACTCGTTTTTGGTGAGCTGACCGCAAGTCCAAAATTTTGGTTCAGGACCTATACTGGTTCCCGGTGGGTGGCTGAGAATTTGGTTAATTCTTCTTCCTGCCGGGAAATTACAGTGATATGTGCCCGTCCAAATGCCTAACAGCTACTCTCTCATTGGTTCTCCCTCTTCCCTTTCATCCTCTGCCAAATTGGCAACCTGTGCGAACCAAGAGGTTAAAGGGGCTGTCTCTCCAAGTTGGGAGGTTGATAGTAAAGCAGACGGAAAGTCAAACCGGAGCACCAGGAGAGGGACTATTCGTTGAGTTTTAGAAACCTCTCGTATTCACAGTGTGTCCGTTCTCTAGGTTTCCCGCACATGTTATAGCTGTAGTAATATTCCCTTCAACCTGGAGAGTTCGGACCCATGGAATGGGTGCCATGCATTATTGCTTTAAAGGGTCTGCATTTGCTCACCCAATCTCACCAACCGTCTCAGTCCCAAGTGTCCCTCCTTATGCCACATCCAGCTGTCGTTGTAGATAGGGTCATTCCAGCTTTCATCAGAGACCCTGAAGGAATTGTAAAGAATTTCCCAGTTTTTTTGTTTTGTTTTTGAAATTCCTTTTTATAGTGGGTTTGAGCTGATTCTCGCTGCCATGTTTATGCCAGTCTAGACACACTTGATTCCCTTACGGAGACATATCAATACATAGGTTTTAAGATTCTTACTAGTCAGATATTTTCCTCTGCGGGAAATATGGGGTTTTGAGTCCCTTTCGCTGAGGACGGTGTAGGTCTTGTCTATTCCATAGTTGGTTTTTGGAACGGTACCTGTGCTTATATCAAACTCTGGTTTTATGCATCACCCCACCTCTCCTTCCCCCTTAAGCAGGTATAGGAGTGTTTTCTAAGTGTGAGACACTGTTCTCTTTCCTAACTCAGTTCAAGTGTAGCCATGTTTACAGGATCTTCATAAGTGATATCTTATGATAAGTTTCTTTTTCTGTGTGACTTATTTCACTTAGAATCATCGTACCTGAATCCACCCATTTTGCTGCTACTGGTCTTATGACATTGATTTCATGGCTGAGGGATATTCCATCGTACGTAAGTACCACAATTTTTTGAACCATGTTTATATTTTCTGGGATACTTAAGGTGTATCCAAGTTGAGGTCCTTGTATGCAGTGCAGCCCTAAATTTTGGGTTGGCTCTGTCTTATTGATTTTCAGTTTTCCCAAGGTATATTCCCTAGACTGGTAGTGCCCTTGGCTCTGTAGCTCTGTTCTTTACTTGTTTTAGGGAACAGAATGCACTCCTCCAGAGAGGCAGTTGGCAATTTACATCCCGCCCATCAGCATAACAAGGCTCCCTGTTCTCCAGGGCCTGTCTTGCCTTTCTTGTTCTTACACATTTTGTGGATGTCCCTTTTGACCGGTGGGAAGTGATACTTCTTTGTAGTGCAGATTTGCATTGCCCGCTTGCTTGCTTGGCCAAAAAGGGTGTATGCGTTTTCTCCTGAATATATTCAGGAGAAAACGCATACGCCCTTTTTGGCCAAGTGCATCATTGTCGAAGTTGTGCCCCTCTTCCTGTGCTTTAAAGGCGATTCCAACGTACCTCTTGAAATCTGTTTCCTGCTATTCTGCCTCGCTTTCAAGTCCGCCTCGTTGCCTTCCCTCAACAGATTTTTGGACGATAGTTGGCCTTTATTACTCGGCCAGTTTGTGAATTGCTGTGCCCCTGAGCTCCATTTTTCAACTCGTTTTTGGTGAGCTGACCGCAAGTCCAAAATTTTGGTTCAGGACCTATACTGTTTCCCGGTGGGTGGCTGAGAATTTGGTTAATTCTTCTTCCTGCCGGGAAATTACAGGGATATGTGCCCGTCCAAATGCCTAACAGCTACTCTCTCATTGGTTCTCCCTCTTCCCTTTCATCCTCTGCCAAATTGGCAACCTGTGCGAACCAAGAGGTTAAAGGGGCTGTCTCTCCAAGTTGGGAGGTTGATAGTAAAGCAGACGGAAAGTCAAACCGGAGCACCAGGAGAGGGACTATTCATTGAGTTTTAGAAACCTTTCGTATTCACAGTGTGTCCGTTCTCTAGGTTTCCCGCACATGTTATAGCTGTAGTAATATTCCCTTCAACCTGGAGAGTTCGGACCCATGGAATGGGAGCCATGCATTATTACTTTAAAGGGTCTGCATTTGCTCACTCAATCTCACCAATCGTCTCAGTCCCAAGTGTCCCTCCTTATGCCATATCCAGCTGTCGTTGTAGATAGGGTCATTCCAGCTTTCATCAGAGACCTTGAAGGAATTGTAAAGAATTTCCCAGTTTTTTTGTTTTGTTTTTGAAATTCCTTTTTATAGTGGGTTTGAGCTGATTCTCGCTGCCATGTTTATGCCAGTCTAGACACACTTGATTCCCTTACGGAGACATATCAATACATAGGTTTTAAGATTCTTACTAGTCAGATATTTTCCTCTGCGGGAAATATGGGGTTTTGAGTCCCTTTCGCTGAGGACGGTGTAGGTCTTGTCTATTCCATAGTTGGTTTTTGGAACGGTACCTGTGCTTATATCAAACTCTGGTTTTATGCATCACCCCACCTCTCCTTCCCCCTTAAGCAGGTATAAGAGTGTTTTCTAAATGTGAGACACTGTTCTCTTTCCTAACTCAGTTCAAGTGTAGCCATGTTTACAGGATCTTCATAAGTGATATCTTATGATAAGTTTCTTTTTCTGTGTGACTTATTTCACTTAGAATCATCGTACCTGAATCCACCCATTTTGCTGCTACTGGTCTTATGACATTGATTTCATGGCTGAGGGATATTCCATCGTACGTAAGTACCACAATTTTTTGAACCATGTTTATATTTTCTGGGATACTTAAGGTGTATCCAAGTTGAGGTCCTTGTATGCAGTGCAGCCCTAAATTTTGGGGTGGCTCTGTCTTATTGATTTTCAGTTTTCCCAAGGTATATTCCCTAGACTGGTAGTGCCCTTGGCTCTGTAGCTCTGTTCTTTACTTGTTTTAGGGAACAGAATGCACTCCTCCAGAGAGGCAGTTGGCAATTTACATCCCGCAAATCAGCATAACAAGGCTCCCTGTTCTCCAGGGCCTGTCTTGCCTTTCTTGTTCTACACATTTTGTGGATGTCCCTTTTGACCGGTGGGAAGTGATACTTCTTTGTAGTGCAGATTTGCATTGCCCGCTTGCTTGCTTGGCCAAAAAGGGCGTATGCGTTTTCTCCTGAATATATTCAGGAGAAAACGCATACGCCCTTTTTGGCCAAGTGCATCATTGTCGAAGTTGTGCCCCTCTTCCTGTGCTTTAAAGGCGATTCCAACGTACCTCTTGAAATCTGTTTCCTGCTATTCTGCCTCGCTTTCAAGTCCGCCTCGTTGCCTTCCCTCAACAGATTTTTGGACGATAATTGTCCTTTATTACTCGGCCAGTTTGTGAATTGCTGTGCCCCTGAGCTCCATTTTTCAACTCGTTTTTGGTGAGCTGACCGCAAGTCCAAAATTTTGGTTCAGGACCTATACTGGTTCCCGGTGGGTGGCTGAGAATTTGGTTAATTCTTCTTCCTGCCGGGAAATTACAGTGATATGTGCCCGTCCAAATGCCTAACAGCTACTCTCTCATTGGTTCTCCCTCTTCCCTTTCATCCTCTGCCAAATTGGCAACCTGTGCGAACCAAGAGGTTAAAGGGGCTGTCTCTCCAAGTTGGGAGGTTGATAGTAAAGCAGACGGAAAGTCAAACCGGAGCACCAGGAGAGGGACTACGCGTTGAGTTTTAGAAACCTTTCGTATTCACAGTGTGTCCGTTCTCTAGGTTTCCCGCACATGTTATAGCTGTAGTAATATTCCCTTCAACCTGGAGAGTTCGGACCCATGGAATGGGTGCCATTCATTATTTCTTTAAAGGGTCTGCGTTTGCTCACCCAATCTCACCAATCGTCTCAGTCCCAAGTGTCCCTCCTTATGCCACATCCAGCTGTCGTTGTAGATAGGGTCATTCTAGCCTTCATCAGAGACCCTGAAGGAATTGTAAAGAATTTCCCAGTTTTTTTGTTTTGTTTTTGAAATTCCTTTATATAGTGGGTTTGAGCTGATTCTCGCTGCCATGTTTATGCCAGTCTAGACACACTTGATTCCCTTACGGAGACATATCAATACATATGTTTTAAGATTCTTACTAGTCAGATATTTTCCTCTGCGGGAAATATGGGGTTTTGAGTCCCTTTCGCTGAGGACGGTGTAGGTCTTGTCTATTCCATAGTTGGTTTTTGGAACGGTACCTGTGCTTATATCAAACTCTGGTTTTATGCATCACCCCACCTCTCCTTCCCCCTTAAGCAGGTATAAGAGTGTTTTCTAAATGTGAGACACTGTTCTCTTTCCTAACTCAGTTCAAGTGTAGCCATGTTTACAGGATCTTCATAAGTGATATCTTATGATAAGTTTCTTTTTCTGTGTGACTTATTTCACTTAGAATCATCGTACCTGAATCCACCCATTTTGCTGCTACTGGTCTTATGACATTGATTTCATGGCTGAGGGATATTCCATCGTACGTAAGTACCACAATTTTTTGAACCATGTTTATATTTTCTGGGATACTTAAGGTGTATCCAAGTTGAGGTCCTTGTATGCAGTGCAGCCCTAAATTTTGGGGTGGCTCTGTCTTATTGATTTTCAGTTTTCCCAAGGTATATTCCCTAGACTGGTAGTGCCCTTAGCTCTGTAGCTCTGTTCTTTACTTGTTTTAGGGAACAGAATGCACTCCTCCAGAGAGGCAGTTGGCAATTTACATCCCGCCCATCAGCATAACAAGGCTCCCTGTTCTCCAGGGCCTGTCTTGCCTTTCTTGTTCTTACACATTTTGTGGATGTCCCTTTTGACCGGTGGGAAGTGATACTTCTTTGTAGTGCAGATTTGCATTGCCCGCTTGCTTGCTTGGCCAAAAAGGGCGTATGCGTTTTCTCCTGAATATATTCAGGAGAAAACGCATACGCCCTTTTTGGCCAAGTGCATCATTGTCGAAGTTGTGCCCCTCTTCCTGTGCTTTAAAGGCGATTCCAACGTACCTCTTGAAATCTGTTTCCTGCTATTCTGCCTCGCTTTCAAGTCCGCCTCGTTGCCTTCCCTCAACAGATTTTTGGACGATAGTTGTCCTTTATTACTCGGCCAGTTTGTGAATTGCTGTGCCCCTGAGCTCCATTTTTCAACTCGTTTTTGGTGAGCTGATCGCAAGTCCAAAATTTTGGTTCAGGACCTATACTGGTTCCCGGTGGGTGGCTGAGAATTTGGTTAATTCTTCTTCCTGCCGGGAAATTACAGTGATATGTGCCCGTCCAAATGCCTAACAGCTACTCTCTCATTGGTTCTCCCTCTTCCCTTTCATCCTCTGCCAAATTGGCAACCTGTGCGAACCAAGAGGTTAAAGGCGCTGTCTCTCCAAGTTGGGAGGTTGATAGTAAAGCAGACGGAAAGTCAAACTGGAGCACCAGGAGAGGGACTATGCGTTGAGTTTTAGAAACCTTTCGTATTCACAGTGTGTCCGTTCTCTAGGTTTCCCGCACATGTTATAGCTGTAGTAATATTCCCTTCAACCTGGAGAGTTCGGACCCATGGAATGGGTGCCATGCATTATTGCTTTAAAGGGTCTGCATTTGCTCACCCAATCTCACCAATCGTCTCAGTCCCAAGTGTCCCTCCTTATGCCACATCCAGCTGTCGTTGTAGATAGGGTCATTCTAGCCTTCATCAGAGACCCTGAAGGAATTGTAAAGAATTTCCCAGTTTTTTTGTTTTGTTTTTGAAATTCCTTTTTATAGTGGGTTTGAGCTGATTCTCGCTGCCATGTTTATGCCAGTCTAGACACACTTGATTCCCTTACGGAGACATATCAATACATAGGTTTTAAGATTCTTACTAGTCAGATATTTTCCTCTGCGGGAAATATGGGGTTTTGAGTCCCTTTCGCTGAGGACGGTGTAGGTCTTGTCTATTCCATAGTTGGTTTTTGGAACGGTACCTGTGCTTATATCAAACTCTGGTTTTATGCATCACCCCACCTCTCCTTCCCCCTTAAGCAGGTATAAGAGTGTTTTCTAAATGTGAGACACTGTTCTCTTTCCTAACTCAGTTCAAGTGTAGCCATGTTTACAGGATCTTCATAAGTGATATCTTATGATAAGTTTTTTTTCTGTGTGACTTATTTCACTTAGAATCATCGTACCTGAATCCACCCATTTTGCTGCTACTGGTCTTATGACATTGATTTCATGGCTGAGGGATATTCCATCGTACGTAAGTACCACAATATTTTGAACCATGTTTATATTTTCTGGGATATTTAAGGTGTATCCAAGTTGAGGTCCTTGTATGCAGTGCAGCCCTAAATTTTGGGGTGGCTCTGTCTTATTGATTTTCAGTTTTCCCAAGGTATATTCCCTAGACTGGTAGTCCCCTTGGCTCTGTAGCTCTGTTCTTTACTTGTTTTAGGGAACAGAATGCACTCCTCCAGAGAGGCAGTTGGCAATTTACATCCCGCCCATCAGCATAACAAGGCTCCCTGTTCTCCAGGGCCTGTCTTGCCTTTCTTGTTCTTACACATTTTGTGGATGTCCCTTTTGACCGGTGGGAAGTGATACTTCTTTGTAGTGCAGATTTGCATTGCCCGCTTGCTTGCTTGGCCAAAAAGGGCGTATGCATTTTCTCCTGAATATATTCAGGAGAAAACGCATACGCCCTTTTTGGCCAAGTGCATCATTGTCGAAGTTGTGCCCCTCTTCCTGTGCTTTAAAGGCGATTCCAACGTACCTCTTGAAATCTGTTTCCTGCTATTCTGCCTCGCTTTCAAGTCCGCCTCGTTGCCTTCCCTCAACAGATTTTTGGACGATAGTTGTCCTTTATTACTCGGCCAGTTTGTGAATGGCTGTGCCCCTGAGCTCCATTTTTCAACTCGTTTTTGGTGAGCTGACCGCAAGTCCAAAATTTTGGTTCAGGACCTATACTGGTTCCCGGTGGGTGGCTGAGAATTTGGTTAATTCTTCTTCCTGCCGGGAAATTACAGTGATATGTGCCCGTGCAAATGCCTAACAGCTACTCTCTCATTGGTTCTCCCTCTTCCCTATCATCCTCTGCCAAATTGGCAACCTGTGCGAACCAACAGGTTAAAGGGGCTGTCTCTCCAAGTTGGGAGGTTGATAGTAAAGCAGACGGAAAGTCAAACTGGAGCACCAGGAGAGGGACTATTCGTTGAGTTTTAGAAACCTTTCGTATTCACAGTGTGTCCGTTCTCTAGGTTTCCCGCACATGTTATAGCTGTAGTAATATTCCCTTCAACCTGGAGAGTTCGGACCCATGGAATGGGTGCCATGCATTATTACTTTAAAGGGTCTGCATTTGCTCACCCAATCTCACCAATCGTCTCAGTCCCAAGTGTCCCTCCTTATGCCACATCCAGCTGTTATTGTAGATAGGGTCATTCCAGCCTTCATTAGAGACCCTGAAGGAATTGTAAAGAATTTCCCAGTTTTTTTGTTTTGTTTTTGAAATTCCTTTTTATAGTGGGTTTGAGCTGATTCTCGCTGCCATGTTTATGCCAGTCTAGACACACTTGATTCCCTTACGGAGACATATCAATACATAGGTTTTAAGATTCTTACTAGTCAGATATTTTCCTCTGCGGGAAATATGGGGTTTTGAGTCCCTTTCGCTGAGGACGGTGTAGGTCTTGTCTATTCCATAGTTGGTTTTTGGAACGGTACCTGTGCTTATATCAAACTCTGGTTTTATGCATCACCCCACCTCTCCTTCCCCCTTAAGCAGGTATAAGAGTGTTTTCTAAATGTGAGACACTGTTCTCTTTCCTAACTCAGTTCAAGTGTAGCCATGTTTACAGGATCTTCATAAGTGATATCTTATGATAAGTTTCTTTTTCTGTGTGACTTATTTCACTTAGAATCATCGTACCTGAATCCACCCATTTTGCTGCTACTGGTCTTATGACATTGATTTCATGGCTGAGGGATATTCCATCGTACGTAAGTACCACAATTTTTTGAACCATGTTTATATTTTCTGGGATACTTAAGGTGTATCCAAGTTGAGGTCCTTGTATGCAGTGCAGCCCTAAATTTTGGGGTGGCTCTGTCTTATTGATTTTCAGTTTTCCCAAGGTATATTCCCTAGACTGGTAGTGCCCTTGGCTCTGTAGCTCTGTTCTTTACTTGTTTTAGGGAACAGAATGCACTCCTCCAGAGAGGCAGTTGGCAATTTACATCCCGCCCATCAGCATAACAAGGCTCCCTGTTCTCCAGGGCCTGTCTTGCCTTTCTTGTTCTTACACATTTTGTGGATGTCCCTTTTGACCGGTGGGAAGTGATACTTCTTTGTAGTGCAGATTTGCATTGCCCGCTTGCTTGCTTGGCCAAAAAGGGCGTATGCGTTTTCTCCTGAATATATTCAGGAGAAAACGCATACGCCCTTTTTGGCCAAGTGCATCATTGTCGAAGTTGTGCCCCTCTTCCTGTGCTTTAAAGGCGATTCCAACGTACCTCTTGAAATCTGTTTCCTGCTATTCTGCCTCGCTTTCAAGTCCGCCTCGTTGCCTTCCCTCAACAGATTTTTGGACGATAGTTGTCCTTTATTACTCGGCCAGTTTGTGAATTGCTGTGCCCCTGAGCTCCATTTTTCAACTCGTTTTTGGTGAGCTGATCGCAAGTCCAAAATTTTGGTTCAGGACCTATACTGGTTCCCGGTGGGTGGCTGAGAATTTGGTTAATTCTTCTTCCTGCCGGGAAATTACAGTGATATGTGCCCGTCCAAATGCCTAACAGCTACTCTCTCATTGGTTCTCCCTCTTCCCTTTCATCCTCTGCCAAATTGGCAACCTGTGCGAACCAAGAGGTTAAAGGCGCTGTCTCTCCAAGTTGGGAGGTTGATAGTAAAGCAGACGGAAAGTCAAACTGGAGCACCAGGAGAGGGACTATGCGTTGAGTTTTAGAAACCTTTCGTATTCACAGTGTGTCCGTTCTCTAGGTTTCCCGCACATGTTATAGCTGTAGTAATATTCCCTTCAACCTGGAGAGTTCGGACCCATGGAATGGGTGCCATGCATTATTGCTTTAAAGGGTCTGCATTTGCTCACCCAATCTCACCAATCGTCTCAGTCCCAAGTGTCCCTCCTTATGCCACATCCAGCTGTCGTTGTAGATAGGGTCATTCTAGCCTTCATCAGAGACCCTGAAGGAATTGTAAAGAATTTCCCAGTTTTTTTGTTTTGTTTTTGAAATTCCTTTTTATAGTGGGTTTGAGCTGATTCTCGCTGCCATGTTTATGCCAGTCTAGACACACTTGATTCCCTTACGGAGACATATCAATACATAGGTTTTAAGATTCTTACTAGTCAGATATTTTCCTCTGCGGGAAATATGGGGTTTTGAGTCCCTTTCGCTGAGGACGGTGTAGGTCTTGTCTATTCCATAGTTGGTTTTTGGAACGGTACCTGTGCTTATATCAAACTCTGGTTTTATGCATCACCCCACCTCTCCTTCCCCCTTAAGCAGGTATAAGAGTGTTTTCTAAATGTGAGACACTGTTCTCTTTCCTAACTCAGTTCAAGTGTAGCCATGTTTACAGGATCTTCATAAGTGATATCTTATGATAAGTTTTTTTTCTGTGTGACTTATTTCACTTAGAATCATCGTACCTGAATCCACCCATTTTGCTGCTACTGGTCTTATGACATTGATTTCATGGCTGAGGGATATTCCATCGTACGTAAGTACCACAATATTTTGAACCATGTTTATATTTTCTGGGATATTTAAGGTGTATCCAAGTTGAGGTCCTTGTATGCAGTGCAGCCCTAAATTTTGGGGTGGCTCTGTCTTATTGATTTTCAGTTTTCCCAAGGTATATTCCCTAGACTGGTAGTCCCCTTGGCTCTGTAGCTCTGTTCTTTACTTGTTTTAGGGAACAGAATGCACTCCTCCAGAGAGGCAGTTGGCAATTTACATCCCGCCCATCAGCATAACAAGGCTCCCTGTTCTCCAGGGCCTGTCTTGCCTTTCTTGTTCTTACACATTTTGTGGATGTCCCTTTTGACCGGTGGGAAGTGATACTTCTTTGTAGTGCAGATTTGCATTGCCCGCTTGCTTGCTTGGCCAAAAAGGGCGTATGCATTTTCTCCTGAATATATTCAGGAGAAAACGCATACGCCCTTTTTGGCCAAGTGCATCATTGTCGAAGTTGTGCCCCTCTTCCTGTGCTTTAAAGGCGATTCCAACGTACCTCTTGAAATCTGTTTCCTGCTATTCTGCCTCGCTTTCAAGTCCGCCTCGTTGGCTTCCCTCAACAGATTTTTGGACGATAGTTGTCCTTTATTACTCGGCCAGTTTGTGAATGGCTGTGCCCCTGAGCTCCATTTTTCAACTCGTTTTTGGTGAGCTGACCGCAAGTCCAAAATTTTGGTTCAGGACCTATACTGGTTCCCGGTGGGTGGCTGAGAATTTGGTTAATTCTTCTTCCTGCCGGGAAATTACAGTGATATGTGCCCGTGCAAATGCCTAACAGCTACTCTCTCATTGGTTCTCCCTCTTCCCTATCATCCTCTGCCAAATTGGCAACCTGTGCGAACCAACAGGTTAAAGGGGCTGTCTCTCCAAGTTGGGAGGTTGATAGTAAAGCAGACGGAAAGTCAAACTGGAGCACCAGGAGAGGGACTATTCGTTGAGTTTTAGAAACCTTTCGTATTCACAGTGTGTCCGTTCTCTAGGTTTCCCGCACATGTTATAGCTGTAGTAATATTCCCTTCAACCTGGAGAGTTCGGACCCATGGAATGGGTGCCATGCATTATTACTTTAAAGGGTCTGCATTTGCTCACCCAATCTCACCAATCGTCTCAGTCCCAAGTGTCCCTCCTTATGCCACATCCAGCTGTTATTGTAGATAGGGTCATTCCAGCCTTCATTAGAGACCCTGAAGGAATTGTAAAGAATTTCCCAGTTTTTTTGTTTTGTTTTTGAAATTCCTTTTTATAGTGGGTTTGAGCTGATTCTCGCTGCCATGTTTATGCCAGTCTAGACACACTTGATTCCCTTACGGAGACATATCAATACATAGGTTTTAAGATTCTTACTAGTCAGATATTTTCCTCTGCGGGAAATATGGGGTTTTGAGTCCCTTTCGCTGAGGACGGTGTAGGTCTTGTCTATTCCATAGTTGGTTTTTGGAACGGTACCTGTGCTTATATCAAACTCTGGTTTTATGCATCACCCCACCTCTCCTTCCCCCTTAAGCAGGTATAAGAGTGTTTTCTAAATGTGAGACACTGTTCTCTTTCCTAACTCAGTTCAAGTGTAGCCATGTTTACAGGATCTTCATAAGTGATATCTTATGATAAGTTTCTTTTTCTGTGTGACTTATTTCACTTAGAATAATCGTACCTGAATCCACCCATTTTGCTGCTACTGGTCTTATGACATTGATTTCATGGCTGAGGGATATTCCATCGTACGTAAGTACCACAATTTTTTGAACCATGTTTATATTTTCTGGGATACTTAAGGTGTATCCAAGTTGAGGTCCTTGTATGCAGTGCAGCCCTAAATTTTGGGGTGGCTCTGTCTTATTGATTTTCAGTTTTCCCAAGGTATATTCCCTAGACTGGTAGTGCCCTTGGCTCTGTAGCTCTGTTCTTTACTTGTTTTAGGGAACAGAATGCACTCCTCCAGAGAGGCAGTTGGCAATTTACATCCCGCCCATCAGCATAACAAGGCTCCCTGTTCTCCAGGGCCTGTCTTGCCTTTCTTGTCCTTACACATTTTGTGGATGTCCCTTTTGACCGGTGGGAAGTGATACTTCTTTGTAGTGCAGATTTGCATTGCCCGCTTGCTTGCTTGGCCAAAAAGGGCGTATGCGTTTTCTCCTGAATATATTCAGGAGAAAACGCATACGCCCTTTTAGGCCAAGTGCATCATTGTCGAAGTTGTGCCCCTCTTCCTGTGCTTTAAAGGCGATTCCAACGTACCTCTTGAAATCTGTTTCCTGCTATTCTGCCTCGCTTTCAAGTCCGCCTCGTTGCCTTACCTCAACAGATTTTTGGACGATAGTTGTCCTTTATTACTCGGCCAGTTTGTGAATTGCTGTGCCCCTGAGCTCCATTTTTCAACTCGTTTTTGGTGAGCTGACCGCAAGTCCAAAATTTTGGTTCAGGACCTATACTGGTTCCCGGGGGGTGGCTGAGAATTTGGTTAATTCTTCTTCCTGCCGGGAAATTACAGTGATATGTGCCCGTCCAAATGCCTAACAGCTACTCTCTCATTGGTTCTCCCTCTTCCCTTTCATCCTCTGCCAAATTGGCAACCTGTGCGAACCAAGAGGTTAAAGGGGCTGTCTCTCCAAGTTGGGAGGTTGATAGTAAAGCAGACGGAAAGTCAAACCGGAGCACCAGGAGAGGGACTATTCGTTGAGTTTTAGAAACCTCTCGTATTCACAGTGTGTCCGTTCTCTAGGATTCCCGCACATGTTATAGCTGTAGTAATATTCCCTTCAACCTGGAGAGTTCGGACCCATGGAATGGGTGCCATGCATTATTGCTTTAAAGGGTCTGCATTTGCTCACCCAATCTCACCAATCGTCTCAGTCCCAAGTGTCCCTCATTATGCCACATCCAGCTGTCGTTGTAGATAGGGTCATTCCAGCTTTCATCAGAGACCCTGAAGGAATTGTAAAGAATTTCCCAGTTTTTTTGTTTTGTTTTTGAAATTCCTTTTTATAGTGGGTTTGAGCTGATTCTCGCTGCCATGTTTATGCCAGTCTAGACACACTTGATTCCCTTACGGAGACATATCAATACATAGGTTTTAAGATTCTTACTAGTCAGATATTTTCCTCTGCGGGAAATATGGGGTTTTGAGTCCCTTTCGCTGAGGACGGTGTAGGTCTTGTCTATTCCATAGTTGGTTTTTGGAACGGTACCTGTGCTTATATCAAACTCTGGTTTTATGCATCACCCCACCTCTCCTTCCCCCTTAAGCAGGTATAAGAGTGTTTTCTAAATGTGAGACACTGTTCTCTTTCCTAACTCAGTTCAAGTGTAGCCATGTTTACAGGATCTTCATAAGTGATATCTTATGATAAGTTTCTTTTTCTGTGTGACTTATTTCACTTAGAATCATCGTACCTGAATCCACCCATTTTGCTGCTACTGGTCTTATGACATTGATTTCATGGCTGAGGGATATTCCATCGTACGTAAGTACCACAATTTTTTGAACCATGTTTATATTTTCTGGGATACTTAAGGTGTATCCAAGTTGAGGTCCTTGTATGCAGTGCAGCCCTAAATTTTGGGGTGGCTCTGTCTTATTGATTTTCAGTTTTCCCAAGGTATATTCCCTAGATTGGTAGTGCCCTTGGCTCTGTAGCTCTGTTCTTTACTTGTTTTAGGGAACAGAATGCACTCCTCCAGAGAGGCAGTTGGCAATTTACATCCCGCCCATCAGCATAACAAGGCTCCCTGTTCTCCAGGGCCTGTCTTGCCTTTCTTGTCCTTACACATTTTGTGGATGTCCCTTTTGACTGGTGGGAAGTGATACTTCTTTGTAGTGCAGATTTGCATTGCCCGCTTGCTTGCTTGGCCAAAAAGGGCGTATGCGTTTTCTCCTGAATATATTCAGGAGAAAACGCATACGCCCTTTTTGGCCAAGTGCATCATTGTCGAAGTTGTGCCCCTCTTCCTGTGCTTTAAAGGCGATTCCAACGTACCTCTTGAAATCTATTTCCTGCTATTCTGCCTCACTTTCAAGTCCGCCTCGTTGCCTTCCCTCAACAGATTTTTGGACGATAGTTGTCCTTTAATACTCGGCCAGTTTGTGAATGGCTGTGCCCCTGAGCTCCATTTTTCAACTCGTTTTTGGTGAGCTGACCGCAAGTCCAAAATTTTGGTTCAGGACCTATACTGGTTCTCGGTGGGTGGCTGAGAATTTGGTTAATTCTTCTTCCTGCTGGGAAATTACAGTGATATGTGCCCGTCCAAATGCCTAACAGCTACTCTCTCATTGGTTCTCCCTCTTCCCTTTCATCCTCTGCCAAATTGGCAACCTGTGCGAACCAAGAGGTTAAAGGGGCTGTCTCTCCAAGTTGGGAGGTTGATAGTAAAGCAGACGGAAAGTCAAACCGGAGCACCAGGAGAGGGACTATGCGTTGATTTTTAGAAACCTTTCGTATTCACAGTGTGTCCGTTCTCTAGGTTTCCCGCACATGTTATAGCTGTAGTAATATTCCCTTCAACCTGGAGAGTTCGGACCCATGGAATGGGTGCCATGCATTTTTGCTTTAAAGGGTCTGCATTTGCTCACCCAATCTCACCAATCCTCTCAGTCCCAAGTGTCCCTCCTTATGACACATCCAGCTGTCGTTGTAGATAGGGTCATTCCAGCCTTCATCAGAGACCCTGAAGGAATTGTAAAGAATTTCCCAGTTTTTTTGTTTTGTTTTTGAAATTCCTTTTTATAGTGGGTTTGAGCTGATTCTCGCTGCCATGTTTATGCCAGTCTAGACACACTTGATTCCCTTATGGAGACATATCAATACATAGGTTTTAAGATTCTTACTAGTCAGATATTTTCCTCTGCGGGAAATATGGGGTTTTGAGTCCCTTTCGCTGAGGACGGTGTAGGTCTTGTCTATTCCATAGTTGGTTTTTGGAACGGTACCTGTGCTTATATCAAACTCTGGTTTTATGCATCACCCCACCTCTCCTTCCCCCTTAAGCAGGTATAAGAGTGTTTTCTAAATGTGAGACACTGTTCTCTTTCCTAACTCAGTTCAAGTGTAGCCATGTTTACAGGATCTTCATAGGTGATATCTTATGATAAGTTTCTTTTTCTGTGTGACTTATTTCACTTAGAATCATCGTACCTGAATCCACCCATTTTGCTGCTACTGGTCTTATGACATTGATTTCATGGCTGAGGGATATTCCATCGTACGTAAGTACCACAATTTTTTGAACCATGTTTATATTTTCTGGGATACTTAAGGTGTATCCAAGTTGAGGCCCTTGTATGCAGTGCAGCCCTAAATTTTGGGGTGGCTCTGTCTTATTGATTTTCAGTTTTCCCAAGGTATATTCCCTAGACTGGTAGTGCCCTTGGCTCTGTAGCTCTGTTCTTTACTTGTTTTAGGGAACAGAATGCACTCCTCCAGAGAGGCAGTTGTCAATTTACATCCCGCCCATCAGCATAATAAGGCTCCCTGTTCTCCAGGGCCTGTCTTGCCTTTCTTGTTCTTACACATTTTGTGGATGTCCCTTTTGACCGGTGGGAAGTGATACTTCTTTGTAGTGCAGATTTGCATTGCCCGCTTGCTTGCTTGGCCAAAAAGGGCGTATGCGTTTTCTCCTGAATATATTCAGGAGAAAACGCATACGCCCTTTTTGGCCAACTGCATCATTGTCGAAGTTGTGCCCCTCTTCCTGTGCTTTAAAGGCGATTCCAACGTACCTCTTGAAATCTGTTTCCTGCTATTCTGCCTCGCTTTCAAGTCCGCCTCGTTGCCTTCCCTCAACAGATGTTTGGACGATAGTTGTCCTTTATTACTCGGCCAGTTTGTGAATTGCTGTGCCCCTGAGCTCCATTTTTCAACTCATTTTTGGTGAGCTGACCGCAAGTCCAAAATTTTGGTTCAGGACCTATACTGGTTCCCGGTGGGTGGCTGAGAATTTGGTTAATTCTTCTTCCTGCCGGGAAATTACAGTTATATGTGCCCGTCCAAATGCCTAACAGCTACTCTCTCATTGGTTCTCCCTCTTCCCTTTCATCCTCGGCCAAATTGGCAACCTGTGCGAACCAAGAGGTTAAAGGGGCTGTCTCTCCAAGTTGGGAGGTTGATAGTAAAGCAGACGGAAAGTCAAACCGGAGCACCAGGAGAGGGACTATGCGTTGATTTTTAGAAACCTTTCATATTCACAGTGTGTCCGTTCTCTAGGTTTCCCGCACATGTTATAGCTGTAGTAATATTCCCTTCAACCTGGAGAGTTCGGACCCATGGAATGGGTGCCATGCATTATTGCTTTAAAGGGTCTGCATTTGCTCACCCAATCTCACCAACCGTCTCAGTCCCAAGTGTCCCTCCTTATGCCACATCCAGCTGTCGTTGTAGATAGGGTCATTCCAGCCTTCATCAGAGACCCTGAAGGAATTGTAAAGAATTTCCCAGTTTTTTTGTTTTGTTTTTGAAATTCCTTTTTATAGTGGGATTGAGCTGATTCTCGCTGCCATGTTTATGCCAGTCTAGACACACTTGATTCCCTTATGGAGACATATCAATACATAGGTTTTAAGATTCTTACTAGTCAGATATTTTCCTCTGCGGGAAATATGGGGTTTTGAGTCCCTTTCGCTGAGGACGGTGTAGGTCTTGTCTATTCCATAGTTGGTTTTTGGAACGGTACCTGTGCTTATATCAAACTCTGGTTTTATGCATCACCCCACCTCTCCTTCCCCCTTAAGCAGGTATAAGAGTGTTTTCTAAATGTGAGACACTGTTCTCTTTCCTAACTCAGTTCAAGTGTAGCCATGTTTACAGGATCTTCATAGGTGATATCTTATGATAAGTTTCTTTTTCTGTGTGACTTATTTCACTTAGAATCATCGTACCTGAATCCACCCATTTTGCTGCTACTGGTCTTATGACATTGATTTCATGGCTGAGGGATATTCCATCGTACGTAAGTACCACAATTTTTTGAACCATGTTTATATTTTCTGGGATACTTAAGGTGTATCCAAGTTGAGGCCCTTGTATGCAGTGCAGCCCTAAATTTTGGGGTGGCTCTGTCTTATTGATTTTCAGTTTTCCCAAGGTATATTCCCTAGACTGGTAGTGCCCTTGGCTCTGTAGCTCTGTTCTTTACTTGTTTTAGGGAACAGAATGCACTCCTCCAGAGAGGCAGTTGTCAATTTACATCCCGCCCATCAGCATAATAAGGCTCCCTGTTCTCCAGGGCCTGTCTTGCCTTTCTTGTTCTTACACATTTTGTGGATGTCCCTTTTGACCGGTGGGAAGTGATACTTCTTTGTAGTGCAGATTTGCATTGCCCGCTTGCTTGCTTGGCCAAAAAGGGCGTATGCGTTTTCTCCTGAATATATTCAGGAGAAAACGCATACGCCCTTTTTGGCCAAGTGCATCATTGTCGAAGTTGTGCCCCTCTTCCTGTGCTTTAAAGGCGATTCCAACGTACCTCTTGAAATCTGTTTCCTGCTATTCTGCCTCGCTTTCAAGTCCGCCTCGTTGCCTTCCCTCAACAGATTTTTGGACGATAGTTGTCCTTTATTACTCGGCCAGTTTGTGAATTGCTGTGCCCCTGAGCTCCATTTTTCAACTCATTTTTGGTGAGCTGACCGCAAGTCCAAAATTTTGGTTCAGGACCTATACTGGTTCCCGGTGGGTGGCTGAGAATTTGGTTAATTCTTCTTCCTGCCGGGAAATTACAGTGATATGTGCCCGTCCAAATGCCTAACAGCTACTCTCTCATTGGTTCTCCCTCTTCCCTTTCATCCTCTGCCAAATTGGCAACCTGTGCGAACCAAGAGGTTAAAGGGGCTGTCTCTCCAAGTTGGGAGGTTGATAGTAAAGCAGACGGAAAGTCAAACCGGAGCACCAGGAGAGGGACTATGCGTTGATTTTTAGAAACCTTTCGTATTCACAGTGTGTCCGTTCTCTAGGTTTCCCGCACATGTTATAGCTGTAGTAATATTCCCTTCAACCTGGAGAGTTCGGACCCATGGAATGGGTGCCATGCATTATTGCTTTAAAGGGTCTGCATTTGCTCACCCAATCTCACCAACCGTCTCAGTCCCAAGTGTCCCTCCTTATGCCACATCCAGCTGTCGTTGTAGATAGGGTCATTCCAGCCTTCATCAGAGACCCTGAAGGAATTGTAAAGAATTTCCCAGTTTTTTTGTTTTGTTTTTGAAATTCCTTTTTATAGTGGGATTGAGCTGATTCTCGCTGCCATGTTTATGCCAGTCTAGACACACTTGATTCCCTTATGGAGACATATCAATACATAGGTTTTAAGATTCTTACTAGTCAGATATTTTCCTCTGCGGGAAATATGGGGTTTTGAGTCCCTTTCGCTGAGGACGGTGTAGGTCTTGTCTATTCCATAGTTGGTTTTTGGAACGGTACCTGTGCTTATATCAAACTCTGGTTTTATGCATCACCCCACCTCTCCTTCCCCCTTAAGCAGGTATAAGAGTGTTTTCTAAATGTGAGACACTGTTCTCTTTCCTAACTCAGTTCAAGTGTAGCCATGTTTACAGGATCTTCATAGGTGATATCTTATGATAAGTTTCTTTTTCTGTGTGACTTATTTCACTTAGAATCATCGTACCTGAATCCACCCATTTTGCTGCTACTGGTCTTATGACATTGATTTCATGGCTGAGGGATATTCCATCGTACGTAAGTACCTCAATTTTTTGAACCATGTTTATATTTTCTGGGATACTTAAGGTGTATCCAAGTTGAGGCCCTTGTATGCAGTGCAGCCCTAAATTTTGGGGTGGCTCTGTCTTATTGATTTTCAGTTTTCCCAAGGTATATTCCCTAGACTGGTAGTGCCCTTGGCTCTGTAGCTGTGTTCTTTACTTGTTTTAGGGAACAGAATGCACTCCTCCAGAGAGGCAGTTGTCAATTTACATCCCGCCCATCAGCATAATAAGGCTCCCTGTTCTCCAGGGCCTGTCTTGCCTTTCTTGTTCTTACAAATTTTGTGGATGTCCATTTTGACCGGTGGGAAGTGATACTTCTTTGTAGTGCAGATTTGCATTGCCCGCTTGCTTGCTTGGCCAAAAAGGGCGTATGCGTTTTCTCCTGAATATATTCAGGAGAAAACGCATACGCCCTTTTTCGCCAAGTGCATCATTGTCGAAGTTGTGCCCCTCTTCCTGTGCTTTAAAGGCGATTCCAACGTACCTCTTGAAATCTGTTTCCTGCTATTCTGCCTCGCATTCAAGTCTGCCTCGTTGCCTTCCCTCAACAGATTTTTGGACGATAGTTGTCCTTTATTACTCGGCCAGTTTGTGAATTGCTGTGCCCCTGAGCTCCATTTTTCAACTCGTTTTTGGTGAGCTGACCGCAAGTCCAAAATTTTGGTTCAGGACCTATACTGGTTCCCGGTGGGTGGCTGAGAATTTGGTTAATTCTTCTTCCTGCCGGGAAATTACAGTGATATGTGCCCGTCCAAATGCCTAACAGCTACTCTCTCATTGGTTCTCCCTCTTCCCTTTCATCCTCTGCCAAATTGGCAACCTGTGCGAACCAAGAGGTTAAAGGGGCTGTCTCTCCAAGTTGGGAGGTTGATAGTAAAGCAGACGGAAAGTCAAACCGGAGCACCAGGAGAGGGACTATGCGTTGAGTTTTAGAAACCTTTCGTATTCACAGTGTGTCCGTTCTCTAGGTTTCCCGCACATGTTATAGCTGTAGTAATATTCCCTTCAACCTGGAGAGTTCGGACCCATGGAATGTGTGCCATTCATTATTTCTTTAAAGGGTCTGCGTTTGCTCACCCAATCTCACCAATCGTCTCAGTCCCAAGTGTCCCTCCTTATGCCACATCCAGCTGTCGTTGTAGATAGGGTCATTCTAGCCTTCATCAGAGACCCTGAAGGAATTGTAAAGAATTTCCCAGTTTTTTTGTTTTGTTTTTGAAATTCCTTTATATAGTGGGTTTGAGCTGATTCTCGCTGCCATGTTTATGCCAGTCTAGACACACTTGATTCCCTTACGGAGACATATCAATACATATGTTTTAAGATTCTTACTAGTCAGATATTTTCCTCTGCGGGAAATATGGGGTTTTGAGTCCCTTTCGCTGAGGACGGTGTAGGTCTTGTCTATTCCATAGTTGGTTTTTGGAACGGTACCTGTGCTTATATCAAACTCTGGTTTTATGCATCACCCCACCTCTCCTTCCCCCTTAAGCAGGTATAAGAGTGTTTTCTAAATGTGAGACACTGTTCTCTTTCCTAACTCAGTTCAAGTGTAGCCATGTTTACAGGATCTTCATAGGTGATATCTTATGATAAGTTTCTTTTTCTGTGTGACTTATTTCACTTAGAATCATCGTACCTGAATCCACCCATTTTGCTGCTACTGGTCTTATGACATTGATTTCATGGCTGAGGGATATTCCATCGTACGTAAGTACCACAATTTTTTGAACCATGTTTATATTTTCTGGGATACTTAAGGTGTATCCAAGTTGAGGCCCTTGTATGCAGTGCAGCCCTAAATTTTGGGGTGGCTCTGTCTTATTGATTTTCAGTTTTCCCAAGGTATATTCCCTAGACTGGTAGTGCCCTTGGCTCTGTAGCTCTGTTCTTTACTTGTTTTAGGGAACAGAATGCACTCCTCCAGAGAGGCAGTTGTCAATTTACATCCCGCCCATCAGCATAATAAGGCTCCCTGTTCTCCAGGGCCTGTCTTGCCTTTCTTGTTCTTACACATTTTGTGGATGTCCATTTTGACCGGTGGGAAGTGATACTTCTTTGTAGTGCAGATTTGCATTGCCCGCTTGCTTGCTTGGCCAAAAAGGGCGTATGCGTTTTCTCCTGAATATATTCAGGAGAAAACGCATACGCCCTTTTTGGCCAAGTGCATCATTGTCGAAGTTGTGCCCCTCTTCCTGTGCTTTAAAGGCGATTCCAACGTACCTCTTGAAATCTGTTTCCTGCTATTCTGCCTCGCTTTCAAGTCCGCCTCGTTGCCTTCCCTCAACAGATTTTTGGACGATAGTTGTCCTTTATTACTCGGCCAGTTTGTGAATTGCTGTGCCCCTGAGCTCCATTTTTCAACTCATTTTTGGTGAGCTGACCGCAAGTCCAAAATTTTGGTTCAGGACCTATACTGGTTCCCGGTGGGTGGCTGAGAATTTGGTTAATTCTTCTTCCTGCCGGGAAATTACAGTGATATGTGCCCGTCCAAATGCCTAACAGCTACTCTCTCATTGGTTCTCCCTCTTCCCTTTCATCCTCTGCCAAATTGGCAACCTGTGCGAACCAAGAGGTTAAAGGGGCTGTCTCTCCAAGTTGGGAGGTTGATAGTAAAGCAGACGGAAAGTCAAACCGGAGCACCAGGAGAGGGACTATGCGTTGATTTTTAGAAACCTTTCGTATTCACAGTGTGTCCGTTCTCTAGGTTTCCCGCACATGTTATAGCTGTAGTAATATTCCCTTCAACCTGGAGAGTTCGGACCCATGGAATGGGTGCCATGCATTATTGCTTTAAAGGGTCTGCATTTGCTCACCCAATCTCACCAACCGTCTCAGTCCCAAGTGTCCCTCCTTATGCCACATCCAGCTGTCGTTGTAGATAGGGTCATTCTAGCCTTCATCAGAGACCCTGAAGGAATTGTAAAGAATTTCCCAGTTTTTTTGTTTTGTTTTTGAAATTCCTTTTTATAGTGGGATTGAGCTGATTCTCGCTGCCATGTTTATGCCAGTCTAGACACACTTGATTCCCTTATGGAGACATATCAATACATAGGTTTTAAGATTCTTACTAGTCAGATATTTTCCTCTGCGGGAAATATGGGGTTTTGAGTCCCTTTCGCTGAGGACGGTGTAGGTCTTGTCTATTCCATAGTTGGTTTTTGGAACGGTACCTGTGCTTATATCAAACTCTGGTTTTATGCATCACCCCACCTCTCCTTCCCCCTTAAGCAGGTATAAGAGTGTTTTCTAAATGTGAGACACTGTTCTCTTTCCTAACTCAGTTCAAGTGTAGCCATGTTTACAGGATCTTCATAGGTGATATCTTATGATAAGTTTCTTTTTCTGTGTGACTTATTTCACTTAGAATCATCGTACCTGAATCCACCCATTTTGCTGCTACTGGTCTTATGACATTGATTTCATGGCTGAGGGATATTCCATCGTACGTAAGTACCTCAATTTTTTGAACCATGTTTATATTTTCTGGGATACTTAAGGTGTATCCAAGTTGAGGCCCTTGTATGCAGTGCAGCCCTAAATTTTGGGGTGGCTCTGTCTTATTGATTTTCAGTTTTCCCAAGGTATATTCCCTAGACTGGTAGTGCCCTTGGCTCTGTAGCTCTGTTCTTTACTTGTTTTAGGGAACAGAATGCACTCCTCCAGAGAGGCAGTTGTCAATTTACATCCCGCCCATCAGCATAATAAGGCTCCCTGTTCTCCAGGGCCTGTCTTGCCTTTCTTGTTCTTACACATTTTGTGGATGTCCATTTTGACCGGTGGGAAGTGATACTTCTTTGTAGTGCAGATTTGCATTGCCCGCTTGCTTGCTTGGCCAAAAAGGGCGTATGCGTTTTCTCCTGAATATATTCAGGAGAAAACGCATACGCCCTTTTTGGCCAAGTGCATCATTGTCGAAGTTGTGCCCCTCTTCCTGTGCTTTAAAGGCGATTCCAACGTACCTCTTGAAATCTGTTTCCTGCTATTCTGCCTCGCATTCAAGTCTGCCTCGTTGCCTTCCCTCAACAGATTTTTGGACGATAGTTGTCCTTTATTACTCGGCCAGTTTGTGAATTGCTGTGCCCCTGAGCTCCATTTTTCAACTCGTTTTTGGTGAGCTGACCGCAAGTCCAAAATTTTGGTTCAGGACCCATACTGGTTCCCGGTGGGTGGCTGAGAATTTGGTTAATTCTTCTTCCTGCCGGGAAATTACAGTGATATGTGCCCGTCCAAATGCCTAACAGCTACTCTCTCATTGGTTCTCCCTCTTCCCTTTCATCCTCTGCCAAATTGGCAACCTGTGCGAACCAAGAGGTTAAAGGGGCTGTCTCTCCAAGTTGGGAGGTTGATAGTAAAGCAGACGGAAAGTCAAACCGGAGCACCAGGAGAGGGACTATGCGTTGAGTTTTAGAAACCTTTCGTATTCACAGTGTGTCCGTTCTCTAGGTTTCCCGCACATGTTATAGCTGTAGTAATATTCCCTTCAACCTGGAGAGTTCGGACCCATGGAATGTGTGCCATTCATTATTTCTTTAAAGGGTCTGCGTTTGCTCACCCAATCTCACCAATCGTCTCAGTCCCAAGTGTCCCTCCTTATGCCACATCCAGCTGTCGTTGTAGATAGGGTCATTCTAGCCTTCATCAGAGACCCTGAAGGAATTGTAAAGAATTTCCCAGTTTTTTTGTTTTGTTTTTGAAATTCCTTTATATAGTGGGTTTGAGCTGATTCTCGCTGCCATGTTTATGCCAGTCTAGACACACTTGATTCCCTTACGGAGACATATCAATACATATGTTTTAAGATTCTTACTAGTCAGATATTTTCCTCTGCGGGAAATATGGGGTTTTGAGTCCCTTTCGCTGAGGACGGTGTAGGTCTTGTCTATTCCATAGTTGGTTTTTGGAACGGTACCTGTGCTTATATCAAACTCTGGTTTTATGCATCACCCCACCTCTCCTTCCCCCTTAAGCAGGTATAAGAGTGTTTTCTAAATGTGAGACACTGTTCTCTTTCCTAACTCAGTTCAAGTGTAGCCATGTTTACAGGATCTTCATAAGTGATATCTTATGATAAGTTTCTTTTTCTGTGTGACTTATTTCACTTAGAATCATCGTACCTGAATCCACCCATTTTGCTGCTACTGGTCTTATGACATTGATTTCATGGCTGAGGGATATTCCATCGTACGTAAGTACCACAATTTTTTGAACCATGTTTATATTTTCTGGGATAATTAAGGTGTATCCAAGTTGAGGTCCTTGTATGCAGTGCAGCCCTAAATTTTGGGGTGGCTCTGTCTTATTGATTTTCAGTTTTCCCAAGGTATATTCCCTAGACTGGTAGTGCCCTTGGCTCTGTAGCTCTGTTCTTTACTTGTTTTAGGGAACAGAATGCACTCCTCCAGAGAGGCAGTTGGCAATTTACATCCCGCCCATCAGCATAACAAGGCTCCCTGTTCTCCAGGGCCTGTCTTGCCTTTCTGATATTTACACATATTGTGGATGTCCCTTTTGACCGGTGGGAAGTGATACTTCTTTGTAGTGTAGATTTGCATTGCCCGCTTGCTTGCTTGGCCAAAAAGGGCGTATGCGTTTTCGCCTGAATATATTCAGGAGAAAATGCATACGCCCTTTTTGGCCAAGTGCATCATTGTCGAAGTTGTGCCCCTCTTCCTGTGCTTTAAAGGCGATTCCAACGTACCTCTTGAAATCTGTTTCCTGCTATTCTGCCTCGCTCTCAAGTCCGCCTCGTTGCCTTCCCTCAACAGATTTTTGGACGATAGTTGTCCTTTATTACTCGGCCAGTTTGTGAATTGCTGTGCCGCTGAGCTCCATTTTTCAACTCGTCTTTGGTGAGCTGACCGCAAGTCCAAAATTTTGGTCCAGGACCTATTCTGTTTCCCGGTGGGTGGCTGAGACTTTGGTTAATTCTTCCTCCTGCTGGGAAGTTAGAGTGATATGTGCCCGTCCAAATGCCTAACAGCTACTCTCTCATTGGTTCTCCCTCTTCCCTTTCATCCTCTGCCAACTTGGAAACCTGTGCGAACCAGGAGGTTAAAGGGGCTGTCTCTCCAAGCTGGGAGATTGAAAGTAAACGGATGGACAGTCAAACCGGAGCACCAGGAGAGAGACTATCCGTTGAGTTTTAGAAACCTTTCATATTCACAGTGTGTCCGTTCTCTAGATTTCTCGTACATGTTATAACTGTAGTAATATTCCCTTCAACCTGGAGAGTTGGGACCCATGGCATTGGTGCCATGCATTATTGCTTTAAAGGGTCTGCATTTGCTCACCCAATCTCACCAATCCTCTCAGTCCCAAGTGTCCAGCCTTATGCCACATCCAGCTGTCGTTGTAGATAGGGTCTTTCCAGGTTTCATCAGAGACCCTGAAGGAATTGTAAGGAATATCCCAGTTTTTTTGTTTTGTTTTTGAAATTCCTTTTTATAGTGGGTTTGAGCGGATTCTCGCTGCCATGTTTATGCCAGTCTAGAATCACTTGATTCCCTTACGGAGACATATCAATACATAGGTTTTAAGATTCTTACTAGTCAGATATATTCTTCTGTGGGAAATATGGGGTTTTGAGTCCCTTTCACTGAGGAAGGTGTAGGTCTTGTCTATTCCATAGTTGGTTTTTGGAACGGTACCTCTGCTTATATCAAACTCTGGTTTTATGCATCACCCCTCCTCTCCTTCCCCCTTAAGCAGCCATAAGAGTGTTTTCTAAATGTGAGACACTGTTCTCTTTCCTAACTCAGTTCAAGTGTAGCCATGTTTACAGGATCTTCATAAGTGATATCTTATGATAAGTTTCTTTTTCTGTGTGACTTATTTCACTTAGAATCATCGTACCAGAATCCACCCATTTTGCTGCTACTGGTATTATGACATTGATTTCATGGATGAGGTATATTCCATCGTACGTAAGTACCACAATTTTTTGAACCATTTTTATATTTCCTGGGATATTTAAGGTGTACCCAAGTTAAGGTCCTTGTAAGCAGTGCAGCCCTAAATTTTGGGGTGGCTCTGTCTTATTGATTTTCAGTTTACTCATGGTATATTCCCTAGACTGGAAGTGCCCTTGGCTCTGTAGCTCTGTTCTTTTCCTTGTTTTAGGGAACGCAATGTACTCCTCCAGAGGGGCAGTTGGCAATTTACATCCTGCCCATCATCATAACAAGGCTTCCTGTTCTCCAGGGCCTGTCTTGCCTTTCAGGTTTTTACACATTTTGTGGATGTCCCTTTTGACCGGTGGGAAGTGATACTTCTTTGTAGTGCAGATTTGCATTGCCCGCTTGCCTGCTTGGCCAAAAAGAGCGTATGAGTTTTCTCCTGAATATATTCAGGATAAATCACATACACCCTTTTTGGCCAAGTGCATCATTGTCGAAGTTGTGCCCCTCTTCCTGTGCCTTAAAGTCGATTCCAACGTACCTCTTGAAATCTGTTTCCTGCTATTCTGCCTCGCTTTCAAGTCCGCCTCGTTGCCTACCCTCAACAGATTTTTGGACGATAGTTGTCCTTTATTACTCGGTCAGTTGGTGAATTGCTGTGCCCCTGAGCTCCATTTTTCAACTCGTTTTTTGTGAGCTGACCGCAAGCCCAAAATTTTGCTTCAGGACCGATACTGGTTCCCGGTGGGTGGCTGACACCTTGGTTAATTCTTCTTCTGGCGGGGAAATTACAGTGATATGTGCCCGTGCAAACGCCTAACAGCTACTCTCTCATTGTTTCTCCCTCTTCCCTTTCATCCTCTGCCAAATTGGCAACCCGTGGAAACCAGGTGGTTAAAGGGGCTGTCTCTCCAAGTTGGGAGGTTGATAGTAAAGCATATGGAAAGTCAAACCGGGGCTCCAGGAGAGTGACTATTCGTTGAGTTTTAGAAACCTTTCGTATTCACAGTGTGTCCGTTCTCTAGGTTTCCCTTACATGTTATAACTGTAGTAATATTCCCTCTAACCTGGAGAGTTGGGAACCATGGAATGGGTGCCAGGCATTTGTGCTTTAAAGGGTCTGCATTTGCTCACCCAATCTCACCAATCGTCTCAGTGTCAAGTGTCCCTCCTTATGCCACATCCAGCTGTCATTGTACATAGGGTCATTCCAGGTTTCATCAGAGACCCTGAAGGAATTTTAAAGAATTATGCAGTTTTTTCGTTTTGTTTTTGAAATTCCTTTTTATAATGGGTTTGAGCTGATTCTCGCTGCCATGTTTATGCCAGTCTAGGCACACTTGATTGCCTTACGGAGACATATCAATACATAGGTTTTAAGATTCTTACTAGTCAGATATATTTCTCTGCAGGAAATATGGGGTTTTGAGACCCTTTCACTGAGGAAGGTGTAGGTCTTGTCTATTCCATAGTTGGTTTTTGGAACGGTACCTGTGCTTATATCAAACTCTGGTTTTATGCATCACCCCACCTCTCCTTCCCCCTTAAGCAGGCATAAGAGTGTTTTCTAAATGTGAGACACTGTTCTCTTTCCTAACTCAGTTCAAGTGTAGCCATGTTTACAGAATCTTCATAAGTGATATCTTATGATAAGTTTCTTTCTCTGTGTGACTTATTTCACTTAGAATCATCGTACCTGAAACCACCCATTTTGCTGCTACTCGTCTTATGACATTGATTTCATGGCTGAGGGATATTCCATCGTACGTAAGTACCACAATTTTTTGAACCATTTTTATATTTCCTGGGATATTTAATGTGTACCCAAGTTGAGGTCCTTGTAAGCAGTGCAGCCCTAAATTTCGGGGTGGCTCTGTCTTATTGATTTTCAGTTTTCCCAAGGTATATTCCCTAGACTGGAAGTGCCCTTGCCTCTGTAGCTCTGTTCTTTACTTGTTTTAGGGAACACAATGTACTCCTCCAGAGAGGCAGTTGGCAATTTACATCCCGCCCATCAGCATAACAAGGCTCCCTGTTCTCCATGGCCTGTCTTGCCTTTCTAGTTTTTACACATTTTGTGGTTGTCCCTTTTGACCGGTGGGAAGTGATACATCTTTGTAGTGCAGATTTGCATTTTCCGTTTGATTGCTTGGTCAAAAATGCCGTATGCGTTTTCTCGTGAATATATTCAGGAGAAAACGCATACGCCCTTTTTGGACAAGTGCATCATTGTCGAAGTGTTGCCCCTCTTCCTGTGCTTTAAAGGCGATTCCAACATACCTCTTGAAATCTGTTTCCTGCTATTCTGCCTCGCTTTCAAGTCCGCCTCGTTGCCTTCCCTCAACAGATTTTTGGACGATAGTTGTCCTTTATTACTCGGCCAGTTTGTGAATTGCTGTGCCCCTGAGCTCCATTTTTCAACTCGTTTTCGGTGAGCTGATCGCAAGTCCAAAATTTTGGTTCAGGACCTATGCTGGTTCCCAGTGCGGGGCTGAGACTTTGGTTAATTCTTCTTCCTGCCGGGAAGTTAGAGTGATATGTGCCCGTCCAAATGTCTAACAGCTACTCTCTCATTGGTTCTCCCTCTTCCCTTTCATCCTCTGCCAAATTGGAAACCTGTGCGAACCAGGAGGTTAAAGGGGCTGTCTCTCCAAGTTGGGAGATTGATAGTAAAGCAGAAGGAAAGTCAAACCGGAGCACCATGGGAGGGTCTATTCGTTGAGTTTTAGAAACCTTTCATATTCACAGTGTGTCCGTTCTCTAGTTTTCCCGTACATGTTATATCTGTAGTAATATTCCCTTCAATCTGGAGAGTTGGGACCCATGGAATGGGTGCCAGGCATTATTGTTTTAAAGGGACTGCATTTGCTCACCCAATCTCACCAATCCTCTCAGTCCCAAGTGTCCAGCCTTATGCCACCTCCAGCTGTCGTTGTAGAAAGGGTCATTCCAGGTTTCATCAGAGACCCTGAAGGAATTGTAAAGAATTTCCCAGTTTTTTTGTTTTGTTTTTGAAATTCCTTTTTATAGTGGGTTTGAGCTGATTCTCGCTGCCATGTTTATGCCAGTCTAGACACACTTGATTCCCTTACGGAGACATATCAGTACATAGGTTTTAAGATTTTTACTAGTCAGATATATTCCTCTGCGGGAAATATGGGGTTTTGAGTCCCTTTCACTGAGGAAGGTGTAGGTCTTGACTATTCCATAGTTGGTTTTTGGCATGGTATCTGTGCTTATATCAAACTCTGGTTTTATGCATCACCCCACCTCTCCTTCCGCCTTAAGCAGGTATAAGAGTGTTTTCTAAATGTGAGACACTGTTCTCTTTCCTAACTCAGTTCAAGTGTAGCCATGTTTACAGGATCTTCATAAGTGATATCTTATGATAAGTTTCTTTTTCTGTGTGACTTATTTCACTTAGAATCATCGTACCTGAATCCACCCATTTTGCTGCTACTGGTATTATGACATTGATTTCATAGCTGAGGGATATTCCATCGTACGTAAGTACCACAATTTTTTGAACCATATTTGTATTTCCCGTGATATTTACGGCGTACCCAGCTTGAGGTCCTTGTTAGCAGTGCAGCCCTAAATATTGGGGTGGCTCTGTCTTATTGATTTTCAGTTTTCCCAAGGTATATTCCCTAGACTGGAAGTGCCCTTGGCTCTGTAGCTCTGTTCTTTACTGGTTTTAGAGAACACAATGCACTCCTTCAGAGAGGCAGTTGGCAATTTACATCCCGCCCATCAGCATAACAAGGCTCCCTGTTCTCCAGGGCCTGGCTTGCCTTTCTGGTTTTTACACATTTTTTGGATGTCCCTTTTGACCGGTGGGAAGTGATACTTCTTTGTAGTGCAGATTTGCATTGCCCGCTTGCTTGCTTGGCCAAAAAGGGCGTATGCGTTTTCTCCTGAATATATTCAGGAGAAAACGCATACGCCCTTTTTGGCCAAGTGCATCATTGTCGAAGTTGTGCCCCTCTTCCTGTGCTTTAAAGGCGATTCCAACGTACCTCTTGAAACCTGTTTCCGGCTATTCTGCCTCACTTTCAATCTGCCTCGTTGCCTTTCCTCAACAGATTTTTGGACGAAAGTTGTCCTTTATTACTCGGCCTGTTTGTGAATTGCTGTGCCACTGAGCTCCATTTTTCAACTCGTTTTTTGTGAGCTGACCGCAATTCCAAAATTTTGGTGCAGGACCTATACTGGTTCCCGGTGGGTGGCTGAGACTTTGGTTAATTCTTCTTCCTGCCGGGAAATTACAGTGACATGTGCCCGTCCAAATGCCTAACAGCTACTCTCTCATTGGTTCTCCCTCTTCCCTTTCATCCTCTGCCAAATTGGCAACCTGTGCGAACCAGGAGGTTAAACGGGCTGTCTCTCCAAGTTTGGAGGTTGATAGTAAAGCAGATGGAAAGTCAAACCCGAACACCAGGATAGGGACTATTCGTTGAGTTTTAGAAATCATTCGTATTCACAGTGTGTCCGTTCTCTAGGTTTCCCGTACATGTTATAGCTGTAGTAATATTCCCTTCAACCTGGAGAGTTGGGACCCATGGAATGGGTGCCAGGCATTTGTGCTTTAAAGGGTCTGCATTTGCTCACCCAATCACACCAATCCTCTCAGTCCCAAGTTTCCAGCCTTATGCCACATCCAGCTGTCGTTGTAGATATGGTCATTCCAGCTTTCATCAGAGACCCTGAAGGAATTGTAAAGAATTTCCCAGTTTTTTTGTTTTGTTTTTGAAATTCCTTTTTATAGTGGGTTTGAGCTGATTCTCGCTGCCATGTTTATGCCAGTCTAGACACACTTGATTCCCTTACGGAGACATATCAATACATAGGTTTTAAGATTCTTACTAGTCAGATATTTTCCTCTGCGGGAAATATGGGGTTTTGAGTCCCTTTCGCTGAGGACGGTGTAGGTCTTGTCTATTCCATAGTTGGTTTTTGGAACGGTACCTGTGCTTATATCAAACTCTGGTTTTATGCATCACCCCACCTCTCCTTCCCCCTTAAGCAGGTATAAGAGTGTTTTCTAAATGTGAGACACTGTTCTCTTTCCTAACTCAGTTCAAGTGTAGCCATGTTTACAGGATCTTCATAAGTGATATCTTATGATAAGTTTCTTTTTCTGTGTGACTTATTTCACTTAGAATCATCGTACCTGAATCCACCCATTTTGCTGCTACTGGTCTTATGACATTGATTTCATGGCTGAGGGATATTCCATCGTACGTAAGTACCACAATTTTTTGAACCATGTTTATATTTTCTGGGATACTTAAGGTGTATCCAAGTTGAGGTCCTTGTATGCAGTGCAGCCCTAAATTTTGGGGTGGCTCTGTCTTATTGATTTTCAGTTTTCCCAATGTATATTCCCTAGACTGGTAGTGCCCTTGGCTCTGTAGCTCTGTTCTTTACTTGTTTTAGGGAACAGAATGCACTCCTCCAGAGAGGCAGTTGGCAATTTACATCCCGCCCATCAGCATAACAAGGCTCCCTGTTCTCCAGGGCCTGTCTTGCCTTTCTTGTCCTTACACATTTTGTGGATGTCCCTTTTGACCGGTGGGAAGTGATACTTCTTTGTAGTGCAGATTTGCATTGCCCGCTTGCTTGCTTGGCCAAAAAGGGCGTATGCGTTTTCTCCTGAATATATTCAGGAGAAAACGCATACGCCCTTTTTGGCCAAGTGCATCATTGTCGAAGTTGTGCCCCTCTTCCTGTGCTTTAAAGGCGATTCCAACGTACCTCTTGAAATCTGTTTCCTGCTATTCTGCCTCGCTTTCAAGTCCGCCTCGTTGCCTTACCTCAACAGATTTTTGGACGATAGTTGTCCTTTATTACTCGGCCAGTTTGTGAATTGCTGTGCCCCTGAGCTCCATTTTTCAACTCGTTTTTGGTGAGCTGACCGCAAGTCCAAAATTTTGGTTCAGGACCTATACTGGTTCCCGGGGGGTGGCTGAGAATTTGGTTAATTCTTCTTCCTGCCGGGAAATTACAGTGATATGTGCCCGTCCAAATGCCTAACAGCTACTCTCTCATTGGTTCTCCCTCTTCCCTTTCATCCTCTGCCAAATTGGCAACCTGTGCGAACCAAGAGGTTAAAGGGGCTGTCTCTCCAAGTTGGGAGGTTGATAGTAAAGCAGACGGAAAGTCAAACCGGAGCACCAGGAGAGGGACTATTCGTTGAGTTTTAGAAACCTCTCGTATTCACAGTGTGTCCGTTCTCTAGGTTTCCCGCACATGTTATAGCTGTAGTAATATTCCCTTCAACCTGGAGAGTTCGGACCCATGGAATGGGTGCCATGCATTATTGCTTTAAAGGTTCTGCATTTGCTCACCCAATCTCACCAATCGTCTCAGTCCCAAGTGTCCCTCCTTATGCCACATCCAGCTGTCGTTGTAGATAGGGTCATTCCAGCTTTCATCAGAGACCCTGAAGGAATTGTAAAGAATTTCCCAGTTTTTTTGTTTTGTTTTTGAAATTCCTTTTTATAGTGGGTTTGAGCTGATTCTCGCTGCCATGTTTATGCCAGTCTAGACACACTTGATTCCCTTACGGAGACATATCAATACATAGGTTTTACGATTCTTACTAGTCAGATATTTTCCTCTGCGGGAAATATGGTGTTTTGAGTCCGTTTCGCTGAGGACGGTGTAGGTCTTGTCTATTCCATAGTTGGTTTTTGGAACGGTACCTGTGCTTATATCAAACTCTGGTTTTATGCATCACCCCACCTCTCCTTCCCCCTTAAGCAGGTATAAGAGTGTTTTCTAAATGTGAGACACTGTTCTCTTTCCTAACTCAGTTCAAGTGTAGCCATGTTTACAGGATCTTCATAAGTGATATCTTATGATAAGTTTCTTTTTCTGTGTGACTTATTTCACTTAGAATCATCGTACCTGAATCCACCCATTTTGCTGCTACTGGTCTTATGACATTGATTTCATGGCTGAGGGATATTCCATCGTACGTAAGTACCACAATTTTTTGAACCATGTTTATATTTCCTGGGATACTTAAGGTGTATCCAAGTTGAGGTCCTTGTATGCAGTGCAGCCCTAAATTTTGGGGTGGCTCTGTCTTATTGATTTTCAGTTTTCCCAAGGTATATTCCCTAGACTGGTAGTGCCCTTGGCTCTGTAGCTCTGTTCTTTACTTGTTTTAGGGAACAGAATGCACTCCTCCAGAGAGGCAGTTGGCAATTTACATCCCGCCCATCAGCATAACAAGGCTCCCTGTTCTCCAGGGCCTGTCTTGCCTTTCTTGTTCTTACACATTTTGTGGATGTCCCTTTTGACCGGTGGGAAGTGGTACTTCTTTGTAGTGCAGATTTGCATTGCCCGCTTGCTTGCTTGGCCAAAAAGGGCGTATGCGTTTTCTCCTGAATATATTCAGGAGAAAACGCATACGCCCTTTTTGGCCAAGTGCATCATTGTCGAAGTTGTGCCGCTCTTCCTGTGCTTTAAAGGCGATTCCAACGTACCTCTTGAAATCTGTTTCCTGCTATTCTGCCTCGCTTTCAAGTCCGCCTCATGCCTTCCCTCAACAGATTTTTGGACGATAGTTGTCCTTTATTACTCGGCCAGTTTGTGAATTGCTGTGCCCCTGAGCTCCATTTTTCAACTCGTTTTTGGTGAGCTGACCGCAAGTCCAAAATTTTGGTTCAGGACCTATACTGGTTCTCGGTGGGTGGCTGAGTATTTGGTTAATTCTTCTTCCTGCTGGGAAATTACAGTGATATGTGCCCGTCCAAATGCCTAACAGCTACTCTCTCATTGGTTCTCCCTCTTCCCTTTCATCCTCTGCCAAATTGGCAACCTGTGCGAACCAAGAGGTTAAAGGGGCTGTCTCTCCAAGTTGGGAGGTTGATAGTAAAGCAGACGGAAAGTCAAACTGGAGCACCAGGAGAGGGACTATTCGTTGAGTTTTAGAAACCTTTCGTATTCACAGTGTGTCCGTTCTCTAGGTTTCCTGCACATGTTATAGCTGTAGTAATATTCCCTTCAACCTGGAGACTTCGGACCCATGGAATGGGTGCCAGGCATTTGTGCTTTAAAGGGTCTGCATTTGCTCACCCAATCTCACCAATCCTCTCAGTCCCAAGTGTCCCTCCTTATGCCATATCCAGCTGTCATTGTAGATAGGGTCATTCCAGCTTTCATCAGAGACCCTGAAGGAATTGTAAAGAATTTACCAGTTTTTTGTTTTGTTTTTGAAATTCCTTTTTATAGTGGGTTTGAGGTGATTCTCGCCGCCATGATTATGCCAGTCTAGACACACTTGATTCCCTTATGTAGACATATCAATACATAGGTTTTAAGATTCTTACTAGTCAGATATATTCCTCTGTGGGAAATATGGTGTTTTGAGTCCCTTTCACTGAGGAAGGTGTAGGTCTTGTCTATTCCATAGTTGGTTTTTGGAACGGTACCTGTGCTTATATCAAACTCTGGTTTTATGCATCACCCCACCTCTCCTTCCCCCTTAAGCAGGCATAAGAGAATTTTCTAAATTTGAGACTCTGTTCTCTTTCCTAACTCAGTTCAAGTGTAGCCATGTTTACAGGATCTTCATAAGTGATATCTTATGATAAGTTTCTTTTTCTGTGTGACTTATTTCACTTAGAATTATCGTACCTGAATCAACCCATTTTGCTGCTACTGGTCTTATGACATTGATTTCATGGCTGATGGATATTCCATCGTACGTAAATACCACAATTTTTTGAACCATTTTTATATTTCCTGGGATATTTAAGGTGTACCCAAGTTGAGGTGCTTGTAAGCAGTACAGCCCTAAATTTTGGGGTGGCTCTGTCTTAATGATTTTCAGATTTCCCAAGGTATATTCCCTAGACTGGAAGTGCCCTTGGCTCTGTAGCTCTGTTGTTTACTTGTTTTAGGGTACACAATGCACTCCTCCAGAGAGGCGGTTGCCAATTTACATCCCGCCCATCAGCATAACAAGGCTCCCTGTTCTCCAGGGCCTGTCTTGCCTTTCTGGTTTTTACGTATTTTGTGGATGTCCCTTTTGACCGGTGGGAAGTGATACTTCTTTGTAGTGCAGATTGGCATTGCCCCCTTCCTTGCTTGGCCAAAATGGGTGTATGCGTTTTCTCATGAACATATTCAAGAGAAAACGCATACGCCCTTTTTGGCCAAGTGCATCATTGTCGAAGTTGTGCCCCTCTTCCTGTGCTTTAAAGGCGATTCCAATGTACCTCTTGAAATCTGTTTCCTGCTATTGTGTCTCGCTTTCAACTCCACCTCGTTGCCTTCCCTCAACAGATTTTTGGACGATAGTTGTCCTTTATTACTCTGCCAGTTTGTGAATTGCTATGCCCCTGAGCTCCATTTTTCAACTCGTTTTTTGTGAGCTGACCGCATGTCCAAAATTTTGGTTCAGGAACTATGCTGTTTCCCGGTGGGTGGCTGAGACTTTGGTTAATTCTTCTTCCTGCCGGGACATTAGACTGATATGTGCCCGTCCAAATGCCTAACAGCTACTCTCTCATTGGTTCTCCCTCTTCCCTTTCATCCTCTGCCAAATTGGCAACCTGTGCGAACCAGGAGGTTAAAGGGGCTGTCTCTCCAAGTTGGGAGGTTGATAGTAAAGCAGATGGAAAGTAAAACGGGAGCACCAGGAGAGGGACTATTCGTTGAGTTTTAGAAACCTTTCTATTCACAATGTGTCCGTTCTCTAGGTTTCCCGTACATGTTATAGCTGTAGTAATATTCCCTTCAACCTGGAGAGTTGGGACCCATGGAATGGGTGCCAGGCATTTGTGATTTAAAGGGTCTGCATTTGCTCACCCAATCTCACCAATCGACTCAGTCCCAAGTGTCCCTCCTTATGCCACATCCAGCTGTCGTTGTAGATAGGGTCATTCCAGGTTTCATCATTGACCCTGAAGGAATTGTAAAGAATTTCCCAGTTTTTTTGTTTTATTTTTGAAATTCCTTTTTATAGTGGGTTTGAGCTGATTCTCGCTGCCATGTTTATGCCAGTCTAGACACACTTGATTCCCTTACGGAGACATATCAATACATAGGTTTTAAGATTCTTACTACTCAGATATATTCCTCTGCGGGAAATATGGGGTTTTGAATACCTTTCACTGAGGAAGGTGTAGGTCTTGTCTATTCCATAGTTGGTTTTTGGAACGGTACCTGTGCTTATATCAAACTCTGGTTTTATGCATCACCCCACCTCTCCTTCCGCCTTAAGCAGGCATAAGAGTGTTTTTTAAATGTGAGACACTGTTCTCTTTCCTAACTCAGTTCAAGTGTAGCCATGTTTACAGGATCTTCATAAGTGATATCTTATGATAAGTTTCTTTTTCTGTGTGACTTATTTCATTAGAATCATCGTACCTGAATCCACCCATTTTGCTGCTACTGGTCTTATGACATTGATTTCATGGCTGAGGGATATTCCATCGTACGTAAGTACCACAATTTTTTGAACCATTTTTATATTTCCTGGGATATTTAAGGTGTACCCAAGTTGAGGTTCTTGTAAGCAGTGCAGCCCTGAATTTTGGGGTGGCTCTGTCTTATTGATTTTCAGTTTTCCCAAGGTATATTCCCTAGACTGGAAGTGCCCTTGGCTCTGTAGCTCTGTTCTTTACTTGTTTTAGGGAACACAATGCAGTCTTCCAGAGAGGCAGTTGGCAATTTACATCCCGCCCATCAGGATAACAAGGCTCCCTGTTCTCCAGGGCCTGTCTTGCCTGTCTGGTTTTTACACATTTTGTGGATGTCCCTTTTGACAGGTGGGAAGTGATACTTCTTTGTAGTGCAGATTTGCATTGCCCGCTTGCTTGCTTGGCCGAAAAGGGCATATGCGTTTTCTCCTGAATATATTCAGGAGAAAACGCATATGCCCTTTTTGGCCAAGTGCATCATTGTCGAAGTTGTGCCCCTCTTCCTGTGCTTTAAAGGCGATTCCAACGTACCTCTTGAAATCTGTTTCCTGCTATTCTGCCTCGCTTTCAAGTCCGCCTCGTTGCCTTCCCTCAACAGATTTTTGGACGATAGTTGTCCTTTATTACTCGGCCAGTTTGTGAATGGCTGTGCCCCAGAGCTCCATTTTTCAACTCGTTTTTGGTGAGCTCACCGCAAGTCCAAAATTTTGGTTCAGGACCTATTTTGGTTCCCGGTGTGGGGCTGAGACTTTGGTTAATTCTTCTTCCTGCCGGGAAATTACAGTGATATGTGCCCGTCCAAATGCCTAACAGCTACTCTCTCATTGGTTCTCCCTATTCCCTTTCATCCTCTGCCAAATTGGCAACCTGTGTGAACCAGGAGGTTAAAGGGTCTGTCTCTCCAAGTTGGGAGGTTGATAGTAAAGCAGATGGAAAGTCAAACCGGAGCACCAGGAGAGGGACTATTCGTTGAGTTTTAGAATCCTTTCGTATTCACAGTGTGTCCGTTCTCTAGGTTTCCCGTACATGTTATAACTGTAGTAATATTCTCTTCAACATGGAGAGTTGGGAACCATGGAATGGGTGCTAGGCATTATTGCTTTAAAGGGTCTGCATTTGCTCACCAATCTCACCAATCCTCTCAGTCCCAATTATCCAGCCTTATGCCACATCCAGCTGTCGTTGTAGATAGGGTCATTCCAGGTTTCATCAGAGACCCTGAAGGAATTGTAAAGAATTTGCCAGTTTTTTTGTTTTGTTTTTGAAATTCCTTTTTATAGTGGGTTTGAGCTGATTCTCGCTGCCATGTTTATGCCAGTCTAGACACACTTGATTCCCTTAGGGTGACATATCAATACATAGGTTTTAAGATTCTTACTAGTCAGATATATTCCTCTGCGGGAAATATGGGATTTTGAGCCCCTTTCACTGAGGAAGGTGTAGGTCTTGTCTATTCCATAGTTGGTTTTTGGAACGGTACCTGTGCTTATATCAAACTCTGGTTTTATACATCACCCCACCTCTCCTTCCCCCTTAAGCAGGCATAAGAGTGTTTTCTAAATGTGAGACACTGTTCTCTTTCCTAACTCAGTTCAAGTGTAGCCATGTTTACAGGATCTTCATAAGTGATATCTTATGATAAGTTTCTTTTTCTCTGTGACTTATTTCACTTAGAATCATCGTACCTGAATCCACCCATTTTGCTGCTACTGGTTTTATGACATTGATTTCATGGCTGAGGGATATTCCATCGTTCGTAAGTACCACAAAATTTTGAACCATTTTTATATTTCCTGGGATATTTAAGGTGTACCCAAGTTGAGGTTTTTGTAAGCAGTGCAGCCCTAAATTTTGCGGTGGCTCTGGCTTATTGATTTTCAGTTTTCGCAAGGTATATTCCCTAGATTGGAAGTGCCCTTGGCTCTGTAGCTCTGTTGTTTACTTGTTTTAGGGAACATAGTGCACTCCTCCAGAGAGGCAGTTGGCAATTTACATCCACCCCATCAGCATAACAAGGCTCCCTGTTCTCCAGGGCCTGTGTTGCCTTTCTGGTTTTTACACATTTTGCGGATGTCCCTTTTGACCGGTGGGAAGTGATACTTCTTTGTATTGCAGATTTGCATTGCCCGCTTGCTTGGTTTGCCAAAAAGGGCGTATGCGTTTTCTCCTGAATATATTCAGGAGAAAACGCATACGCCCTTTTTGGCCAAGTGCATCATTGTCGAAGTTGTGCCCCTCTTCCTGTGCTTTAAAGGCGATTCCAACATACCTCTTGAAATCTGTTTCCTGCTATTCTGCCTCGATTTCAACTCCGCCTCGTTGCCTTCCCTCAACAGATTTTTAAATGATAGTTGTCCTTTATTACTCTTCCAGTTTGTGAATTGCTGTGCCCTGAGCCCCATTTTTCAGCTCATTTTTTGTGTGCTGACCGCAAGTCCAAAATTTTGGTTCAGGACCTCTACTTTTTACCTGTGGGAGGCTGAGACTTTGGTTAGTTCTTCTTCCTCCCGTGAAATTAGAGTGACATGTTCCCGTCTAAATGCCTAACAGCTACTCTGTCATTGGTTCTCCCCGTTTCCTTTCATCCTCTGCCAAATTGGCAACGTGTGTGTACCAGGAGGTTAAAAGTGGTGTCTCTCCAAGTTGGGAGATTGATAGTAAAGCAGTTGGAAAGTCAAACCGGAACACCAGGAGAGGGACTATTCGTTGAGTTTTAGAAACCTTTTGTATTCACAGTGTGTCCATTCTCTAGGTTTCCTGTACATGTTATAGCTGTATTAATATTCCCTTCAACCCGCAGAGTTGGGACCCATGGAATGGGTGCCATGCATTATTGGTTTACAAGGTCTGCATTTGCTCACCCAATCTCACCAATCCTCTCAGTCCCAAGTGTCCAGCCTTATGCCACATCCAGCTGTCGTTGTAGACAGGGTCATTCCAGGTTTCATCAGAGACCCTGAAGGAATTGTAAAGAATTTCCCTGTTTTTTTGGTTTGTTTGTGAAATTCCTTTTGATAGTGGGTTTCAGCTGATTCTCGCTGCCAAGTTTATGCCAGTCTAGACACACTTGATTCCCTTACAGAGACATATCAATACATAGGTTTTAAGATTCTTACTAGTCAGATATATTCTTCTGCGGGAAATATGGGCTTTTCAGTCCCTTTCACTGAGGAATGTGTAGGTCTTGTCTATTCCATAGTTGGTTTTCGGAACGGTAGGTGTGCTTATATGAAACTCTGGTTTTATGCATCACCCCACCTCTCCTTCCCCCTTAAGCAGGCATAAGAGTGTTTTCCAAATGTGAGACTCTGTTCTCTTTCCTAGCTAAGTTCAAGTGTAGCCATGTTTACAGGTTCTTCATAAGTGATATCTTATGATAAATTTCTTTTTCTGTGTGTCTTATTTCACTTAGAATCATCATAACAGAATCCACACATTTTGTTGCTACTGGTCTTATGACATTGATTTCATGGCTGAGGGATATTCCATCGTACGTAAGTACCACAATTTTTTGAACCATTTTTATATTTCCTGGGATATTTAAGGTTTACCGAAGTTGAGGTTATTGTGAGCAGTGCAGCCGTAAATTTTGGGGTGGCTCTGTCTTATTGATTTTCAGTTTTCCCAAGGTATATTCCCTAGACTGGTAGTGCCCTTGGCTCTGTAGCTCTGTTGTTTACTTGTTTTAGGGAACACAATGCACTCCTCCATAGAGGCAGTTGGCAATTTACATCCCGCCCATCAGCATAAAAAGGCTCCCTGTTCTCCAGGGCCTGTCTTGCCTTTCTGGTTTTTACACATTTTGCGGATGTCCCTTTTGACCGGTGGGAAGTGATACTTCTTTGTAGTGCAGATTTGCATTGCCCGCTTGCTTGCTTGGCCAAAAAGGGCGTATGCGTTTTCTCCTGAATATATTCAAGAGAAAACGCATACGCCCTTTTTGGCCAAGTGCATCATTGTCGAAGTTGTTCCACTCTTCCTGTGCTTTAAAGGCGATTCCAACGTACCTCTTGAAATCTGTTTCCTGCTATTCTGCCTCGATTTCAACTCCGCCTCGTTCCCTTCCCTCAACAGATTTTTGGATGATAGTTGTCCTTTATTACTCTTCCAGTTTGTGAATTGCTGTGCCCTGAGCCCCATTTTTCAACTTATTTTTTGTGAGCTGACCGCACGTCCAAAATTTTGGTTCAGGACCTCTACTTGTTCCCCGTGGGAGGCTGAGACTTTGGTTAATTCTTCTTCCTACCGTGAAATTAGAGTGACATATGCCCGTCTAAATGCCTAACAGCTACTCTGTCATTGGTTCTCCCCCTTTCCTTTCATCCTCTGCCAAATTGGCAACGTGTGTGTACCAGGAGGTTAAAAGGGGTGTCTCTCCAATTTGGGAGATTGATAGTAAAGCAGTGGGAAAGTCAAACCGGAACACCAGGAGAGGGACTATTCGTTGAGTTTTAGAAACCTTTTGTATTCACAGTGTGTCCATTCTCTAGGTTTCCTGTATATGTTATAGCTGTATTAATATTCCCTTCAACCCGCAGAGTTGGGACCCATGGAATGGGTGCCATGCATTATTGGTTTACAAGGTCTGCATTTGCTCACCCAATCTCACCAATCCTCTAAGTCCCAAGTGTCCAGCCTTATGCCACATCCAGCGGTCGTTGTAGATAGGGTCATTCCAGATTTCATCAGAGACCCTGAAGGAATTGTAAAGCATTTGCCTGTTTTTTTGTTTTGTTTGTGAAATTCCTTTTGATAGTGGATTTCAGCTGATTCTCGCTGCCATGTTTATGCCAGTCTAGACACTTGATTCCCTTACAGAGACATATCAATACATAGGTTTTAAGATTCTTACTACTCAGATATATTCTTCTGCGGGAAATATGGGGTTTTGAGTCCCTTTCACTGTGGAAGGTGTAGGTCTTGTCTATTCCATAGTTGGTTTTTGGAACGGTACCTGTGCTTATATCAAACTCTGGTTTTATGCATCACCCCACCTCTCCTTCCCCCTTAAGCAGGCATAAGAGTGTTTTCCAAATGTGAGACTCTGTTCTCTTTCCTAGCTCAGTTCAAGTGTAGCCATGTTTACAGGATCTTCGTAAGTGATATCTTATGATAACTTGCTTTTTCTGTGTGACTTATTTCACTTAGAATCATCGAACCTCATTCCACTCATTTTGCTGCTACTGGTCTTATGACATTGATTTCATGGCTGAGGGATATTCCATCGTACGTAAGTACCACAATTTTTTGAACCATTTTTATATTTCCTGGGATATTTAATGTGTACCCATGTTGAGGTTCTTGTAAGCAGTGCAGCCCTAAACGTTGGGGTGGCTCTGGCTTATTGATTTTCAGTTTTCCCAAGGTATATTCCCTAGACTGGAAGTGCCCTTGGCTCTGTAGCTCTGTTGTTTACTTGTTTTAGGGAACACAATTCACTCCACCAGAGAGGCAGTTGGCAATTTACATCCTGCCCATCAGAATAACAATGCTCCCTGTTCTCCAGGGCCTGTCTTGCCTTTCTGGTTTTTACACATTTTGCGGATGTCCCTTTTGACCGGTGGGAAGTGATACTTCTTTGTAGTGCAGATTTGCATTGCCTGCTTGCTTGCTTGGCCAAAAAGGTCGTATGCATTTTCTCCTGAAAATATTCATCAGAAAATGCAAACGCCCTTTTTGGCCAAGTGCATCATTGTCGAAGTTGTGCCCCACTTCTGGTGCTTTAAAGGCGATTCCAACATACCTCTTGAAATCTGTTTCCTGCTATTCTGCCTCGATTTCATGTCCACCTCGTTGCCTTCCCTCAACAGATTTTTGGATGATAGTTGTCCTTTATTACTCTTCCAGTTTGTGAATTGCTGTGCCCTGAGCCCCATTTTTCAACTCATTTTTTGTGAGCTGACCGCAAATGCAAAATTTTGGTTCAGGACCTCTACTTGTTCCCCGTGGGTGGCTGAGAATTTGGTTAATTCTTCTTCCTCCCGTGAAATTAGAGTGACATGTGCCCGTCCAAATGCCTAACAGCTACTCTCTCATTGGTTCTCCCTCTTCCCTTTCATCCTCTGCCAAATTGGCAATGTGTGCGAACCAGGAGGTTAAAGGGGCTGTCTCTCCAAGTTTGGAGATTGATAGTAAATCAGTTGGAAAGTCACACCTGAGCACCAGGAGAGGGACTATTATTTGAGTTTTAGAAACCGTTCGTATTCACAGTGTGTCCATTCTCTAGGTTTCCCGTACATGTTATAGCTGTAGTAATATTCCCTTCAACCTGGAGAGTTGGGACCCAAGGAGTGGGTGCCATGCATTATTGCTTTAAAGGGTCTGCATTTGCTCACCCAATCTCACCAATCCTCTCAGTCCCAAGGGTCCAGCCTTATGCCACATCCAGCTGTCCTTGTAGATAGGGTTATTCCAGGTTTCATCAGAGACCCTGAAGGAATTGTAAAGAATTTTCCTGTTTTTTTGTTTTGTTTGTGAAATTCGTTTTGATAGTGGATTTCAGCTGATTCTCGCTGCCATGTTTATGCCAGTCTAGACACACTTGATTCCCTTACAGAGACATATCAATACATAGGTTTTAAGATTCTTACTAGTCAGATATATTCTTCTGCGGGAAATATGGGGTTTTGTGTCCCTTTCACTGAGGAAGGTGTAGGTCTTGTCTATTCCATAGTTGGTTTTTGGAACGGTACCTGTGCTTATATCAAACTCTGGTTTTATGCATCACCCACCTCTCCTTCCCCCTTAAGCAGGCATAAGAGTGTTTTCCAAATGTGAGACTCTGTTCTCTTTCCTAGCTAAGTTCAAGTGTAGCCATGTTTACAGGATCTTCATAAGTGATATCTTATGATAAGTTGCTTTTTCTGTGTGACTTATTTCACTTAGAATCAACGAACCGGAATCCACTCATTTTGCTGCTACTGGTCTTATGACATTGATTTCATGGCTGAGGGATATTCCATCGTACGTAAGTACCACAATATTTTGAACCAATTTTATATTTCCTGGGATATTTAAGGTGTACCCAAGTTGAGGTTCTTGTAAGCAGTGCAGCCCTAAATTTTGGTGTGGCTCTGTCTTATTGATTTTCAGTTTTCTCAAGGTATATTCCCTAGACTGGAAGTGCCCTTGGCTCTGTAGCTCTGTTGTTTACTTGTTTTAGGGAACACAATGCACTCCTCCAGAGAGGGAGTTGGCAATTTACATACCGCACATCAGCATAACAAGGCTCCCTGTTCTCCAGGGCCTGTCTTGCCTTTCTGGTTTTTACACATTTTGTGGATGTCCCTTTTGTACCGGTGGGAAGAGATACTTCTTTGTATTGCAGATTTGCATTGTCCGCTTGCTTGCTTGGCCAAAACGGGCATATGAGTTCTCTCCTAAATATATACAGGAGAAAATGCATACGCCCTTTTTGGCCAAGTGCATCATTGTCGAAGTTGTGCCCCTTTTCCTGTGCTTTAAAGGCGATTCCAACGTACCTCTTGAAATCTGTTTCCTGCTATTCTGCCTAGCTTTCAAGTCTACCTCGCTGCCTTCCCTCAACAGATTTTTGGATGATAGTTGTCCTTTATTACTCTGCCAGTTTGTGAATTATTGTGCCCCTGAGCCCCATTTTGCAACTCGTTTTTTGTGAGCTGAACGCAAGAGCAATATTTTGGTTCAGGACGTATATGGGTTCCCGGTGGGTGGCTGAGACTTTGGTTAATTCTTCTTCCTGCCAGGAAATTAGAGTGACATGTGCCCGTCCAAATGCCAAACAGCTACTCTCTCATTGGTTCTCCCTCTTCCCTTTCATCCTGTGCCAAATTGGCAACGTGTGCCAACAAGGGGGTTAAATGTGCTGTCTCTAAGTTGGGAGATTGATAGTAAAGCAGTTGCAGTGTCAAACATGAGCACCAGGAGACGGAGTATTAGTTGAGTTTTAGAAACGTTTCTTGTTCACAGTGTGTCCATTCTCTAGGTTTCCGGTACATGTTATAGTTGTAGTAATATCCCCTTCAACTTGGAGAGTTGGGACGCATGTAATGTGTGCCATGCATTATTGCTTTGAAGGGTCTGCATTTGCTCACCCAATCTCACCAATCCTCTCAGTGCCACGTGTCCAGCCTTATGTAACATCCAGCTGTCATTGTAGATAGGGTCATTCCAGGTTTCATCAGAGACCCTGAAGGAATTGGAAAGAATTTGCATGTTTCTTTGTTTTGTTTTTGAAATTCCTTTTTATAGTGGGTTTGAGCTGATTCTCGCTGCCATGCTTATGCCAGTCTAGACACTCTTGATTCCCTTACAGAGACATATCAATGCATAGGTTTTAAGATTCTTACTTGTCAGATATATTCTTCTGCGGGAAATATGGAGTTTTGAGTCCCTTTCACTGAGGAAGGTGTAGATCTTGTCTATTCCATAGTTGGTTTTTGGAACGGTACCTGTGCTTATATCAAACTCTGGTTTTATGCATCACCCCACCTCTCCTTCCCCCTTAAGCAGGCATAAGAGTGTTTTCTAAATGTGAGACTATGTTCTCTTTCCTAGCTCAGTTCAAGTGTAGCCATGTTTACAGGATCTTCATAAGTGATATCTTATGATAAGTTGCTTTTTCTGTGTGACTTATTTCACTTAGAATCATCGAACCTGAATCCACTCATTTTGCTGCTACTGGTCTTATGACATTGATTTCATGGCTGAGGGATATTCCATCGTACGTAAGTACCACAATTTTTTGAACCATTTTTATATTTCCTGGGATATTTAAGGTGTACCCAAGTTGAGGTTCTTGTAAGCAGTGCAGCCCTAAACGTTGGGGTGGCTCTGGCTTATTGATTTTCAGTTTTCCCAAGGTATATTCCCTAGACTGGAAGTGCCCTTGGCTCTGTAGCTCTGTTGTTTACCTGTTTTAGGGAACACAGTTCACTCCACCAGAGAGGCAGTTGGCAATTTACATCCTGCCCATCAGCATAACAATGCTCCCTGTTCTCCAGGGCCTGTCTTGCCTTTCTGGTTTTTACACATTTTGCGGATGTCCCTTTTGACCGGTGGGAAGTGATACTTCTTTGTAGTGCAGATTTGCATTGCCTGCTTGCTTGCTAGGCCAAAAAGGGCGTATGCGTTTTCTCCTGAATATATTCAGGAGAAAATGCAAACGCCCTTTTTGGCCAAGTGCATCATTGTCGAAGTTGTGCCCCACTTCTGGTGCTTTAAAGGCGATTCCAACATACCTCTTGAAATCTGTTTCCTGCTATTCTGCCTCGATTTCAAGTCCGCCTCGTTGCCTTCCCTCAACAGATTTTTGGATGATAGTTGTCCTTTATTACTCTTCCAGTTTGTGAATTGCTGTGCCCTGAGCCCCATTTTTCAACTCATTTTTTGTGTGCTGACCGCAAGTCCAAAATTTTGGTTCAGGACCTCTACTTTTTACCCGTGGGAGGCTGAGACTTTGGTTAGTTCTTCTTCCTCCCGTGAAATTAGAGTGACATGTGCCCGTCTAAATGCCTAAGAGCTACTCTGTCATTGGTTCTCCCCCTTTCCTTTCATCCTCTGCCAAATTGGCAACGTGTGTGTACCAGGAGGTTAAAAGTGGTGTCTCTCCAAGTTGGGAGATTGATAGTAAAGCAGTTGGAAAGTCAAACCGGAACACCAGGAGAGGGACTATTCGTTGAGTTTTAGAAACCTTTTGTATTCACAGTGTGTCCATTCTCTAGGTTTCCTGTATATGTTATAGCTGTATTAATATTCCCTTCAACCCGCAGAGTTGGGACCCATGGAATGGGTGCCATGCATTATTGGTTTACAAGGTCTGCAGTTGCTCACCCAATCTCACCAATCCTCTCAGTCCCAAGTGTCCAGCATTATGCCACATCCAGCTGTCGTTGTAGATAGGGTCATTCCAGGTTTCATCAGAGACCCTGAAGGAATTGTAAAGAATTTTCCTGTTTTTTTGTTTTGTTTGTGAAATTCCTTTTGATAGTGGGTTTCAGCTGATTCTCGCTGCCAAGTTTATGCCAGTCTAGACACACTTGATTCCCTTACAGAGACATATCAATACATAGGTTTTAAGATTCTTACTAGTCAGATATATTCTTCTGCGGGAAATATGGGCTTTTCAGTCCCTTTCACTGAGGAATGTGTAGGTCTTGTCTATTCCATAGTTGGTTTTCGGAACGGTAGGTGTGCTTATATGAAACTCTGGTTTTATGCATCACCCCACCTCTCCTTCCCCCTTAAGCAGGCATAAGAGTGTTTTCCAAATGTGAGACTCTGTTCTCTTTCCTAGCTAAGTTCAAGTGTAGCCATGTTTACAGGTTCTTCATAAGTGATATCTTATGATAAATTTCTTTTTATGTGTGTCTTATTTCACTTAGAATCATCATAACAGAATCCACACATTTTGTTGCTACTGGTCTTATGACATTGATTTCATGGCTGAGGGATATTCCATCGTACGTAAGTACCACAATTTTTTGAACCATTTTTATATTTCCAGGGATATTTAAGGTGTACCGAAGTTGAGGTTATTGTGAGCAGTGCAGCCGTAAATTTTGGGGTGGCTCTGTCTTATTGATTTTCAGTTTTCCCAAGGTATATTCCCTAGACTGGTAGTGCCCTTGGCTCTGTAGCTCTGTTGTTTACTTGTTTTAGGGAACACAATGCACTCCTCCATAGAGGCAGTTGGCAATTTACATCCCGCCCATCAGCATAAAAAGGCTCCCTGTTCTCCAGGGCCTGTCTTGCCTTTCTGGTTTTTACACATTTTGCGGATGTCCCTTTTGACCGGTGGGAAGTGATACTTCTTTGTAGTGCAGATTTGCATTGCCCGCTTGCTTGCTTGGCCAAAAAGGGCGTATGGGTTTTCTCCTGAATATATTCAAGAGAAAACGCATACGCCCCTTTTGGCCAAGTGCATCATTGTCGAAGTTGTTCCACTCTTCCTGTGCTTTAAAGGCAATTCCAACGTACCTCTTGAAATCTGTTTCCTGCTATTCTGCATCGATTTCAACTCCGCCTCGTTCCCTTCCCTCAACAGATTTTTGGATGATAGTTGTCCTTTATTACTCTTCCAGTTTGTGAATTGCTGTGCCCTGAGCCCCATTTTTCAACTTATTTTTTGTGAGCTGACCGCACGTCCAAAATTTTGGTTCAGGACCTCTACTTGTTCCCCGTGGGAGGCTGAGACTTTGGTTAATTCTTCTTCCTACCGTGAAATTAGAGTGACATATGCCCGTCTAAATGCCTAACAGCTACTCTGTCATTGGTTCTCCCCCTTTCCTTTCATCCTCTGCCAAATTGGCAACGTGTGTGTACCAGGAGGTTAAAAGGGGTGTCTCTCCAATTTGGGAGATTGATAGTAAAGCAGTGGGAAAGTCAAACCGGAACACCAGGAGAGGGACTATTCGTTGAGTTTTAGAAACCTTTTGTATTCACAGTGTGTCCATTCTCTAGGTTTCCTGTACATGTTATAGCTGTATTAATATTCCCTTCAACCCGCAGAGTTGGGACCCATGGAATGGGTGCCATGCATTATTAGTTTACAAGGTCTGCATTTGCTCACCCAATCTCACCAATCCTCTAAGTCCCAAGTGTCCAGCCTTATGCCACATCCAGCGGTCGTTGTAGATAGGGTCATTCCAGATTTCATCAGAGACCCTGAAGGAATTGTAAAGAATTTGCCTGTTTTTTTGTTTTGTTTGTGAAATTCCTTTTATTAGTGGATTTCAGCTGATTCTCGCTGCCATGTTTATGCCAGTCTAGACACTTGATTCCCTTACAGAGACATATCAATACATAGGTTTTAAGATTCTTACTAGTCAGATATATTCTTCTGCGGGAAATATGGGGTTTTGAGTCCCTTTCACTGTGGAAGGTGTAGGTCTTGTCTATTCCATAGTTGGTTTTTGGAACGGTACCTGTGCTTATATCAAACTCTGGTTTTATGCATCACCCCACCTCTCCTTCCCCCTTAAGCAGGCATAAGAGTGTTTTCCAAATGTGAGACTCTGTTCTCTTTCCTAGCTCAGTTCAAGTGTAGCCATGTTTACAGGATCTTCGTAAGTGATATCTTATGATAACTTGCTTTTTCTGTGTGACTTATTTCACTTAGAATCATCGAACCTCATTCCACTCATTTTGCTGCTACTGGTCTTATGACATTGATTTCATGGCTGAGGGATATTCCATCGTACGTAAGTACCACAATTTTTTGAACCATTTTTATATTTCCTGGGATATTTAAGGTGTACCCATGTTGAGGTTCTTGTAAGCAGTGCAGCCCTAAACGTTGGGGTGGCTCTGGCTTATTGATTTTCAGTTTTCCCATGGTATATTCCCTAGACTGGAAGTGCCCTTGGCTCTGTAGCTCTATTGTTTACTTGTTTTAGGGAACACAATTCACTCCACCAGAGAGGCAGTTGGCAATTTACATCCTGCCCATCAGCATAACAATGCTCCCTGTTCTCCAGGGCCTGTCTTGCCTTTCTGGTTTTTACACATTTTGCGGATGTCCCTTTTGACCGGTGGGAAGTGATACTTCTTTGTAGTGCAGATTTGCATTGCCTGCTTGCTTGCTTGGCCAAAAAGGTCGTATGCATTTTCTCCTGAAAATATTCAGCAGAAAATGCAAACGCCCTTTTTCGCCAAGTGCATCATTGTCGAAGTTGTGCCCCACTTCTTGTGCTTTAAAGGCGATTCCAACATACCTCTTGAAATCTGTTTCCAGCTATTCTGCCTCGATTTCAACTCCGCCTCGATGCCTTCCCTCAACAGATTTTTGGATGATAGTTGTCCTTTATTACTCTTCCAGTTTGTGAATTGCTGTGCCCTGAGCCCCATTTTTCAACTCATTTTTTGTGAGCTGACCGCAAGTCCAAAATTTTGGTTCAGGACCTCTACTTGTTCCCCGTGGGTGGCTGAGACTTTGGTTAATTCTTCTTCCTCCCGTGAAATTAGAGTGACATGTGCCCGTCTAAATGCCTAACAGCTACTCTGTCAATGGTTCTCCCCCTTTCCTTTCATCCTCTGCCAAATTGGCAACTTGTGTGTACCAGGAGGTTAAAAGTGGTGTCTCTCCAAGTTGGGAGATTGTTAGTAAAGCAGTTGGAAAGTCAAACCGGAACACCAGGAGAGGGACTATTCGTTGAGTTTTAGAAACCATTTGTATTCACAGTGTGTCCATTCTCTAGGTTTCCTGTATATGTTATAGCTGTATTAATATTCCCTTCAACCCGCAGAGTTGGGACCCATGGAATGGGTGCCATGCATTATTGGTTTACAAGGTCTGCATTTGCTCACCCCATCTCACCAATCCTCTCAGTCCCAAGTGTCCAGCCTTATGCCACATCCAGCGGTCGTTGTAGATAGGGTCATTCCAGGTTTCATCAGAGACCCTGAAGGAATTGTAAAGAGTTTCCCTGTTTTCTTTGTTTTGTTTTTGAAATTCCTTTTGATAGTGGGTTTGAGTTGATTCTCGCTGCCATGTTTATGCCAGTCTAGAAACACTTGATTCCCTTACGGAGACATATCAATACATAGGTTTTAAGATTCTTACTAGTCAGATATATTCCTCAGCCGGAAATATGGGGTTTTGAGTCCGTTTCAGTGAGGAACTTGTAGGTCTTCTGTATTCCATAGTTGGTTTTTGGAACAGTACCTGTGCTTATATCAAACTCTGGTTTTATGCATCACCCCACCTCTCCTTCGAACTCTAGCAGGCATAAGTGTGTTTTCTAAATGTGAGACTCTGTTCTCTTTCCTAACTCAGTTCAAGTGTAGCCATGTTACAGGATCTTCATAAGTGATATCCTATGATAAATTTCTTTTTCTGTGTGTCTTATTTCACTTAGAATCATCATAACAGAATCCACTCATTTTGTTTCTACTGGTCTTATGACATTGATTTCATGGCTGACGGATATTCCATCATACATAAGTACCACAATTTTTTGAGCCATTTTTATATTTCCTGGGATATTTAAGGTGTACCCAAGTTGAGGTTCTTGTAAGCAGTGCAGCCCTAAATTTTGAGGTGGCTGTGTCTTATTGATTTTCAATTTTCCCAAGGTATATTCCCTAGACTGCAAGTGCCCTTGGCTCTGTAGATCTGTTGTTTACTTGTTTTAGGGAACCCAATGCACTCCTCCAGAGAGGCAGTTGGCAATTTACATCCCGCCCATCAGCATAACAAGGCTCCCTGTTCTCCAGGGCCTGTCTTGCCTTTCTGGTTTTTACACATTTTGTGGATGTCCCTTTTGTACCGGTGGAAAGAGATACTTCTTTGTATTGCAGATTTGCATTGTCCGCTTGCTTGCTTGGCCAAAACGGGCATATGAGTTCTCTCCTAAATATATTCAGGAGAAAATGCATACGCCCTTTTTGGCCAAGTGCATCATTGTCGAAGTTGTGCCCCTTTTCCTGTGCTTTAAAGGCGATTCCAACGTACCTCTTGAAATCTGTTTCCTGCTATTCTGCCTAGCTTTCAAGTCTACCTCGCTGCCTTCCCTCAACAGATTTTTGGATGATAGTTGTCCTTTATTACTCTGCCAGTTTGTGAATTGTTGTGCCCCTGAGCCCCATTTTGCAACTCGTTTTTTGTGAGCTGAACGCAAGACCAATATTTTGGTTCAGGACGTATATGGGTTCCCGGTGGGTGGCTGAGACTTTGGTTAATTCTTTTCCTGCCGGGAAATTAGAGTGACATGTGCCCGTCCAAATGCCAAACAGCTACTCTCTCATTGGTTCTCCCTCTTCCCTTTCATCCTGTGCCAAATTGGCAACGTGTGCCAACAAGGGGGTTAAATGTGCTGTCTCTAAGTTGGGAGATTGATAGTAAAGCAGTTGCAGTGTCAAACATGAGCACCAGGAGACGGAGTATTAGTTGAGTTTTAGAAACGTTTCTTGTTCACAGTGTGTCCATTCTCTAGGTTTCCGGTACATGTTATAGTTGTAGTAATATCCCCTTCAACTTGGAGAGTTGGGACGCATGTAATGTGTGCCATGCATTATTGCTTTGAAGGGTCTGCATTTGCTCACCCAATCTCACCAATCCTCTCAGTGCCACGTGTCCAGCCTTATGTAACATCCAGCTGTCATTGTAGATAGGGTCATTCCAGGTTTCATCAGAGACCCTGAAGGAATTGGAAAGAATTTGCCTGTTTCTTTGTTTTGTTTTTGAAATTCCTTTTTATAGTGGGTTTGAGCTGATTCTCGCTGCCATGCTTATGCCAGTCTAGACACTCTTGATTCCCTTACAGAGACATATCAATACATAGGTTTTAAGATTCTTACTTGTCAGATATATTCTTCTGCGGGAAATATGGAGTTTTGAGTCCCTTTCACTGAGGAAGGTGTAGGTCTTGTCTATTCCATAGTTGGTTTTTGGAACGGTACCTGTGCTTATATCAAACTCTGGTTTTATGCATCACCCCACCTCTCCTTACCCCTTAAGCAGGCATAAGAGTGTTTTCTAAATGTGAGACACTGTTCTCTTTTCTAGCTCAGTTCAAGTGTAGCCATGTTTACAGGATCTTCATAAGTGATATCTTATGATAAGTTGCTTTTTCTGTGTGACTTATTTCACTTAGAATCATCGAACCTGAATCCACTCATTTTGCTGCTACTGGTCTTATGACATTGATTTCATGGCTGAGGGATATTCCATCGTACGTAAGTACCACAATTTTTTGAACCATTTTTATATTTCCTGGGATATTTAAGGTGTACCCAAGTTGAGGTTCTTGTAAGCAGTGCAGCCCTAAACGTTGGGGTGGCTCTGGCTTATTGATTTTCAGTTTTCCCAAGGTTTATTCCCTAGACTGGAAGTGCCCTTGGCTCTGTAGCTCTGTTGTTTACTTGTTTTAGGGAACACAGTTCACTCCACCAGAGAGGCAGTTGGCAATTTACATCCTGCCCATCAGCATAACAATGCTCCCTGTTCTCCAGGGCCTGTCTTGCCTTTCTGGTTTTTACACATTTTGCGGATGACCCTTTTGACCGGTGGGAAGTGATACTTCTTTGTAGTGCAGATTTGCATTGCCTGCTTGCTTGCTAGGCCAAAAAGGGCATATGCGTTTTCTCCTGAATATATTCAGGAGAAAATGCAAACGCCCTTTTTGGCCAAGTGCATCATTGTCGAAGTTGTGCCCCACTTCTGGTGCTTTAAAGGCGATTCCAACATACCTCTTGAAATCTGTTTCCTGCTATTCTGCCTCGATTTCAAGTCCGCCTCGTTGCCTTCCCTCAACAGATTTTTGGATGATAGTTGTCCTTTATTACTCTTCCAGTTTGTGAATTGCTGTGCCCTGAGCCCCATTTTTCAACTCATTTTTTGTGTGCTGACCGCAAGTCCAAAATTTTGGTTCAGGACCTCTACTTTTTACCCGTGGGAGGCTGAGACTTTGGTTAGTTCTTCTTCCTCCCGTGAAATTAGAGTGACATGTGCCCGTCTAAATGCCTAAGAGCTACTCTGTCATTGGTTCTCCCCCTTTCCTTTCATCCTCTGCCAAATTGGCAACGTGTGTGTACCAGGAGGTTAAAAGTGGTGTCTCTCCAAGTTGGGAGATTGATAGTAAAGCAGTTGGAAAGTCAAACCGGAACACCAGGAGAGGGACTATTCGTTGAGTTTTAGAAACCTTTTGTATTCACAGTGTGTCCATTCTCTAGGTTTCCTGTATATGTTATAGCTGTATTAATATTCCCTTCAACCCGCAGAGTTGGGACCCATGGAATGGGTGACATGCATTATTGGTTTACAAGGTCTGCAGTTGCTCACCCAATCTCACCAATCCTCTCAGTCCCAAGTGTCCAGCATTATGCCACATCCAGCTGTCGTTGTAGATAGGGTCATTCCAGGTTTCATCAGAGACACTGAAGGAATTGTAAAGAAATTTCCTGTTTTTTTGTTTTGTTTGTGAAATTCCTTTTGATAGTGGGTTTCAGCTGATTCTCGCTGCCAAGTTTATGCCAGTCTAGACACACTTGATTCCCTTACAGAGACATATCAATACATAGGTTTTAAGATTCTTACTAGTCAGATATATTCTTCTGCGGGAAATATGGGCTTTTCAGTCCCTTTCACTGAGGAATGTGTAGGTCTTGTCTATTCCATAGTTGGTTTTCGGAACGGTAGGTGTGCTTATATGAAACTCTGGTTTTATGCATCACCCCACCTCTCCTTCCCCCTTAAGCAGGCATAAGAGTGTTTTCCAAATGTGAGACTCTGTTCTCTTTCCTAGCTAAGTTCAAGTGTAGCCATGTTTACAGGTTCTTCATAAGTGATATCTTATGATAAATTTCTTTTTATGTGTGTCTTATTTCACTTAGAATCATCATAACAGAATCCACACATTTTGTTGCTACTGGTCTTATGACATTGATTTCATGGCTGAGGGATATTCCATCGTACGTAAGTACCACAATTTTTTGAACCATTTTTATATTTCCTGGGATATTTAAGGTGTACCCAAGTTGAGGTTCTTGTAAGCAGTGCAGCCCTAAACGTTGGGGTGGCTCTGTCTTATTGATTTTCAGTTTTCCCAAGGTATATTCCCTAGACTGGTAGTGCCCTTGGCTCTGTAGCTCTGTTGTTTACTTGTTTTAGGGAACACAATGCACTCCTCCATAGAGGCAGTTGGCAATTTACATCCCGCCCATCAGCATAAAAAGGCTTCCTGTTCTCCAGGGCCTGTCTTGCCTTTCTGGTTTTTACACATTTTGCGGATGTCCCTTTTGACCGGTGGGAAGTGATACTTCTTTGTAGTGCAGATTTGCATTGCCTGCTTGCTTGCTTGGCCAAAAAGGGCGTATGCGTTTTCTCCTGAATATATTCAAGAGAAAAGGCATACGCCCTTTTTGGCCATGTGCATCATTGTCGAAGTTGTTCCACTCTTCCTGTGCTTTAAAGGCGATTCCAACGTACCTCTTGAAATCTGTTTCCTGCTATTCTGCCTCGATTTCAACTCCACCTCGTTCCCTTCCCTCAACAGATTTTTGGATGATAGTTGTCCTTTATTACTCTTCCAGTTTGTGAATTGCTGTGCCCTGAGCCCCATTTTTCAACTTATTTTTTGTGAGCTGACCGCACGTCCAAAATTTTGGTTCAGGACCTCTACTTGTTCCCCGTGGGAGGCTGAGACTTTGGTTAATTCTTCTTCCTACCGTGAAATTAGAGTGACATATGCCCGTCTAAATGCCTAACAGCTACTCTGTCATTGGTTCTCCCCCTTTCCTTTCATCCTCTGCCAAATTGGCAACGTGTGTGTACCAGGAGGTTAAAAGGGGTGTCTCTCCAATTTGGGAGATTGATAGTAAAGCAGTGGGAAAGTCAAACCGGAACACCAGGAGAGGGACTATTCGTTGAGTTTTAGAAACCTTTTGTATTCACAGTGTGTCCATTCTCTAGGTTTCCTGTACATGTTATAGCTGTATTAATATTCCCTTCAACCCGCAGAGTTGGGACCCATGGAATGGGTGCCATGCATTATTGGTTTACAAGGTCTGCATTTGCTCACCCAATCTCACCAATCCTCTAAGTCCCAAGTGTCCAGCCTTATGCCACATCCAGCGGTCGTTGTAGATAGGGTCATTCCAGATTTCATCAGAGACCCTGAAGGAATTGTAAAGCATTTGCCTGTTTTTTTGTTTTGTTTGTGAAATTCCTTTTGATAGTAGATTTCAGCTGATTCTCGCTGCCATGTTTATGCCAGTCTAGACACTTGATTCCCTTACAGAGACATATCAATACATAGGTTTTAAGATTCTTACTAGTCAGATATATTCTTCTGTGGGAAATATGGGGTTTTGAGTCCCTTTCACTGTGGAAGGTGTAGGTCTTGTCTATTCCATAGTTGGTTTTTGGAACGGTACCTGTGCTTATATCAAACTCTGGTTTTATGCATCACCCCACCTCTCCTTCCCCCTTAAGCAGACATAAGAGTGTTTTCCAAATGTGAGACTCTGTTCTCTTTCCTCGCTCAGTTCAAGTGTAGCCATGTTTACAGGATCTTCGTAAGTGATATCTTATGATAACTTGCTTTTTCTGTGTGACTTATTTCACTTAGAATCATCGAACCTCATTCCACTCATTTTGCTGCTACTGGTCCTATGACATTGATTTCATGGCTGAGGGATATTCCATCGTACGTAAGTTCCACAATTTTTTGAACCATTTTTATATTTCCTGGGATATTTAAGGTGTACCCATGTTGAGGTTCTTGTAAGCAGTGCAGCCCTAAACGTTGGGGTGGCTCTGGCTTATTGATTTTCAGTTTTCCCAAGGTATATTCCCTAGACTGGAAGTGCCCTTGGCTGTGTAGCTCTGTTGTTTACTTGTTTTAGGGAACACAATTCACTCCACCAGAGAGGCAGTTGGCAATTTACATCCTGCCCATCAGCATAACAATGCTCCCTGTTCTCCAGGGCCTGTCTTGCCTTTCTGGTTTTTACACATTTTGCGGATGTCCCTTTTGACCGGTGGGAAGTGATACTTCTGTGTAGTGCAGATTTGCATTGCCTGCTTGCTTGCTTGGCCAAAAAGGTCGTATGCATTTTCTCCTGAAAATATTCAGCAGAAAATGCAAACGCCCTTTTTGGCCAAGTGCATCATTGTCGAAGTTGTGCCCCACTTCTGGTGCTTTAAAGGCGATTCCAACATACTTCTTGAAATCTGTTTCCTGCTATTCTGCCTCGATTTCATGTCCACCTCGTTGCCTTCCCTCAACAGATTTTTGGATGATAGTTGTCCTTTATTACTCTTCCAGTTTGTGAATTGCTGTGCCCTGAGCCCCATTTTTCAACTCATTTTTTGTGAGCTGACCGCAAATGCAAAATTTTGGTTCAGGACCTCTACTTGTTCCCCGTGGGTGGCTGAGACTTTGGTTAATTCTTCTTCCTCCCGTGAAATTAGAGTGACATGTGCCCGTCCAAATGCCTAACAGCTACTCTCTCATTGGTTCTCCCTCTTCCCTTTCATCCTCTGCCAAATTGGCAATGTGTGCGAACCAGGAGGTTAAAGGGGCTGTCTCTCCAAGTTTTGAGATTGATAGTAAATCAGTTGGAAAGTCACACCTGAGCACCAGGAGAGGGACTATTATTTGAGTTTTAGAAACCGTTCGTATTCACAGTGTGTCCATTCTCTAGGTTTCCCGTACATGTTATAGCTGTAGTAATATTCCCTTCAACCTGGAGAGTTGGGACCCAAGGAGTGGGTGCCATGCATTATTGCTTTAAAGGGTCTGCATTTGCTCACCCAATCTCACCAATCCTCTCAGTCCCAAGGGTCCAGCCTTATGCCACATCCAGCTGTCCTTGTAGATAGGGTTATTCCAGGTTTCATCAGAGACCCTGAAGGAATTGTAAAGAATTTCCCTGTTTTTTTGTTTTGTTTGTGAAATTCGTTTTGATAGTGGATTTCAGCTGATTCTCGCTGCCATGTTTATGCCAGTCTAGACACACTTGATTCCCTTACAGAGACATATCAATACATAGGTTTTAAGATTCTTACTAGTCAGATATATTCTTCTGCGGGAAATATGGGGTTTTGAGTCCCTTTCACTGAGGAAGGTGTAGGTCTTGTCTATTCCATAGTTGGTTTTTGGAACGGTACCTGTGCTTATATCAAACTCTGGTTTTATGCATCACCCACCTCTCCTTCCCCCTTAAGCAGGCATAAGATGGTTTTCCAAATGTGAGACTCTTTTCTCTTTCCTAGCTAAGTTCAAGTGTAGCCATGTTTACAGGATCTTCATAAGTGATATCTTATGATAAGTTGCTTTTTCTGTGTGACTTATTTCACTTAGAATCATCGAACCGGAATCCACTCAAATTGCTGCTACTGGTCTTATGACATTGATTTCATGGCTGAGGGATATTCCATCGTACGTAAGTACCACAATATTTTGAACCAATTTTATATTTCCTGAGATATTTAAGGTGTACCCAAGTTGAGGTTCTTGTAAGCAGTGCAGCCCTAAATTTTGGTGTGGCTCTGTCTTATTGATTTTCAATTTTCTCAAGGTATATTCCCTAGACTGGAAGTGCCCTTGGCTCTGTAGCTCTGTTGTTTACTTGTTTTAGGGAACACAATGCACTCCTCCAGAGAGGGAGTTGGCAATTTACATACCGCCCATCAGCATAACAATGTTCCCTGTTCTCCAGGGCCTGTCTTGCCTTTCTGGTTTTTACACATTTTGTGGATGTCCCTTTTGACCGGTGGGAAGTGATACTTCTTTGTAGTGCAGATTTGCATTGTCCACTTGCTTGCTTGGCCAAAAAGGGCATATGCGTTATCTCCTAAATATAATCAGGACAAAACGCATATGCCCTATTTGGCCAAGTGCATCATTGTCGAAGTTGTGCCCCTCTTCCTGTGCTTTAAAGGCGATTCCAACATACCTCTTGAAATCTCTTTCCTGCAATTCTGCCTCGCTTTCAAGCTGCCTCAATGCCTTCCGTCAACAGATTTTTGGATGATAGTTGTCCTTTATTACTGTGCCAGTTTGTGAATTGCTGTGCCCCTGAGCTCCATTTTTCAACTCGTTTTTTGTGAGATGAACGCAAGACCAATATTTTGGTTCAGTACCTATACTGGTTCCCAGTTGGTGACTGAGACTTTGGTTAATTCTTCTTCCTGCCAGGAAATTAGAGTGACATGTGCCCGTCCAAATGCCAAACAGCTACTCTCTCATTGGTTCTCCCTCTTCCCTTTCATCCTCTGCCTAATTGGCAACTTGTGCGAACCAGGAGGTTAAATGTGCTGTCACTCTACGTTGGGAGATTGATAGTAAAGCAGTTTGAAAGTCAAACGTGAGCACTAGGAGAGGGACTATTAGTTGAGTTTTAGAAACCTTTCGTATTCACACTGTGTCCATTCTCTAGGTTTCCTTTACATGTTATAGCTCTAGTAATATTCCCTTCAACCTGGAAAGTTGGGACCCATGGAATGGGTGCCATGCGTTATTGCTTTAAAGGGTCTGCATTTGCTCACCCAATGTCACCAATTCTCTCATTCCCAAGTGTCCAGCCTTATGCCATATCCAGCTGTCCTTGTAGTTAGGGTCATTCCAGGGTTCATCAGAGACTGAAGGAATGGTAAAGAATTTCCATGTTTTTTTTGTTTTGTTTTTTAAATTCCTTTTTATAGTGAGTTTAGGCTGATTCTCGCTCCCATGTTTATGCCAGTCTAGAAACACTTGATTCCCTTATGGTGTCATATCAATACATAGGTTATAAGATTCTTACTAGTCACATATATTCCTCTGCGGGAAATATGGGGTTTTGAGTCCCTTTCACTGAGGAAGGTGTATGTCTTCTGTATTCCATAGTTGGTTTTTGGAACAGTACCTGTGCTTATATCAAACTCTGGTTTTATGCATCACCCCACCTCTCATTCCCCCTTAAGAAGGAATAAGAGTGTTTTCTAAATGTGAGACTCTGTTCTCTTTCCTATCTAAGTTCTGGTGTAGCCATGTTGACATGATCATCATAAGTGATATCTTATGATAAGTTTCTGTTTCTGTGTGACTTTGTTCACTTAGAACCATCGTACCTGAATCCACTCATTTTGCTTCTACTGGTCTTTTGACATTGATTTCATGGCTGAGGGATATTCCATCGTACGTATGTACCACAAATTTTTGAACCATTTTTATATTTCCTGGGATATTTAAGGTGTACCCAAGTTGAAGTTCTTGTAGGCAGTGCCGCCCTAAATTTTGGGGTGGCTCTGTATTATTGTTTTTCAGTTTTCCCAAGGTTTATTCCCTAGACTGGAAGTGCCCTTGGCTCTGTAGCTCTGTTCTTTACTTGTTTTAGGGAACACAATACACTCCTCCAGGGAGGCAGTTGGCAATTTACATCCCGCCCATCAGCATAACAAGGCTCCCTGTTCTCCAGGGCCTCTCTTGCCTTTCTGGTTTTTACATATTTTGTGGATGTCCCTTTTGACCGGTGGGAAGTGATACTTCTTTGTAGTGCCGAATTGCATTGCCTTCTTGCTTGCTTGGCCAAAAAAGGCGTATGCGTTTTCTCTTGAATATCTTCAGGAGAAAACGAATACGCCCTTTTTGGCTAAGTGCATCATTGTCGAAGTTGTGCCCCTCTTCGTGTGCTTTAAAGGCGATTCCAATGTACCTCTTGAAATCTGTTTCCTGCTATTCTGCCTCGATTTCAAGTCCACCTCGTTGCCTTCCCTCAACAGATTTTTAGACGATAGTTTTCCTTTATTATTCTGTCAGTTTGTGAATTGCTGTGCCCCTGAGCTCCATTTTTCAACTCGTTTTTTGTGAACTGACCGCAAGTCCAAAATTTTGGTTCAGGACCTATACTGGTTCCCGGTGGGTGGCTGAGAATTTGGTTAATTCTTCTTCCTGCCGGGAAATTAGATTGACATGTGACCGTCCAAATGCCTAACAGCTACTCTCTCATTGGTTCTCCCTCATGCCTTTCATCCTCTGCCAATTTGGCAACGTGTGTGAACCAGGATGTTAAAGGGGCTGTCTCTCCAAGTTGGGAGATTGATAGTAAAGCAGTTGGAAAGTCAAACCGGAGCACCAGGAGAGGGACTATTCGTTGAGTTGTAGAAACCTTTCGTATTCACAGTGTGTCCATTCTCTAGATTTCCTGTATATGTTATTGCTGTAGTAATATTCTCTTCAACCTGCAGAGTGGGACCCATGGAATGGTTGTCATGCATTATTGCTTTAAAGGGTCTGCATTTGCTCACCCAATCTCACCAATCCTCTCAGTCCCAAGTGTCCAGCCTTACGCCACATCCAGCTGTCACTGTAGATACAGTCATTCAAGGTTTCATCAGCGACCCTGAAGGAATTGTAAAGAATTTCCCAGTTTTTTTGTTTTGTTTTTGAAATTCCTTTTTATAGTGGGTTTGAGCTGATTCTCGCTGCCATGTTTATGCCAGTCTAGACACACTTGATTCCCTTACGGAGACATATCAATACATAGGTTTTAAGATTCTTACTAGTCAGATGTATTCCTCTGCGGGAAATATGGGGTTTTGAGTCCCTTTCACTGAGGAAGGTGTAGGTTTTGTCTATTCCATAGTTGGTTTTTGGGACGGTATCTGTGCTTATATAAAACTCTGGTTTTATGCATCCCCCCCACCTCTCCTTCACCCTTAAGCAGGCATAAGTGTGTTTTCTAAATGTGAGACTCTGTTCTCTTTCCTAACTCAGTTCATGTGTAGCCATGTTTACAGGATCTTCATAAGTGATATCTTATGATAAGTTTCTTTTTCTGTGTGACTTATTTCACTTAGAATCATCGAACCTGAATCCACTCATCATTTTGCTTCTACTGGCCTTATGACATTGATTTCATGGCTGAGGGATATTCCATCATACGTAAGTACCACAATTTCTTTACCATTTTTGTCTTTCCTTGGATATTTAAGGTGTCCCTGATTCGAGGTTCTTGTAAGCAGTGCTGCCCTAAATTTTGGGGTGGCTGTGTCTTATTGATATTCAGTTTTCCCAAGGTATTTTCCCATGACTGGAAGTGACTTAGGTTGTGAAGCTCTGTTGTTTACTTCTTTTAGAGAACACAATGCACTCCTCCAGGGTGGCTGTTGGCAATTTACATCCCACCCATGAGCATAACAAGGCTTACTGTTCTCCAGAGCCTGTCTTGCCTTTCTGGTTTTTACACATTTTGCAGATGACCCTTTTGACCGGTGGGAAGTGATACTTATTTGTAGTGCAGATTTGCATTGTGCAGTTGCTTGGTTGGTCAAAATCGGCGTATGCGTTTTCTCCTGAATATATTCAGGTGAAAACACATATGCCCTTTATGGACAATTCCATAATTGTCGAAGTTGTGATGCTTTTCCTGTGTTTAAAGGCAATTCCAATATACTTCTTGAAATCTGTTTCGTGCAATTCTGCATCATTTTAAAGTCTGCCTCGTGGCTTTCCCTCAACAGATTTTTGGAAGAGAGTAGTCCTTTATAACTCTGCAAGTTAGTGAAATGCTGTGCCGCTGTGCTCCAGTTCTCAACTCGCGTTTTTGTGAGCTGACCGCAAATCCATAGTTTTGCTTCAGGACCTGTACAGGTTCCGGGGGGGGGGCAGGCTGACAGTTTGGTTAATTCTTCTTCGTGACGGGAAATTAGAGTGACATGTGGCCGTCCAAATGCCTACAGCTACTCTCTCATTGGTTCTCCCTTTTCCCTTATATCCTCTGAACAATGTGCCAACTGTGCGAAACAGGTTATAGGGGTTGACTCTCCAAGTTGGGAGATTGATATTAAAGCAGTTGGAATGTCAAGTTGGAGCACAAGGAGAGAAAAAGAATTAGTAGAGTTTTAGAAACCTTTCTCCATCAGAGGGTGTCCATTCTCTAGGTTTCCCATACATGTTATAACTGTAGTGATATTCCCATCTACCTGGAGAGTTGGGAACCATGGAATGATGGGCAGGAATTATTGCTTTAGAGGGTCTGCCTTTTCTCACCCAATCTCACCAATCGTCTCAGTCCCAAGTGACCAGCCTTATGCCACATCCAGCTGTCGTTGTAGACAGGGTCATTCCAAGTTTCATCAGAACCCCTGAAGGTATTGTGTAAGAATTAAACTGTTTTTTGTTTTGTTTTGAAATTCATTTTTATAGTGGGTTTGAGCTGCTTCTCACTGCCGTGTTTATGTCGTCCTAGGCACACTTGGTTCCTTTACGGAGACATATCAATACATAGGTTTTAAGATTCTTACTAGTCAGATATATTTCTCTGCCGGGAATTAGGGTGTTGAGTCCCGTTCACTGAGGAAGGAGTAGGGCTTGTCTCTTCTGTATTTGGATTATGGAATGTTACCTGTGCTAATAACAAACTCTGGTTTTGTGTGTCTCCCCACCTCTCCTTTCCCCTTAAGCAAGCATAAGTGTGTTTTCTATATCTGAGACACTGTTCTCTTTCCTAATTCAGTTCATATGTAGCCATGTTTACATTCCCTTCATAAGTGATATCTTATGTCAGAATGCACTATGGCCCTTGTCATAATAATGCTCCATGACACCTGTCATCACAATGCTCTATGCCCTGCTCATCACAATGCTCCATGTCCCTTGTCATCACAATTCTCCACGTCCTTGTCATCACAATGCTACATGACACTTCTCATCACAATGTTACATGCTCTTGTCATCACAATTCTCCATGCACTTGTCATTGCAATGTTCCATGCCCCCTGTCATAGCAAGCTCCAAGTGTTTGTCATCACAATGCTTCATGACCTTGTCATCAAAATTCTCAATGGCCCTTGTCATCACAATGCTCCGTGCCCTTGTCATCACAATGCTCCATGACCCCTGTCATCACAATGCTCCCTGACACCTGTCATCACAATGCTTCATGCCCCTTGTCATTACAGTGCTTCATGATGCTCGTCATCACAATTACGCAAGGTCTTCTCATCACAATGCTCCACGGTTTTGCCATCACAATTCTCCATGCCCTGGTCATCTCAAAGCTCAATGTCCCTCGTCCTCACAATTCTCCACTTCCTTTTCATCACAATGCTCCATGGCACTTCTCATCACAATGTTATATGCTCTTGTCATCACAATACTCCATGCACTTGTCATCGCAATGCTCCATGACCCCTGTCATAGGAAGCTCCATGCGCTTGTCATCACAATGTTTCACGACCTGGACATTAAAATTATCAGTGGACCTTGTCATCTCAATGCTCCATGCCCTTGTCATCAAAATGCTCCTTTACGTTTGTCACAACAATCCTCCATGACACTTGGCATCACAATGCTCCGTGTTATTGTCATCACAATGGAACATGACATATGTCATCACAATGCTCCCTGACACCTGTCTTCACAATACTCCATGACCTTGTCATCACAATGCTTCATGCCCTTGTCATCACAATGTGCCATGCCCACTGTCATCACAATAATCCATGAAACTTGTCAGACAAATGCTCCATGACCCTTTTCATCAAAATGCTCCATGAACACTGTCATCACAATGCACCATGCCCATCATCATAATGCTTCATGCTATTGTCATCACAATGAAATCAAAATGCTCCATGACCTCTGTCATCACAATGCTCCAAACCCTTGTGATCACAATGTTCCATAACACTTGTCATCACAATGCCCCATGACGCTGGTCATCACAATTATCCATGGACTTCTCATCACAATGCCCCATGACATTTGTCATCACAATGCTCAATACACATGTCATCACAATGCTCCCTTACTCTTGCCATCGGTATGCTCCTTGAACCCTTTCATGACAAGGCTCCATGCCTTTTTCATCACAATGATCCATGCACTTTTCATCACAATGCTCCATGCCCTTGTCATCACAATGGTCCTAGACCCCTGTAATCACAATGCTCCATGCCCCTTTTCATCAGAATGCTCCATGAGACTTGGCATCACAAGGCTCCATGGACTTCTCATCACAATGCTCCAGGACGTTGTCATCAAAATGCTCCATTCCCTTATCATCACAATGCTCCATGAGGCCTGTCATCACAATACTCCATGAACGTTTTCAGCCCAATGCTCCATGACCTTCTCATTACAATGCTCCTTGACCAATACCATCACAATGCTCCATGACCACTGTCATCACAACGCTCCATGACACCTGACAACACAATGATCCGGTACTCTTGTCATCACAATGCTCCATTCCCTAGTCATCACAATGCTCCATGACCCCTGTCATCACAAAACTCCATGAACATTTTCAGCCCAATGCTCCATGACACTTGGCATCACAATGATGCATGCCCTTGTCATCCCAATGCTCCTTGACCCCTGTAAACACAATGCTCCTTGACGCTTGCCATCACAGTGCTCCTGGACACCTGTCATCTCAATGCTCCATGCCTTTGTCAGCAAAATGCTACATGACCCTGTCATTACGATGCTCTATGCGCTTGTCATCACAATACTCCATGAACCTTGGGATCACATTGCTTCCTGCCCTTGTCATCACAATGCTCCATGTTCCTTGAAATCAAAATGATCCAAGACCTCTGTCCTCACAATGCTCCAAACCCTTGTGATCACAATGTTCCATAACACTTGTCATCACAACGCTCCATGATGCCTTTCATCACAATACTCCATGCCCTTTTCATCACAATGCTCCATGACCTTTGTCATCATAATTTTCAATACACTTGTCATCACAATGCTCCCTGACACTTGTCGTCAGAATGCTCCTTGAAACCTGTCACGAAAAGGCTCCATGCTTTTTTCATCACAATGCCCCATGCCGTTTTCATCACAATGCTCCATGCCAATGTCATCAAATTACTCCACAAGCTTGTCATCAGAATGCTCCCTGACCCTGTCATCACAATGCTCCAAGCCATTGTCATCACAATGCTCCATTACCTTTGTCATCAGAATCCTCCATGACACTTGGCAACACAATGCTCCATGCCATTGTCATCACAATGGGCCATTACATATGTCATCACAATGCTCCCTGACACCTGTCTTCACAATCCTGCATGACCTGGTCATCACAGTGCTCCATGCCCTTGTCATCACAATGCGCCATTCCAACTGTCATCGCAATAATCCATGAAACTTATGAGACCAATGCTCCATGCCCTTGTCATCACAATGTTCCATGCCCTTCTTATCACAATGCTCCACGACCCCTGTCATCACAATTCTCCGTGACTCCAGTCATCACAATGCTTCATGACCTTTGTCATCACAATGGTCCATGCCCTCCTCATGTACAGTCTCTGTGACTTTTTAACCACAATGCTCCATGAACTTTTCATCACAATGCTCTTTGACCCTTGTCATCACAATGCTCTATGCCTTTCTCAGCACAATGCTCCATGACCCTTGTCATCACAATGCTCCATGCGCTTGTCAGCACAATGCTCCATGACCCATGTCATCACAATGCGCCATGCGCTTGTCATCACAGTGCTCCACAATCTTGTCATCACAATGCTCCATAAACCTTGTCATCACAATGCTCCATGCACTTCTCATCAAAATGCTCTCTCACCACTGATATCACAATGTTACATCACTATTCATCACAATACTCCCTCACCCCTATCATCACAATGTTCCATGACTCCTGTCATCACAATTCTACATGCGCTTATCATCACAATGTTCGATGACCCCTGACATCACAATGTTCCATAACCCCTGTCATCAAAATGCTCCATGAACCATTTCATCAAAATGCTCAATGACCCCTGACATCACAATGTTCCATAACCCCTGTCATCAAAATGTTGCATGACCCTTTTCATCAAATTGTTCCATGACCCTGTCATCACAATGCTCCCTGCCCTTCTCATCACAATGCACCACGCCCTTGTCATCAAAATGCTCCATGACCTTTGTCATCACAAAGATCCATGACCCTGTGCATCACAATGATCCATGTCATGGTCATCACAATGCTCCATGAACGCTCTCCTCACATTGCTCCATGCCATTGTCATCACAATGCTACCTGACACATGTCATCAGAATGCTCCATGGCCTTCTCATCACAATGCTCCATGCCCTTGCCATCACAATGCTCCATTACACCTGTGATAACAATGCTCCATTACCCCTGCCATCACGATGTTCCATGGCCTTGTCATTACAAGGCTCCATGACCCTTCTCATCACAATGCTCCAAGACCCCTGTAATCACAATGCTCCATGCCCCTTTTCATCTCAATGATCCATGACCTCTGTCATCACAATGCTCCAAACCCTTGTGATCACAATGTTCCATAATACTTGTCATCACAACGCCCCATGATGCTGGTCATCACAATTATCCATGGACTTCTCATCACAATGCTCCATGACCCTTGTCATCACAATTCTCAATACACTTGTCATCACAATGCTCCCTGACACCTGTCGTCAGTATGCTCATTGAACCATGTCATGACAAGTCTCCATGCCTTTTTCATCACAGTGATCCATGCCCTTTTCATCACAATGCTCCATGCCATTGTCATCACAATACTCCACAAGCTTGTCATCAGAATGCTCCGTGACACTTGTCATCACAATGATCCATGACCCCTGTCGTCACAATGCTCCATGACACCTGTCATCACAATGCTCCATGCCCCTTGTCATTACAGTGTTCCATGATGCTCGTCATCACAATTATCCATGGTCTTCTCATCACAGTGCTCCACGGTCTTGCCATAACAATGCTCCATGCCCTGGTTATGACAATGCACCATGTCCCTTGTCATCACAATTCTCCACGTCCTTGTCATCACAGTGCTCCATGACAGTTCTCATCACTATGTTACATGCTCTTGTCATCACAATTCTCCATGCACTTGTCATCGCAATGCCCCATGACCCCTGTCATAGCAAGCTCCATGCCTTTGTTATCACAATGCTTCACGACCTTTTCATCAAAATTCTCACTGCCCGTTGTCATCACAATGCTCCATGCCCTTGTCATCACAATGATCCAAGCCCTTGTCATCACAATGCTCCATTACCTTTGTCATCACAATCCTCCATAACACTTGGCATCACAATGCTCCATGCCATTGTCATCACAATGGACCATGAAATATGTCATCACAATGCTCCCTGACACCTGTCTTCACAATACTCCATGACCTTGTCTTCACAATGCTCCATGACCTTGTCATCACAATGTGCCATGCCCACTGTCAACACAATTATCCATGAAACTTGTCAGACCAATGCCCTATGCCCCTGTCATCACAAAGCTCCATGCCCTTGTCATCACAATGCTCCATGACCCCAGTCATCACAATTCTCCGTGACTCCAGTCTTCACAAGGCTTCATGACCTGTGTCATCACAATGGTCCATGCCCTCATCATCACAAGGCTCTGTGAACTTTGTCACCACAATGCTCCATGAACTTTTCATCACAATGCTCCGTGACACTTGTCATCACAATGCTCCGTGCCTTTGTCAACTCAATGCTCCATGACCCTTGTCATCACAATGCTCCACAACCTTGTCATCACAATGCTCCATAAAGATTGTCATCACAATGCTCCATGCACTTCTTATAAAAATGCTCTCTCACCACTGATATCAACATGTTCCCTCACTAGTCATCACAATACACCCACTCCCCTGTCATCACAATGGTCCTTAAACCCTGTCATGGAAATGTTCCATGACCCTTGACATCTCAATGTTCCATAACCCCTGTCATCAAAATGTTCCATGACACTTTTCATCAAATTGCTCCATGACCCTGTTATCACAATGCTCCCTGCCCTACACAACAGAATGCACCACACCTCTTGTCATCAAAATGCTCCATGACCTTTGTCATCACAAAGCTCCATGACCCTTGGCATCACAATGCTGCATGCCATTGTCATCACAATGCTCCATGAAACCTCTCATCACATTGTTCCATGCCCTTGTCATCACAGGCTACATGATGCTTTTCATCACAATGCTCGATGCCATTCTTATCACAATGCTCCATGCGCTTGTCATTACAATCCTCCATGACCCATGTATCACAGTGTTCCATGCCCTGGTCATCACAATGCTCCATGACCCCTGTCATAAAAATGCTCCATGACCACTGCCATCACAATGTTCCACGGCCTTGTCATCACAAGGCTCCATGACCCTTGTCATCACAGTGCTCCAAGACCCCTGTAATCACAATGCTCCATGCCCTTGTCATCACAAAGCTCCATGACGCATGTCATCAGAATTCTCCATGGCCTTCTCATTCACGATGCTCCATGCCCTTGTCATCACAATGCTCCAAGACTCCTGTAATCACAATGCTCCATGCCCCTTTTCATCTCAATGCTCCATGAACCCTGTCATCACAATGCAGCATGCCCATCATCATAATGCTTCAGGCTATTGTCATCACAATGAAATCAAAATGCCTCATGACCTCTGTCATCACAATGCTCCAAATCCTTGTGATCAAAATGTTCCATAACACTTATCATCACAACGCCCCATGACGCTCGTCATCACAATTATCCATCGTCTTCTCATCACAATGCTCCATGACCTTTGTCATCACAATGCTCAATACCCTTGTCATCACAATGCCCCCTGACACTTGTCGTCAGTATGCTCCTTGAACCCTGTCATGACCAGGCTCCATGCCTTTTTCATCACAATGATCCATGCCCTTTTCATCACAGTGCTCCAAGACCCCTGAAAACACAATGCTCCATGCCCTTGTCCTCACAAAGCTCCATGATGCATGTCATCAGAACGCTCCATGGCCTTCTCATCCCAATGCTCCATGCCCTTGTCACCACAATGCTCCAAGACCTCTGTAATCACAATGCTGCATGCCCCTTTTCCTCAGAATGCCCCATGAGACATGTCATCACAAGGCTCCATGGTCTTCTCATCACAATGCTCCAGTACCTTGTCATCACAATGCTCCATGACGCCTCTCATCACAACACTCCATGAACATTTTCAGCCCAATGGTCCATGACCTTCTCATCACAATGCTCCCTGACCCCTGTCATCACAATGCTCCATGACCACTGTCATCACAACGCTCCATGAACCCTGACGACACAATGATCCGGGACTCTTGTCATCAAAATGCTCCATGAACCTTGTCATCACAATGATCCATGCTCTTGTCATCCCAATGCTCCATGACCCCTGTAATCACAATGCTCCATGACGCTTGTCATCAAAGTGCTCCATGAACCTTGTCATCACAATGCTCCTTGCCTTTGTCAGCAAAATGCTACATAATCTTGTCATCACAATGCTCCATGCGCTTGTCATCACAATCCTCCATGACCCTTGAGATCACATTGCTTCATGCCCTTGTCATCTCGCTCTTGCCTTTCTGGTTTTTACAGATATACAGATGTCCCTTTCGACCGGTGGGAAGTGACAATTCTTTGTAGTGTGGATTTGCATTGCATGCTTGCTTCATTGGCCAGAAAGGACGTATGCGTTTTCTCCTGAATATATTCAGGGGAAAAGGCATACGCCCTTTTTGGCCAAGTGCATCACCGTCCAAGTTGGGATGCTTTTTCTGTGCTTCAAAGGCGATTCCAATTTACCTCTTGAAATATGTTTTGTGCAATTCTGCCTCATTTTCAAGTCCGCTTCATTGCCTTCCCTCAACAGATTTCTGGAAGAGAGTAGTCCTTTATAACTCTGCAGGTTTTTGAATTGCTGGGCCCCTGAGCTCCAATTTTCAAATCCCATTTTTGTGAGCTGGCCGCAAATCCACAATTTTGCTTCAGGACCTATACTGGTTCCAGGGGTGGCTTTATTGGTTCGCTGTGGGTGGCTGAGGCTTTGGTTAATTCTTCTTCCTGACGGGAAATTAGAGTGACATGTGCCCGTCCAAATGCCTACATCTACTCTCTGATTGGTTCTCCCTCTTCCCTTTCATCATCTGCACAAATAGCAAACTGTGCGAACCAGGAGGTTATAGGGGCTGACTCTCCTAAGTTGGGAGATTGATAGTAAAGCAGTTGGAATGCCAAAGTGGAGCACAAGGAGAGGAAAAATTAGGAGAGTTTTAGAAACCTTTCTCCATCACAGGGTGTCCATTCTCTAGGTTTCCCATACATGTTATAACTGTAGTGATATTCCCTTCTACCTGGAGATTTGGGACCCATGGAATGGTGGCATGCATTACTACTTTAAAGGTTCTGCATTTTCTCTCCCAATCTCACCAGTCCTCTCAGTCCCAAGTGTCCAGCCTTATGTCTCATCCAGCTGTCTTTGCAGATAGGGTCATTCCAGGTTTCATTAGAACCCCTGAAGGAATTGTGTAAGAATTTTGCTGTTTTTTGGTTTTGTTTTTGAAATTCATTTTTATTATGGGGTTGAGCTGGTTTTCACTGACCTGTTTATGCCAGTCTAGACACAATTGATTTCCTTACGGAGACATATGAATACATAGGTTTTAAGATTCTTACTAGTCAGATATATTCCTCGGCGGGGAATAGGGGTGTTGAGTCCCATTCACTGAGGAAGGTGTAGGTCTTGTCTATTCTGTATTTGGTTTATGGAATGGTACCTGTGCTAATATCATACTCTGGTTTTATGCATCACCCCACCTCTCCATTCCCCTGAAGCAGGCATAAGAGTTTTTTTCTAAATGTGAGACTCTGTTCTCTTTCCTAATTCAGTTCATGTGTTGTGATATTGACATTCCCTCTATAAGTGATATCTTATGATAAGATTCTTTTTCTGTGTGACTAATTTCCCTTAGAATCATCATACCTAAATCCACTCATTATGCTGCTACTGGCCTTATATACACTGATTTCACGTCTGAGTGATATTCCGTTGTACAAAATTACCACAAGTTCTTTATGCATTTCTCTTTTTCCTGGGATATTTTAGGTGTACCAAAGTTGAGGTTCTTGTATGCAGAGCAGCCCTAAACTTTGGGGTGCCTGTGTCTTATTGATATTTAGTCTTCCCAAGTCATATGCCCGTGAGTTGAAGTCCCCTTTGCTTGGGGGCTTTGTATTTTAGAAGTTTTAGGAAACAGCATACACTTCTTCAGAGTGGCTCTTGGATATTTATACCCCACCCATCAGCGTGACTAGGCTCCCTGTTTTCCATGGCCTCTCCTGCATTTCTGGTTTGTACACATTTTTTGGATTGCCTTTCTGAGCAGTGGAAATTGAGACTCCTTTGTTGTGCAGATTTGCATTTCCCTCTTGCTTGGTTGGCCAAAAACTCTGCATGTGTTTTTTTCCTGAAGATATTCACGAAAAAAACGCATACACACTTTTGCCCAACTGCATCATTTTAGAAATTCTGCTGCTTTTCATATGCTTTAAATGTGAGTACAATCTACCTTTTGAAATCTGTTTCCTGCAATTCTGCCTCTCATTCAGATCCTCTTCGTTGCCTTACCTGAATATATTTTTGGACGTTGGTTATCATTTATATCTTTGCAGGTCTTTGAATTGTCTGCTCCTGAGCTCCATTTTGCAACTCGCTTTTTTTGTGAGCTGGCCGCCAAACCATTGGATTGCTTCCGGCCCTATTCTGGTTCTGGGGAGGCAGGCTGAGCCTTTGGTTAATTCTTCTTCCTAATGGGAAATTAGAGTGACATGTGCCTGTCAAAACTCCTACAGCTAATCTCTCATTGGTTCCCCCTCTTCCCATTTACCCTCTGCACAAATTGCAAACTGTGGGAAACAGGAGGTTAAAGGTGCTGATTCTCCAAGTGGGGAGGTTGTTAGTAATGTGGCTGGAATGGCGAACCCCAGCAGCAGGAGATCAAAAATGAGGTGCATTTTAGACACCTTTCCTGAGCACACGGTGTACATTCATCTCGGTTTCGCAGGCATGTTTTCGCTGTCAGAAGACTCCCTTGAACCTGCAGATTTGGGACCCATGGAATGGGTACCAGGCAGTATTACTTTAAAAGGTCTGCATTTCCTCACCCAGCCTCTCTAACATCTCTTAGCGTGCATAGCTTCCAGCCTTATATAATCATCCTGCTGTGGGTCTACATGTGTTCAATCCATGTTACATCGTAGCCCTTCAACAAAAGTTGTAAGAATTTTTGTCTGTCTCACTGTTTTTATAAATAGTTTTAAATTTATTTTTATATTGGTTACAGCTGATTTTCAAAGCTCTGTTTTTTGCTGCTGTACATCCACTTGATTCATGTACTGTGAGACAACAATAACTTCTTTTTCAGATGCTTACCAGTCATATGTATTATTTTCCAGTGACTTGAGTGGGCTGAGTGCAGTTCTTTGAGGTACCGTGTAGGCCTTGTCAGTTATTCAATTTGGTACTTGGAATGGTATCTTTGCTAATTTCAACCTCCTGGATAATACCTCACCATTCCCCACCTTTCCCATTTAGCAGCCTTATGTCTATTTTCTACATATTTGACTATGTTTCTGTTTTGTAATTTATTTCATGTGTAGCCATTTTTGATTCCACCTTTAAGTGACATCTTATGATATGTGTCTTTTTCTTTCTGACATATGTCACTTAGAATGATCTTATGTAACTCCTCCAGAGTTGTTACAACTGGCCTTATTTCATTGATTTCTGGATGAGTAATATTCCACTCTACATAAGTACCCCATCTCTTTTATCCATTTTATCCTTCCAGGGACATTTAGGTTATATCCAAGTTGAGGCCCTTTTTAACAGAGAGGTGGTAAACGTTCGGGTGCCTGTTTTCTGTCGATTTTTGTTTTTCCCAAGGTACACGCCCATGAGTGCAAGTGCCCTATGCTCTGTAGCTCATTTTTTAGATGTTTTACAAACACAATACACTTCTCCAGAGTGGCCGTTGGCAAATTACATTTCCACTATCAGCCTCACAGGGCTCCCTTTTCTCCTCGCCCTGTCCTGCATTTCTGGTGTTTACACTTTATGTGGATGGCCCTTCTGACTGATGTGAAGTGATACATTTTGTGATATTGATTTCCAGTGCCCACCTGTTTGGTTGGATAAAAAGTGTGTATGGCCTTTACTTGAATATATTCAGAAAAAATGCATACACCCTTTTTGGCCAACTGCATCATTGGCGATGTTCAGCCCCTTTTCTTGTGCTTTAATGGGGAGTCCTTTCTACCTCTTCAAATCTGTTTCCTGCCACTCTCCCTTGCTTACAAGTCCTTTTCTGTGACTCACCTCAAGACATTTTTCGACGATAGATATTTTCAACTCTGCAGTTTCATGAATTTTAGTGCCCCTGAGTTCCATTTTTCAACTTGTGTTTTTGGAAACTGGACACAAAACAGCGGGATTTCCTCTAGCCCTATTCTGTTTCCGTGGGCAATTCTAGCCTTTGATGAATTTGTGTTCTGGATTGGAAATTAGGGTGGCATGTGCCTGTCCGAACACCTAAGACATGTCTCTATATTTTTCTCATCCTTCCGCTACATCCTCTGGACAAATTCCAAACTGTGTGCAACAGGATGTTGACGGTGCTGATATCACCAAGTGAGGAGATTGTTAGGAAAGATGCTGGAGGGTTGAACCCGAGCACCAGGCGATGAGGAGATGAGGTGCCTTTTCCAAACTCTTTCCGATCAAACGGTGTACCATCCTCTAGGTGTGACAGGCATGTTTTAGCTGTAGGAAGGGTCCCGTGCATGTAAGGAGAACACCAGGGATTTTTCCAAATCAGTGCCTCCCCGAACCCCAAACTGGGGAATTTTTAAGCTACGGCTACACGTATGTCCTTTAAGGGCCTTGGGAAATAGGCAGAGCCCAAACTTTAGATGACTGAAATCTTCAGGGTCAGAGCGCTCACCATCGGCCTTGCTTAGGTTACATTTTATCTGTCATTGATAGATGATGTCAATAAAAATATCTATTCTTTTTCAGATTATTTCGCCTTATAGGTTATTGCAAAATATTCAGTGTAGTTCCCTGTGCTATACAGTAGTTCCTTGTTGATGATCTATTTTATACATAGCAGTGTGTATGTGTTAATCCCAAACTGTTAATTTATCCCTTCTCCTACCTTTCCCCTTTGGTAATAATAAATTATAAGGTTTTATACTTCTCAGAAATGGGGGAGCTGAAAGAGAGGTATCATTTTCAATGGAAAAGCATTCAAAACAAGATTGAAGCTTCAGCCAAGAGTATTCGATGTACATCCATGGAAATAAATCACTTCATTTGTCTAATGTTGACCTGACAAATAAGACAGACGTCTTCACTGAACTTGCTTATAGGAAAGTGATGGAAATATCAAATGTAAGTCTTAGAAACATCTTATTTTACCCGAGCATTATACACTGCTCTATGTTAACTACAGTTTGGCTCACACATCTGTTCATTGAAGTTACAATGTTCTCAATTTCTGTTACTGATCCTCCAGAGTGGACCCCAACAGGAGTCCCCGTGCCCAGTGTCATTGGAGCCAACAGATCAAGACTGAGTTTGGTTCAGAAGCAAAGGAAACATTATTTTGAAAACAGAATGGAGAGGTGAGAGCGTGCACTCCCCCATGGGCTGTGGGCTGGGCTGCTGTGTAGGGTCCCCGGCAGCGTCAGTGGGAGGGAGGGGATGGAGCTCTCGAGGGCTGAGTTGGCTGCAGCTCAGGCTCTATGCCGCAGAGTCTGCATGGGACCCCACTAGCTGAGGTGTCGACCCAGCCATTCTGCACTAGGAAATCGGGTCTGAAGTGCCGGGTGTGGGACCTCTGCATGCGGAACCCTAGGAGCACGTGAAATTAGACAAAGCACAAAGGAAAAACAGGTTAGACTTTATTTTATTGCCCAGATTCTCTTTTTATCTCCCAGGAATTTTTAATGAACGTTGCCGGAGACGAACACCTCCTCTGCTTTTTGTTCCGTTCCTTATTCTTGGGGTGTTGAGGGTGCAGACCCCTCTTTTGTAACTGCTTCATGTTGTGGTGGGAGCCCTGATACATGGGGGGAGGGTAAAAACGTCTCCACACCAGCCTCCTGGTGAGGTTGATTGTCCCAAGGCCTCCTGCCTCACTTCTCGTCCGCCTGAGCACCAGCATTGGAAGTGTTACAGATTCTAATGACCTTTAAGGGTCCAGGAAAGAGAGGCGCAGAGATGCTGCGGTGGCAGGTTTCACCCCACCCCACATATGTTCGGCGACCTTAGGCTGACAGTTTTTGCCAGACTAGATGCTCTGACCAGTAGTCTGTGCTTTCTTTAATTAGGTCCCTGAATTAATGTACAAACAGCACCATGTGTCAGAGCCCTGCCCACACAACTCCCAGACAGTCCAGGGTCAGTGGTGATCCAGGACCATGACGTCCACTGAGTCAACGGCCTTTAGAAGTAGCCAGCAGTCCAGCCGGTCATATTGGCCACCATCACCGCCATGTCTGTAGGGTTTTCTATGGTGAAAGCGTGATATACGTTTCCCCCGCCAAGCTTATTAGCTCCCCTCTGGGTGCAGTAAGTCCTGCAAGCAGTAGTCTGCTCTTTCGGGGCACAGTCTTGTCGTTTTCTGAGAGAAACTCCAGGTCAAGTGATGGTCACATGAGTCATCTTGGGGGCCCGTTGCCCCCGTTTATCTCTCTGGGGGTTGGAGTTGGAGGGCCTCCTCACTCGAGGTCAGTGTGTCCACAGAGCGACCCCTGCAACTTCAGGGCATGATGGGTGGTTAGGATCACCACGTGGGGTCCTTTTCCCTTAGGAGGGAGCTGGCCTTGCGGGCTGCTGATTTCCAGCTTTTTAGATACCCCAGTATCCTGGCCTGATGAGTCGGTGGGCAAAGCCCTTGGTGACCATAGTTTATCATACCTGAAGGGCATTCTTGTGTTGCTCCATTTCAAGTGGTCCCAGTTTTTGCACTAAGGCTCCAAGGGCGATTAACCTTTGACCGGGTATGTAAAGGTCAAAGGGTTTAGCTAAATTAGGGAGTTCCTGGGCAAGGGTCTGTATTGACTGCTCTTTCCATTCTTGAAAGGCTGCTTCTGGATTCTATTCAAAAGGATCATCATCTTTTCGTGTCAGTGTTTCATGTAGAGGCCCAGCTATTAGACTGTAGTTAGGGATCCAGATGCAGAAAACCTTGGCCTCCCCAGGAACCCCTAAGCTGTCTTCTAGTTGTAGAAGAGGTAAGGCTGCAAATGGCTTCTTCCCTATCCTGGGATGCGTTTCTCCGAATATCTGTGAGAATGAAGCCCAGGCATGTCACCTTAGCCTGGGATATTTGAGCGTTTTTCTTGGACACCTTCTATCCTTTCTTGGCTAGGTAGTTCAGAGGCGTCTTTAGTAGGCCTGGCGATCAGAATGTCATCTGCATATTGAAGGAGGGTTCCCTTTTACAGAGGTTGAACTTTTAGGTCTTTAGAGGACATTTCCCCAATGATGGTGTGGGGATTTTTGAACCATTGGGGCAGGACGGCCCAGCATTATTGCTTTTGTTGCATGTTGTGTCCTGCCACTCACAAGCCAAAAATTCTTGTGACTCTGAGATGAATGGAATACAGAAGAAGGCATCATTGAAGTCTAATACAGAATGCCATGGCCTGGTGGAAGGTAGAATGACCAGCAGGGAGTAGGAAATAGGAGCTACTGGATGTATATCCTCGGTGGCTTCACTGACTGTCCTGATATCCTTTACCAGGTCTCCAGCAGCCCATGGGGCTCTCGTGGTCAGGCCAATCCCAGGATATGGAGCTCACCTGGGCGGCACCCCTACCCCACAGCCCACGGGGCTCTCGTGGTCAAGTCCCTCCCAGGGTATGGAGCTCACCTCTGCAGCTACCCAGCAGCCCATGGGGCTCTCCTACTCAGGCCCTTCCCAGGATACAGAGCTCCCCTGGGCAGGTACCCCAGCAGGGCTGGACACACAGGAACTGTGCACATAGCCCACCTTGCAGAGAAACCACAGCTCACCTGTCGCTCACAGCTGACACAGAACACCTCAGAGCAGGACTTGAACTAACAAACAGCAGCTCTGACAGGTCTGTGACCATGGCTATCACTCTCTGCAGGCTCTTTCTGCCTGGTCTTCCAGACACTTCCACTGCAGCCAGGGCACCAAGCCTCTGTCTCCACCTACCATCACTCCTCTCCCTGACTCCTGGGTTCCTCTCATTAGGATAGGGTCTTCTTGAAGCTGTTTTCCACTCATGGACCAGATAAAATGATAAGAAAACAAGGCGCAGCTGCAGCCCCTTGTCTATCCTGACTCTCAAGAGCCCACACCTGATCCTAGGGCCTGGCCCGTTTAGCAAGTTTCATTTTCTGCAACTGTGAACCATGAGGGGTGAGGATTGGCTGATTTTGGCAGCCTGAAACTGCCTGCCGGCCCGCCACAGGTGTCCCTGGGTTGAGGGCAATATAAACAGCACTCCAGTGAGCGACAGCCCTTGTAGCTGTGACTGACGGCATATTCTCTGCCCCGTAGGCAGTTCCGGAGCTGTGCTGGTGGGAGGGAGTGAGGGTCCGTGGCTTTGTGGGTGGCCCAGTGTGAGTGGGGCTCTGCTGGACTTTCTGAAGGAGTTGCCAGGCTGCCACCTGCTAAAGAAGAGGATGTGTCACCCATACCTGCCACTGGAATTTCTCCCCAGGCAGAGGTGAGGAAGTAAAAAAGCAGTGGGGGCCGTGGCAGGAGGGGTATCTCAGGCAGGGAAATGGAAAGCTTCCAGAAGAGCATCTGGGGACAGGACCATCCTGACTGGCCTGCAGGCACCAAGTCGGCCTGCGTGCTGTCGCTGTTGTGGCTCCACAGCCCTTTCTCTAGGCTTTCAAGCCCTTGTACATATTCAGGTGTTTTACCTGGGAAGGGTGGCAAAAGTTCAACAGCAGCTGGCCTGGGGCTCAGCTCACGGTTACTCACAGATGCCTCGGCATGGCCCCCTCTTTGCAATGAGGATGCTCCTTGCGTAGGAGTGGGCTGCTGGCTCTATGGGAGATGATTCCCCACCTCTGACCAATTTCAGAATTGTTTACCGCTGGAGCAAGTGCCCTGATAGTGTTTTCCTCTGTCTAACTGGTGGGTTCAGGTTATTTTTTTTCTTTTTTTGTTCAAGTTAGATTTTATTCCTCTTTTATGTATTTATAGATATAAGCATGGAAATCATTCATTCATATAAATACATCTGTGTGAAGGGAAGAACTTTTTTCTGTTTTATTTTTAAATTTTATTTTTTTAAATTTTGAAATTTAATTTTATTTATTTTTTTATACAGCAGGTTATTATTAGTTATGTATTCTATGCATATACATGTGTACAGGTCAATCCCAATCTCCCAACTCATCCCACCACCACCACCCCATGGCTTCCCACACTAGGTGTCCATACGTGTGTTCTCTACCTCTGTGTCTCTATTTCTTCCCTGCAAACCAGTTCATCTGTACCATTTTTCTAGGTTCCACATATATGCATTAATATACCGTATTTGTTTTTCTCTTTCTGACTTACTTCATTCTGTATGACAGTCTCTAGATCCATCGACGTCTCTACAAATGACCCAGTTTCATTCCTTCTTATGGCTGAGTAATATTCCATTTTATATATGTACCACATCTTTATCCATTCGTCTGCCTGTGGGTATTTAGGTTGCTTCCATTACCTGGCTATTGTAAATAGTGCTGAAATGAGCATTGTGGTGAATGTGCCTTTTTGATTTATGGTTTTCTCTGGGTATATGCCCAGAAGCGGGATTGCTGGATCATATGGTAATTCTATATCTAGGTTTTTTAAGGAAACTCCATACTGTTCTCCATCGTGACTGTATCAATTTACATTTCCACCACTAGTGGAAGAGGGATCCTTTTGTCCACACCCTCCCCAGAATTTGTTGTTTGTAGATTTTCTGATGATGCCGATTCTAACAGGTGTGAGGTGATACCTCATTGTAGTTTTGATTTGCATTTCTCTAATAATTAGTGATGTTGAGCAGCTTTTCATGTGCGTCTTGGCCATCTCTGTGTCTTCTTTGAAGAAACGTCTCTTTAGATCTTCTGCCCATTTTTGTATTGGGTTGTTTGTTTTTTTAATATTAAGCTGCATGAGCTCTTTATATATATTGGAGATTAAACCTTTGTCCATTGATTCGTTTGCAAATATTTTCGCCCATTCTGAGGGATGCTTTTTGCCATTCCCGTTTTTTTAACAAAAAAAGAAAGAAAAAAAAAAGAAGCAGAACACTAATGTGTGTAAAATATGCCTTTTGAAACTGTCGTTTTGAAATATGGACATACTTTGAATTTTTTGGTCGATATATGAACCCGGTATTTGTTTTCAGGGCAGGTGTCCTTTACAGGCCTGCAATGATTTTGAATATCAACTGACCATTAGCGCTGGGATTAAAGCTGCTGTTTTGTGAAACGGCCACAAGGTGGCAGCAGTTCTCCCTCACCAAATCTGCTTACTAGAGCAACAGAGCCTCAATGGAAGTCATGTTCTAGATTGGAATTTAGAATGGAATGTGCCAGGAGAAAGCCCCTCATGTTTGTCTCACTGCTTCTTGTTCGAGTTTTTAATGTAATTTTTTATTTTTTATTACAGCAAATATGATTACAATGTTTGGCTTGTTGTAGGTGTGGAAGATGTGGTTCTTTTACACATACACATATGTCTGTTCTTCCTGGGATCCTTTTCCCATGTACCTTATGACAGAATGTTGAGTAGTCTTCTCTTGGTATTCTGTAGGTCTTTGGTGATTATATATGTCACCTGTGTTTGTATATGTCTGTTAACCCCAATATCATAATGAAACCAATCCTCACACCTTTCCATTGGTGAACCATAAGTTTGTTGAATGAATCTGTGATTGCCCTTCTCCGTGGAAATATCTGCCCTGGTATCCATTTTTCGGTCACACCTATAAGAGATATGATACGATATGTGTCTTTCACTTTCTGACTTACTACAAGTCACGTGATTACCTCTAGACACACCTACGGTGCTGCAAATGGCATTGTGTCCTTTTATTCCTTGGCTACTATTCTGCCTTAGTGAGGTCCATTTTCAACAATGTGATTCCCTGAGGGCTGAGGATTAGCTGACTTGGGTAGCCTGACCCTGCCGGCCGGCCCTCCCCAGGTGTGCCTGGGTTGAGTTCAATATAAACAGCGCTGCAGGCAGCAATAGCCCCTGAAGCTGTGCCTGACTCCATATTCTCTGCCCCGTCAGCAGTCTCGGGGCTGTTCTGGAGGGAGGGAGTGAGGGGCCACGGCTTTGTGGGTGGCCCGGTGTGAGTGGGTCTCTGCTGGACTTTCTGCAGGAGTTGCCAGGTTTCCACCTGTAAAGAAGAGGATGTGTCACCCATACCTTCCGCTGGAATTTCTCTCCGGATAGAGGTGAGGAAGGAAAAAAGCAGTGGGTGCCGGGACAGGAGGGGTATCTCAGGCAGGGCAATGGAAAGCTTCAGAAGAGTGCCCAGGGCCAGGACCATACTGGCTGGCCTGCAGGCCACAAGTTGGCCTGCGTGCTGTCGCTGGTGTGGCTCCACACCCCTTCCTCTAGGCTTTCAAGCCCTTGTACATATTCAGGTGTTTTACCTGGGAAGGGTGGGAAAAGTTCAACAGCAGCTGGCCTGGGGCTCAGCTCACGGTTACTCACAGATGCCTCGGGTCCCTTTCACTGAGGAAGGTGTAGGTCTTGTCTATTCCATAGTTGGTTTTTGGAACGGTACCTGTGCTTATATCAAACTCTGGTTTTATGCATCACTCCACCTCTCCTTCCCCCTTAAGCAGGCATAAGAGTGTTTTCTAAATGTGAGACACTGTTCTCTTTCCTAACTCAGTTCAAGTGTAGCCATGTTTACAGGATCTTCATAAGTGATATCTTATGATAAGATTCTTTTTCTGTGTGACTTATTTCACTTAGAATCATCATACCTGAATCCACCCATTTCGCTGCTACTGGTCTTATGACATTGATTTCATGGCTGAGGGATATTCCATCGTATGTAAGTACCACAATTTTTTGAACCATTAATATATTTCCTGGGATATTTAAGGTGTACCCAAGTTGAGGTCCTTGTAAGCAGTGCAACCCTACATTTTGGGGTGGCTCTGTCTTATTGATTTTCAGTTTTCCCAAGGTATATTCCCTAGACTGGAAGTGCCCTTGGCTCTGTAGCTCTGTTCTTTACTTGTTTTAGGGAACACAATGCACTCCTCCAGAGAGGCAGTTGGCAATTTACATCCCGCCTATCAGCATAACAAGGCTCCCTGTTCTCCAGGGCCTGTCTTGACTTTCTGGTTTTTACACATTTTCTGGATGTTCCTTTTGACCGGTGGGTAGTGATACTACTTTGTAGTGCAGATTTACATTGCCCGCTTGCTTGCTTGGCCAAAAAGGGCGTATGCGTTTTCTCCTGAATATATTCAGGAGAAAACGCATACGCCCTTTTTGGGCAAGTGCATCATTGTCGAAGTTGTGCCCCTCTTCCTGTGCTTTAAAGGCGATTCCAACGTACTTCTTGAAATCTGTTTCCTGCTATTCTGACTCGCTTTCAAGTCCACCTCGTTGCCTTCCCTCAACAGATTTTTGGACGATAGTTGTCCTTTATTACTCGGCCAGTTTGTGACTTGCTGTGCCCCTGAGCTCCATTTTTCAACTCGTTTTTGGTGAGCTGACCGAAAGTCCAAAATTTTGGTTCAGGACCTATACTGGTTCCCGGTGGGTGGCTGAGACTTTGGTTAATTCTTCTTCCTGCCTGGAAATTACAGTGATATGTGCCCGTCCAAATGCCTAACAGCTACTCTCTCATTGGTTCTCCCTCTTCCCTTTCATCCTCTGCCAAATTGGCAACCTGTGTGAACCAGGAAGTTAAAGGGGCTGTCTCTCCAAGTTTGGAGGTTGATAGTAAAGCAGATGAAAAGTCAAATCGGAGCACCAGGAGAGGGACTATTCGTTGAGTTTTAGAAACCTTTCGTATTCACAGTGTGTCCGTTCTCTAGGTTTCCCGTACATGTTATAGCTGTAGTAATATTCCCTTCAACCTGGAGAGTTGGGGCCCATGGAATGGGTGCCAGGCATTTGTGATTTAAAGGGTCTGCATTTGCTCACCCAATCTCACCAAACCTCTCAGTCCCAAGTGTCCTTCCTTATGCCACATCCAGCTGTCGTTGTAGATAGGGTCATTCCAGGTTTCATCAGGGACCCTGAAGGAATTGTAAAGAATTTCCGAGTTTTTTTGTTTTGTTTTTGAAATTCCTTTTTATAGTGGGTTTGAGCTGATTCTCGCTGCCATGTTTATGCCAGTCTAGACACACTTGATTCCCTTAAGGAGACATATCAATACATATGTTTTAAGATTCTTACTAGTCAGGTATATTCCTCTGCGGGAAATATGGGGTTTTGAGTCCCTTTCACTGAGGAAGGTGTAGGTCTTGTGTATTCCATAGTAGGTTTTTGGAACGGTACTTGTGCTTATATCAAACTCTGGTTTTATGCATCACCCCACCTCTCCTTCCCCCTTAAGCAGGCATAAGAGTGTTTTCTAAATGTGAGACACTGTTCTCTTTCCTAACTCAGTTCAAGTGTAGCCATGTTTATAAGATCTTCATAAGTGATATCTTATGATAAGTTTCTTTTTCTGTGTGACTTATTTCACTTAGAATCATCGTACCTGAATCCACCCATTTTGCTGCTACTGGTCTTATGACATTGATTTCATTGCTGAGGGATATTCCATCGTAAGTGAGTACCACAAATTTTTGAACCTTTTTTATATTTCCTGGGATACTTAAGTTGTATCAAAGTTGAGGTCCTTGTAAGCAGTGCAGCCCTAAATTTTGGGGTGGCTCTGTCTTATTGATTTTCAGTTTTCCCAAGGTATATTCCCTAGACTGGAAGTGCCCTTGGCTCTGTAGCTCTGTTGTTTACTTGTTTTAGGGAACACAATGCACTCCTCCAGAGAGGCAGTTGGCAATTTACATCCCGCCCATCAGCATAACAAGGCTCCCTGTTCTCCAGGGCCTGTCTTGCCTTTCTGGTTTTTACACATTTTGTGGATGTCCCTTTTGACCGGTGGGAAGTGATACTTCTTTGTAGTGCAGATTTGCATTGCCTGCTTGCTTGCTTGGCCAAAAAGGGCGTATGCGTTTTCTCCTGAATATATTCAGGAGAAAACGCATACGCCCTTTTTGGGCAAGTGCATCATTGTCGAACTTGTGCCCCTCTTCCTGTGCTTTAAAGGCGATTCCAACGTACTTCTTGAAATCTGTTTCCTGCTATTCTGACTCGCTTTCAAGTCCACCTCGTTGCCTTCCCTCAACAGATTTTTGGACGATAGTTGTCCTTTATTACTCGGCCAGTTTGTGAATTGCTGTGCCCCTGAGCTCCATTTTTCAACTCGTTTTTGGTGAGCTGACCGCAAGTCCAAAATTTTGGTTCAGGACCTATACTTGTTCCCGGTGGGTGGCTGAGACTTTGGTTAATTCTTCTTCCTGCCTGGAAATTACAGTGATATGTGCCCGTCCAAATGCCTAACAGCTACTCTCTCATTGGTTCTCCCTCTTCCCTTTCATCCTCTGCCAAATTGGAAACCTGTGCGAACCAGGAGGTTAAAGGGGCTGTCTCTCCAAGTTGGGAGGTTGATAGTAAAGCAGATGGAAAGTCAAACCGGAACACCAGGATAGGGGCTATTCGTTGAGTTTCAGAAACCTTTCGTATTCACAGTGTGTCCGTTCTCTAGGTTTCCCGTACATGTTATAGCTGTAGTAATATTCCCTTCAACCTGGAGAGGTGGGACTCATGGAATGGGTGCCAAGCACTTGTGCTTTAAAGGGTCTGCATTTGCTCACCCAATCTCACCAATCGTCTCAGTCCCAAGTGACCCTCCTTATGCCACATCCAGCTGTCGTTGTAGATAGGGTCATTCCAGGTTTCATCAGAGACCCTGAAGGAATTGTAAAGAATTTCCCAGTTTTTTTGTTTTGTTTTTGAAATTCCTTTTTATAGTGGGTTTGAGCTGATTCTCGCTGCCATGTTTATGCCAGTCTAGACACTCTTGATTCCCTTACGGAGACATATCAATACATAGGTTTTAAGATTCTTACTAGTCAGATATATTCCTCTGCCTGAAATATGGTGTTTTGAGTCCCTTTCACTGAGGAAGGTGTAGGTCTTGTCTATTCCATAGTTGGTTTTTGGTACGGTACCTCTGCTTATATCAAACTCTGGTTTTATGCATCACCCAACCTCTCCTTCCCCCTTAAGCAGGCATAAGAGTGTTTTCTAAATATGAGACACTGTTCTCTTTCCTAACTCAGTTCAAGTGTAGCCATGTTTATAGGATCTTTATAAGTGATATCTTATGATAAGTTTCTTTTTCTGTGTGACTTATTTCACTTAGAATCATCGTACCTGAATCCACCCATTTTGCTGCTACTGGTCTTATGACATTGATTTCATGGCTGAGGGATATTCCATCGTACGTAATTACCACAATTTTTTGAACCATTTTTATATTTCCTGGGATAGTTAAGGTGTATCCAAGTTGAGGTCCTTGTAAGCAGTGCAGCCCTAAATTTTGGGGTGGCTCTGCCTCATTGATTTTCAGTTTTCCCAAGGTATATTCCCTAGACTGGAAGTGCCCTTGGCTCTTTAGCTCTCTTCTTTACTTGTTTTAGGGAACACAATGCACTCTTCCAGAGAGGCAGTTGGCAATTTACATCCCGCCCATCAGCATAACAAGGCTCCCTGTTCTCCAGGGCCTGTCTTGCCTTTCTGGTTTTTACATATTTTGTGGATGTCCCTTTTGAACGGTGGGAAGTGATACTTCTTTGTAGAGCAGATTTGCATTGCCCGCTTGCTTGCTTGGCCAAAAAGGGCGTATGCGTTTTCTCCTGAATATATTCAGGAGAAAACGCATACACCATTTTTGGCCAAGTGCATCATTGTCGAAGTTGTGCCCCTCTTCCTGTGCTTTAAAGGCGATACAACGTACCTCTTGAAATCTGTTTCCTGCTATTCTGCCTCGCTTTCAAGTCCGCCTCGTTGCCTTTCTTCAACAGATTTTTGGACGATAGTTGTCCTTTATTACTCGGCCAGTTTGTGAATTGCTGTGCCCCTGAGCTCCATTTTTCAACTCGTTTTTGGTGAGCTGACCGCAAGTCCTAAATTTTGGTTCAGGACCTATACTGGTTCCCGGTAGGTGGCTGAGACTTTGGTTAATTCTTCTTCCTGCCTGGAAATTACAGTGATATGTGCCCGTCCAAATGCCTAACAGCTACTCTCTCATTGGTTCTCCCTCTTCCCTTTCATCCTCTGCCAACTTGGCAACCTGTGCGAACCAGGAGGTTAAAAGGGCTGTCTCTCCAAGTTGGGAGGTTGATAGTAAAGCAGATGGAAAGTCAAACTGGAGCACCAGGAGAGGGACTCTTCGTTGAGTTTAGAAATCTTTCGAATTCACAGTGTGTCCGTTCTCTAGGTTTCCCGTACATGTTATAGCTGTAGTAATATTCCCTTCAACCTGGAGAGTTGGGACCCATGTAATGGGTGCCAGGCATTTGTGCTTTAAAGGGTCTGCATTTGATCACCCAATCTTACCAATCCTCTCAGTCCTAAGTGTCCCTCCTTATGCCACATCCAGCTGTCGTTGTAGATAGGGTCATTCCAGGTTTCATCAGAGACCCTGAAGGAATTGTAAGGAATTTCCCAGTATTTTTGCTTTGTTTTTGAAATTCCTTTTTATAGTGGATTTGAGCTGATTCCCGCTGCCATGTTTATGCCAGTCTAGACACACTTGATTCCCTTACGGAGACATATCAATACATAGGTTTTAAGATTCTTACTAGTCAGATATATTCCTCTGCCTGAAATATGGTGTTTTGAGTCCCTTTCACTGAGGAAGGTGTAGGTCTTGTCTATTCCATTGTTGGTTTTTGGTACGGTACCTCTGCTTATATCAAACTCTGGTTTTATGCATCACCCAACCTCTCCTTCCCCCTTAAGCAGGCATAAGAGTGTTTTCTAAATATGAGACACTGTTCTCTTTCCTAACTCAGTTCAAGTGTAGCCATGTTTATAGGATCTTTATAAGTGATATCTTATGATAAGTTTCTTTTTCTGTGTGACTTATTTCACTTAGAATCATCGTACCTGAATCCACCCATTTTGCTGCTACTGGTCTTATGACATTGATTTCATGGCTGAGGGATATTCCATCGTACGTAAGTACCACAATTTTTTGAACCATTTTTATATTTCCTGGGATATTTAAGGTGTACCCAAGTTGAGGTCCTTGTAAGCAGTGCAGCCCTAAATTTTGGGGTGGCTGTGTCTTTTTGATTTTCAGTTTTCCCAAGGTATATTCCCTAGACTGGAAGTGCCCTTGGCTCTGTAGCTCTGTTGTTTACTTGTTTTAGGGAACACAATGCACTCCTCCAGAGAGGCAGTTGGCAATTTACATCCCGCCCATCAGCATAACAAGGCTCCCTGTTCTCCAGGGCCTGTCTTGCCTTTCTGGTTTTTACACATTTTGTGGATGTCCCTTTTGACCGGTGGGAAGTGATACTTCTTTGTAGTGCAGATTTGCATTGCCCGCTTGCTTGCTTGGCCAAAAAGGGCGTATGCGTTTTCTCCTGAATATATTCAGGAGAAAACGCATACGCCCTTTTTGGCCAAGTGCATCATTGTCGAAGTTGTGCCCCTCTTCCTGTGCTTTAAAGGCGATTCAAACGTACCTCTTGAAATCTGTTTCCTGCTATTCTGCCTCACTTTCAAGTCCGCCTCGTTGCCTTCCCTCAACAGATTTTTGGACGATAGTTGCCCTTTATTACTCGGCCAGTTTGTGAATTGCTGTGCCCCTGAGCTCCATTTTTCAACTCGTTTTTGGTGAGCTGACCGCAAGTCCAAAATTTTGGTTCAGGATCTATACTGATTCCCGGTGGGTGGCTGAGACTTTGGTTAATTCTTCTTCCTGCCGGGAAATTACAGTGATATGTGCCCGTCCAAATGCCTAACAGCTACTCTCTCATTGGTTCTCCCTCTTCCCTTTCATCCTCTGCCAAATTGGCAACCTGTGCGAACCAGGAGGTTAAAGGGGCTGTCTCTCCAAGTTGGGAGGTTGATAATAAAGCAGATGGAAAGTCAAACCGGAGCACCAGGAGAGGGCCTATTCGTTGAGTTTTAGAAACCTTTCGTATTCACAGTGTGTCCGTTCTCTAGGATTCCCGTACATGTTATATCTGTAGTAATATTCCCTTCAACCTGGAGAGTTGGGACCCATGGAATGTGTGCCATGCATTATTGCTTTAAAGGGTCTGCATTTGCTCACCCAATCTCACCAATCCTCTCAGTCCCAAGTGTCCAGCCTTATGCCACATCCAGCTGTCATTGTAGATAGGGTCATTTCAGGTTTCATCAGAGACCCTGAAGGAATTGTAAAGAATTTCCCAGTTTTTTTGTTTTATTTTTGAAATTCCTTTTTATAGTGGGTTTGAGCTGATTCTCGCTGCCATATTTATCCCAGTCTAGACACACTTGATTCCCTTACGGAGACATATCAATACATAGGTTTTAAGATTCTTACTAGTCAGATATATTCCTCTGCGGGAAATATGGGGTTTTGAGTCCCTTTCACTGAGGAAGGTGTAGGTCTTGTCTATTCCATAGTTGGTTTATGGAACGGTACCTGTGCTTATATCAAACTCTGGTTTTATGCATCACCCCACCTCTCCTTCCCCCTTAAGCAGGCATAAGAGTGTTTTCTAAATGTGAGACACTGTTCTCTTTCCTAACTCAGTTCAAGTGTAGCCATGTTTACAGGATCTTCATAAGTGATATCTTATGATAAGTTTCTTTTTCTGTGTGACTTATTTCACTTAGAATCATCGTACCTGAATCCACCCATTTTGCTGCTACTGGTCTTATGACATTGATTTCATGGCTGAGGGATATTCGGTCGTACGTAAATACCAAAATTTTTTGAACCATTTTTATATTTCCTGGGATATTTAAGGTGTACCCAAGTTGAGGTTCTTGTAAGCAGTGCAGCCCTAAATTTTGGGGTGGCTCTGTCTTATTGATTTTCAGTTTTCCCAAAGTATATTCCCTAGACTGGAAGTGCCCTTGGCTCTGTAGCTCTGTTCTTTACTTGTTTTAGGGAACACAATGTACTCCTCCAGAGAGGCAGTTGGCAAATTACATCCCGCCCATCAGCATAACAAGGCTCCCTGTTCTCCCGGGCCTGTCTTGCCTTTCTGGTTTTTACACATTTTGTGGATGTCCCTTTTGACCAGTGGGTGTGATACTTCTTTGTAGTGCAGATTTGCATTGCCCGCTTGCTTGCTTTGTCAAAAATGGCATATGCGTTTTCTCCTGAATATATTCAGGAGAAAACGCATACGCCCTTTTTGGCCAAGTGCATCATTGTCGAAGTTGTGCCCCTCTTCATGTGCTTTAAAGGCGATTCCAACGTACCTCTTGAAATCTGTTTCATGCTATTCTGCCTCGCTTTCAAGTCCGCCTTGTTGCCTTCCCTCAACAGATTTTTGGCCGATAGTTGTCCTTTATTACTCGGCCAGTTTGTGAATTGCTGTGCCCCTGAGCTCCATTTTTCAACTCGTTTTTGGTGAGCTGACCGCAAGTCCAACATTTTGGTTCAGGACCTTTGCTGATTCCCGGTGGGGGGCTGAGACTTTGGTTAATTTTTCTTCCTGCCGGTAAATTACAGTGATATGTGCCCGTCCAAATGCCTAACAGCTACTCTCTCATTGGTTCTCCCTCTTCCCTTTCATCCTCTGCCAAATTTGATACCTGTGCGCACCAGGAGGTTAAAGGGGCTGTCTCTCCAAGTTGGGACGTTGATAGTAAATCAGATGGAAAGACAAACCGGAGCACCAGGAGAGGGACTATTCGTTGAGTTTCAGAAAGCTTTCGTATTCACAATGTGTCCGTTCTCTAGGTTTCCCGTACATGTTATAGCTGTAGTAATATTGCCTTCAACCTGGAGAGTTGGGACTCATGGAATGGGTGCCAGGCATTATTGCTTTAAAGGGTCTGCATTTGCTCACCCAATCTCACCAATCGTCTCAGTCCCAATTGTCCCTCCTTATGCCACATCCAGCTGTCATTGTAGATAGGGTCATTCCAGGTTTCATCAGAGACACTGAAGGAATTGTAAAGAATTTCCCAGTTTTTTTTGTTTTGTTTTTGAAATTCCTTTTTAAAGTGGGTTTGAGCTGATTCTCGCTGCCATGTTTATGCCAGTATAGACACACTTGATTCCCTTACGGAGACATATCAATACAGAGGTTTTAAGATTCTTACTAGTCAGATATATTCCTCTTCGGGGAATATGGGGTTTTGAGTCCCTTTCACTGAGGAAGGTGTAGGTCTTGTCTATTCCATAGTTGGTTTTTGGAACGGTACCTGTGCTTATATCAAACTCTGGTTTTATGCATCACCCCACCTCTCCTTCCCCCTTAAGCAGGCATAAGAGTGTTTTCTAAATGTGAGACACTGTTCTCTTTCCTAACTCAGTTCAAGTGTAGCCATGTTTACAGGACCTTCATAAGTGATATCTTATGATAAGTTTCTTTTTCTGTGTGACTCATTTCACTTAGAATCATCGTACCTGAATCCACCCATTTTGCTGCTACTGGTCTTATGACATTGATTTCATGGCTGAGGGATATTCCATCGTACGTAAGTACCACAATTTTTTGAACCATTTTTATATTTCCTGGGATATTTAAGGTGTACCCAAGTTGATGTCCTTGTAAGCAGTGCAGCCCTAAATTTTGGGGCGGCTGTTCTTATTGATTTTTAGTTTTCCCAAGGTATATTCCCTAGACTGGAAGTGCCCTTGGCTCTGTAGCTCTGTTGTTTACTTGTTTTAGGGAACACAATGCACTCCTCCAGAGAGGCAGTTGGCAATTTACATCCCGCCCATCAGCATAACAAGGCTCCCTGTTCTCCAGGGCCTGTCTTGCCTTTCTGGTTTTTACACATTTTTTGGATGTCCCTTTTGACCGGTGGGAAGTGATACTTCTTTGTAGTGCAGATTTGCATTGCCCGCTTGCTTGCTTGGCCAAAAAGGGCGTATGCGTTTTCTCCTGAATATATTCAGGAGAAAACGCATACGCCCTTTTTGGCCAAGTGCATCATTGTCGAAGTTGTGCCCTTCTTCCAGTGCTTTAAAGGCGAATCCAACGTACCTCTTGAAATCTGTTTCCTGCTATTCTGCCTCGCTTTCAAGTCCGCCTCGTTGCCTTCCCTCAACAGATTTTTGGACGATAGTTGTCCTTTATTACTCGGCCAGTTTGTGAATTGCTGTGCCCCTGAGCTCCATTTTTCAACTCGTTTTTGGTGAGCTGACCGCAAGTCCGAAATTTTGGTTCAGGACCTATGCTGGTTCCCGGTGGGGGGCTGAGACTTTGGTTAATTCTTCTTCCTGCCAGGAAATTACAGTGATATGTGCCCATCCAAATGCCTAACAGCTACTCTCTCATTGGTTCTCCCTCTTCCCTTTCATCCTCTGCCAAATTGGCAACCTGTGCGAACCAGGAGGTTAAAGGGGCTGTCTCTCCAAGTTGGGAGGTTGATAGTAACGCAGATGGAAAGTCAAACCAGAGCACCAGGAGAGGGACTATTCGTTGAGTTTTAGAAACCTTTCGTATTCACAGTGTGTCCATTCTCTAGGTTTCCCGTACATGTTATATCTGTAGTAATATTCCCTTCAACCTGGAGAGTTGGGACCCATGGAATGGGTGCCATGCATTATTGCTTTAAATGGTCTGCATTTGCTCACCCAATCTCACCAATCCTCTCAGTCCCAAGTGTCCACGCTTATGCCACATCCAGCTGTCGTTGTAGATAGGGTCATTCCCGGTTTCATCAGAGTCACTGAAGGAATTGTAAAGAATTTCCCAGTTTTTTTGTTTTGTTTTTGAAATTCCTTTTTATAGTGGGTTTGAGCTGATTCTCCCTTCCATGTTTATGCCAGCCTAGGCACACTTGATTCCCTTACAGAGACATATCAATACATAGGTTTTAAGTTTCTTACTAGTCAGATATATTCCTCTGCGGGAAATATGGGGTTTTGAGTCCCTTTCACTGAGGAAGGTGTAGGTCTTGTCTATTCCATAGTTGGTTTTTGGAATGGTACCTGTGCTTATATCAAACTCTGGTTTTATGCATCACCCCACCTCTCCTTCCCCCTTAAGCAGGAATAAGAGTGTTTTCTAAATGTGAGACACTGTTCTCTTTCCTAAGTCAGTTCAAGTGTAGCCATGTTTACAGGATCTTCATAAGTGATATCTTATGATAAGTTTCTTTTTCTGTGTGACTTATTTCACTTAGAATCATCGTACCTGAATTCACCCATTTTGCTGCTAATGGTCTTATGACATTGATTTCATGGCTGAGGGATATTCCATCATACGTAAGTACCACAATTTTTTGAACCATTTTTATATTTCCTGGGATATTTAAGGTGTACCCAAGTTGAGGTCCTTGTAAGCAGTGCAGCCCTAAATTTTGGGGTGGCTCTGTCTTATTGATTTTCAGATTTCCCAAGGTATATTCCCAAGATTGGAAGTGCCCTTGGCTCTGTAGCTCTGTTCTTTACTTGTTTTAGGGAACACAATGCACTCCTCCAGAGAGGCAGTTGGCAATTTACATCCCGCCCATCAGCATAACAAGGCTCCCTGTTCTCCAGGGCCTGTCTTTCCTTTCTGGTTTTTACACATTTTGTGGATGTCCCTTTTGACCGGTGGGAAGTGATACTTCTTTGTAGTGCAGATTTGCATGCCCGCTTGCTTGCTTGGCCAGAAAGGGCGTATGCGTTTTCTCCTGAATATATTCAGGAGAAAACGCCTACGCCCTTTTTGGCCAAGTGCATCATTGTCGAAGTTGTGCCCCTCTTCCTGTGCTTTAAAGGCGATTCCAACGTACCTCTTGAAATCTGTTTCCTGCTATTCTACCTCGCTTTCAAATCCACCTCGCTGCCTTCCCTCAACAGATTTTTGGATGATAGTTGTCCATTATTACTCGGCCAGTTTGTGAATTGCTGTGCCCCTGAGCTCCATTTTTCAACTCGATTTTGGTGAGCGGCCCGCAAGTCCAAAATTTTGGTTCAGGACCTATACTGGTTCCCGGTGGGTGGCTGAGACTTTGGTTAATTCTTCTTCCTGTCGGGAAGTTAGAGTGATATGTGCCCGTCCAAATGCCTAACAGCTACTCTCTCATTGGTTCTCCCTCTTCCCTTTCATCCTCTGCCAAATTGGCAACCTGTGCCAACCAGGAGGTTAAAGGGGCTGTCTCTCCAAGTTGGGAGATTGATAGTAAAGCAGATGTAAAGTCAAACCGGAGCACCAGGAGAGGGACTATTCGTTGAGTTTTAGAAACCTTTCGTATTCACAGTGTGTCCGTTCTCTACGTTCCCTGTACATGTTATAACTATAGTAATATTCCCTTCAACCTGGAGAGTTGAAACCCATGAAATGGGTGCCATGCATTATTGCTTTAAAGGGTCTGCATTTGCTCACCCAATCTCATCAATCCTCTCAGTCCCTAGTGTCCCTCCTTATGCCACATCCAACTGTCATTGTAGATAGGGTCATTCCATGTTTCATCACAGACCCTGAAGGAATTGTAATGAACTTCCCAGTTTTTTTGTTTTGTTTTTGAAATTCCTTTTTATAGTGGGTTTGAGCTGATTCTCGCTGCCATGTTTATGCCAGTCTAGACACACTTGATTCCCTTACGGAGACATATCAATACATAAGTTTTAAATTCTTACTAGTAAGATATATTCCTCTGCAGGAAATATGGGGTTTTGAGTCCCGTTCACAGAGGATGTAGTAGGTCTTGTCTATTCTGTATTTGGATTATGGAACCGTACCTGTGCTAATATCAAACTCTGGTTTTATTCATCACCCCACCTCTGCTTTCCCCTTAAGCATGCATAAGAGTGTTTTCTATATATGAGACTCTGTTCCCTTTCCTAATTCATTCCATGTGTAGCCATGTTTATACACCCTTCATAAGTGATATCTTATGATAAGTTTCTTTTTCTGTGTGATTTTTTCAGTTAGAATCATGGTACATGAATCCCATCATTATGCTGCTACTGGCCTTATGACATTGACTTCATGGCTGAGGGATATTCCATCATACGTATGTACCACAATTTCTTTACCATTTTTGTCTTTCCTGGGTTATTTAAGGTGTCCCGAAGTCGAGGTTCTTGTAAGCAGTGCTGCCCTATATTTTGGGTTGGCTGTGTCTTATTGATTTTCAATTTTCCCAAGGTATATTCCCATGACTGGAAGTGCCTTAGGTTGTGAAGCTCTGTTGAGTAATTCTTTTAGGGAACACAATGCACTCCTCCAGAGTGACTGTTGGCAATCTACATCCCACCCATCAGCATAACAAGGCTCCCTGTTCTCCAGAGCCCCTCTTGCCTTTCTGGTTTTTACACATTTTACGGATATCCCTTTTGACTGGTGGGAAGTGATACTTCTTTGTAGTGCAGATTTGCATTGTGCGGTTGCTTGGTTGGCCAAAATGGGTGTATGCGTTTTCTCCTGAATATATTCAGGAGAAAACGCATGCGCCCTTTATGGACAATTCCATAATTGTCGAAGTTGTGATGCTTTTCCTGTGTTTAAAGGCGATTCCAATGTACTTCTGGAAATCTGTTTCGTGCAAATCTCCCTCATTTTCAAGTCCGCCTCATGGCTTCTCCTCAACAGATTTTTGGAAGAGAGTAGTCCTCTATAACTCTGCAAGTTAGTGAATTGCTGTGCCCCTGAGCTCCATTTTTCAACTTGTGTTTTTGTGAGCTGACCGCAAACCCACAATTTTGCTTCAGGACCTATACTAGTTATGGGTGTGGGGCAGGCTCAGAGTTTGGTTAATTCTTCTTCATGACGGGAAATTAGACTGACATGTGGCCGTCCAAATGCCTACAGCTACTCTCTCATTGGTTCTCCCTCTTCCCTTATATCCTCTGCACAATGTGCCAACTGTGCGAACCAGGAGGTTATAGGGGCTGACTCTCCAAGTTGGGAGATTGATATTAAAGCAGTTGGAATGTCAAGCTGGAGCACATGGAGAGAAAAAAATTAGTAGAGTTTTAGAAACCTTTCACCATCAGAGGGTGTCCATTCTCTAGGTTTCCCATACATGTTATAACTGTAGTGATATTCCCTTCTACCTGGAGAGTTGGGAACCATGGAATCAGTGGCAGGCATTATTGATTTAAAGCGTCTGCATTTTCACACCCAATCTCACCAATCCTCTCAGTCCCAAGTGAACAGCCTTATGCCACATCCAGCTGTTGTTGTAGATAGGGTCATTCCAAGTTTCATCAGAACCCCTGAAGGTATTGTGTAAGAATTTCACTGTTTCTTTGTTTTGTTTTGAAATTCCTTTTTATAGTGGGTTTGAGCTTATTCTCACTGCCGTGTTTATGTCATTCTAGACACACTTGTTTCCCTTATGGAGACATATCAATACACAGGTTTTAAGATCCTTACTAGTCAGATATATTTCTCTGTGGGGAATAGGGGTGTTGAGTCCCATTCACTGAGGAAGGAGTCGGGCTTGTCTCTTCTGTATTTGGATTATGGAACGGTACCTGTGTTAATATCAAACTCTGGTTTTGTGTGTCTCCCCACCTCTCCTTCCCCCTTAAGCAAGCATAAGAGTGTTTTCTAAATCTGAGACTCTGTTCTCTTTCCTAATTCAGTTCATATGTAGCCAGGTTTACAGTCCCTTCATAAGTGATATCTTATATCAGAATGCACCATGGCCCTTGTCATAATAATGCTCCATGACCCCTGTCATCACAATGCTCCATTCCCTGGTTATCACAATGCTCCATGTCCCTTGTCATAACAATTCTCCACGTACTTGTCATCACAATGCTACATGACACTTCTCATCACAAAGTTACATGCTCGTTTCATCACAATTCTCCATGCACTTGTCATTGCAATGTTCCATGACACCTGTCATAGCAAGCTCCAAGTGTTTGTCATCACAATGCTTCACGACTTTATCATCAAAATTCTCAATGGCACTTTTCATCACAATGTTCCGTACCCTTGTCATCACAATGTTCCATTCCCTTGTCATCACAATGCTCCATGACCCCTGTCATCACAATGCTCCCTGACACCTGTCATCACAATGCTTCATGCCCCTTGTCATTACAGTGCTCCATGATGCTCATCATCACAATTACCCAAGGTCTTCTTATCACAATGCTCCACGGTTTTGCCATCACAATGCTCCATGCCCTGGTCATCTCAAAGCTCAATGTCCCTTGTCCTCACAATTCTCCACGTCCTTGTCATCACAATGCTCCATGGCACTTCTCATCACAATGTTATATGCTCTTGTCATAACAATACTCCATGCACTTGTCATCGCAATGCTCCATGACCCCTGTCATAGGAAGCTCCATGCGCTTGTCATCACAATATTTCACGACATGGACATTAACATTATCAATGGCCCTTGTCATCTCAATGCTCCATGCGCTTATCATCACAATGCTCCTTTACCTTTGTCACAACAATCCTCCATGACACTTGGCATCACAATGCTCCGTGCTATTGTCATCACAATGGAACATGACATATGTCATCACAATGCTCCCTGACACCTGTCTTCACAATACTCCATGACCTTGTCATCACAATGCTCCATGCCTTTGTCATCACAATGTGCCATGCCCACTGTCATCAAAATAATCCATGAAACTTGTCAGACCAAAGCTCCATGCCACCTTTCATCACAATGCTCCATGAACCCTGTCATCACAATGCACCATGCCCATCATCATAATGCTTCATTCTCTTGTCATCACAATGAAATCAAAATGTTCCATGACCTCTGTCATCACAATGCTCCAAACCCTTGTGATCACAATGTTCCATAACACTTGTCATCACAATACCCCATGACGCTACTCATCACAATTATCCATGGACTTCTCATCACAATGCCCCATGACATTTGTCATCACAATGCGCAATACACATGTCATCACAATGCTCCCTGACTCTTGCCATCAGTATGCTCCCTGAACCCTTTCATGACAAGGCTCCATGCCTTTTTCATCACAATGATCCATGCCATTTTCATCACAATGCTCCAAGACCCCTGTAATCACAATGCTCCATGCCCTTGTCATCACAAAGTTCCATGATGCATGTCATCAGAATGCTCCATGGCCTTCTCATCACAATGCTCCATGCCCTTGTCATCACAATGCTCCAAGACCCCTGTAATCACAATGGTCCATGCCCCTTTTCATCAGAATGCTCCATGAGACTTGTCATCACAAGGCTCCATGGTCTTCTCATCACAATGCTCCAGGACATTGTCATCAATATGCCCCATTCCCTTATCATCACAATGCTCCATGACCCCTGTCATCACAATACTCCATGAACATTTTCAGCCCAATGTTCCATGACCTTCTCATCACAATGCTCCATGACCAATATCATCACAATTCTCCATGACCACAGTCATCACAACGCTCAATATCACCTGACAACACAATGATCCGGGACTCTTGTCATCACAATGCTCCATTCCCTAGTCATCACAATGCTCCATGACCCCTGTCATCACAATACTCCATGAACATTTTCAGCCCAATGCTCCATGACACTTGTCATCACAATGATGCATGCCCTTGTCATCCCAATGCTCCATGACCCCTGTAATCACAATGCTCCGTGACGCTTGTCATCACAGTGCTCCATGACACCTGTCATCACAATGCTCCATGCCTTTGTCAGCAAAATGCTACATGACCTTGTCATTACAATGTTCTATGCACTTGTCATCACAATACTCCATTACCATTGCCATCACAATCCTCCATGAACCTTGGGATCACATTGCTCCATGCCCTTGTCATCACAATGCTCCATGCTCCTTGAAATCAAAATGATCCATGACCTCTGTCATCACAATGCTCCAAACCCTTGTGATCACAATGTTCCATAACACTTGTCATCACAATGCTCCATGATGCCTGTCATCACAATACTCCATGCCCTTTTCATCACAATGCTCCATGACCTTTGTCATCACAATTCTCGATACACTTGTCATCACAATGCTCCCTGACACTTGTCGTCAGAATGCTCCTTGAACCCTGTCACAAAAAGGCTCCATGCCTTTTTCATCAAAATGCACCATGCCGTTTTCATCACAATGCTCCATGCCATTGTCATCAAAATACTCCACAAGCTTGTCATCAGAATGCTCCATGTCCCTTGTCATCACAATTTTCCATGCACTTGTCAGCACAATGCTCCCTGACCCTTGTCATCACAATGCTCCAAGCCATTGTCATCACAATGCTCCATTACCTTTGTCATCAGAATCCTCCATGACACTTGGCATCACAATGCTCCATGGCATTGTCATCACAATGGGCCATTACATATGTCATCACAATGCTCCCTGACACCTGTCTTCACAATACTGAATGACCTGGTCATCACAATGCTCCATGCCCTTGTCATCACAATGCGCCATTCCAACTGTCATCGCAATAAGCCATGAAACTTATTAGACCAATGCTCTATGCCCTTGTCATCACAATGCCCCAAGCCCTTGTTATCACAATGCTCCATGACCCCTGTCATGACAATGCTCCGTGACTCCAGTCATCACAAGGCTTCATGACCTTTGTCATCACAGTGGTCCATGCCCTTGTCATCAACAGTCTCTGTGACCTTTTTAACCACAATGCTTCATGAACTTTTCATCACAATGCTCTTTGACCCTTGTCATCACAATGCTCTATGCCTTTCTCAGCACAATGCTCCATGACATTGTCATCACAATGCTCCATGCGCTTGTCAGCACAATGCTCCATGACCCATGTCATCACAATGCACCATGTGCTTGCCGTCACAGTGCTCCACAATCTTGTCATCACAATGCTCCATAAACCTTGTCATCACAATGCTCCATGCACTTCAAATCAAAATGCTCTCTCACCACTGATATCACAATGTTACATCACTATTCATCACAATACTCCCTCAACCCTGTCATCACAATGTTCCATGACTCCTGTCATCACAATGCTACATGCACTTATCATCACAATGTTCGATGATCCCTGACATCACAATGTTCCATAACCCCTGTCATCAAAATGCTCCATGACCCTTTTCATCAAAATGCTCCATGACCCCTGACATCACAATGTTACATAACGCCTCTCATCAAAATGTTCCATGACCCTTTTCATCAAATTGGTCCATGACAATGTCATCACAATGCTCCCTGCCCTTCTCATCACAATGCACCACGCCCTTGTCATCAAAGTGCTCCATGACCTTTGTCATCACAAAGCTCCATGACCCTTGGCATCACAATGCTCCATGCCATTGTCATCACAATACTCCATGAAACCTCTCATCACATTGTTCCATGCAATTGTCATCAAAAAGCTCCATGGTGCTTGTCATCACACTGCTCGATGCCCTTCTCATCACAATGCTCCATGCCCTTGTCATTACAATCCTCCATGACCCATGGATCACTGTGTTCCGTGCCCTTGTCATCACAATGCTCCATGCCCACTCTCATCACAATAATCCATGAAACTTTTCAGACAAATGTTCCATGCCCTTGTCATCACAATGCTCCATTACCCCTGTCATAACAATGCTCCATGAACACTGCCATCACAACGTTCCACGGGCTTGTCATCACAAGGCTCCATGACCCTTGTCATCACAATGCTCCAAGACACCTTTAATCACAGTGCTACATGCCCTTGTCATCACAGAGCTCCATGATGCATGTCATCAGAATGCTCCATGCCCTTGCCATCACAATGCTCCATTACCCCTGTGATAACAATGCTCCATGATCCCTGCCATCACGATGTTCCATGGCCTTGTCATCACAAGGCTCCATGACCCTTCTCATCACAATGCTCCAAGACCCCTGTAATCACAATGCTCCATGTCCCTTTTTATCTCAATGATCCATGAACCCTGTCATCACAATGCACCATGCCCATCATCATAATGCTTCAGGCTATTGTCATCACAATGAAATCAAAATGCTCCATGACCTCTGTCATAACACTGCTCCAAACCCTTGTGATCACCATATTCCATAACACTTGTCATCACAATGCCCCATGACGCTCGTCATCACAATTATCTATGGTCTTCTCTTCACAATGCTCCATGACCTTTGTCATCACAATGCTCAACACACTTGTCATCAAAATGCTCCCTGACACTTGTTCTCTGTATGCTCCTTGAACCCTGTCATGACAAGGCTCCATGCCTTTTTCATCACAATGATCCATGCCTTTTTCATCACAATGCTCCAAGACGCCTGTAATTACAATGCTCCATGCCCTTGTCATCACAAAGCTCAATGACGCATGTCATCAGACTGCTCCTTGGCCTTCTCATCACAATGCTCCATGCCCTTGTCATCACAATTTTCCAAGACACTCTAATCACAATGCTCCATGCCCCTTTTCATCAGTATGCTCCATGAGACTTGTCTCACAAGGCTCCATGGTTTTCTCATCACAATGCTCCAGCACCTTGTCATCACAATGCTTCACGACCTTGTCATGAAAATTTTCAATGGCCCTTGTCATCATAATGCTCCAAGCCCTAGTCATCACAATGCTCCATTATATTTGTCATCACAATCCTCCATTACATTTGGCATCACAATGCTCCATGCCATTGTCATCGCAATGGACCATGACATATGTCATCACAATGCTCCCTGACACCTGTCTTCACAATACTCCATGACCTTCTCATCACAATGCCCCATGCCCTTGTCATCACAATGCCCCATGCCCACTGTCATCACAATAATCTATTAAACTTGTCAGACCAATGCTCCATGCCCCTGTCATCACAATGCTCCATGCCCTTGTCATCACAATGCTCCATGACCCTTGTCATCACAATGCTCTGTGACTCCAGTCATCACAATGCTTCATAACATTTGTCATCACAGTGGTCCATGCCCACATCATCACAAGGCTCTGTGACCTTTGTAACCACAATACTCCATGAACGTTTCATCACAATGCTCCGTGACCCTTGTCATCACAATGCTCCATGCCTTTGTCAGAACAATGCTCCATGACCCTTGTCATCACAATGTGCCACGTAATTTTCATCACAACGGTCCACAACCTTGTCATCGTAATGCTCCATAAACCTTGTAATCACAATGCTCCATGCACTTCTCATCAAAATGCTCTCTCAACAGAGATATCACAATGTTCCATCACTAGTCATCACAATACTCCCTCACCCCTGTAATCACAATGTTGCATGACCCCTGTCATCACAATGCTACATCCCCTTATCATCACAATGTTCCATGACCCCTGACATCACAATGTTCCATAACCCCTGTCATCAAAATGCTCCATGACCCTTTTCATCCCAAAGCTCCATGACCCCTGACATCACAATGTTCTATAACCCCTGTCATCAAAATGTTCCATTACACTTTTCATCAAATTGCTGCATGACCCTGTCATCAAAATGCTCCCTGCCCTTCTCATCACAATGCACCACGCCCTTGACATCAAAATGCTCCATGACTTTTGTCATCACAAAGCTCCTTAACCCTTGGAATCACAATGTTCCATGAACCGTCTCATCACATTGTTCCATGCCCTTGTCATCACAAAGCTCCATGACGCTTGTCAAAACAATGTTTGATGCCCTTCTCATCACAATGCTCCATGCCCTTGTCATTAAAATCCTCCATGACCCATGGATCACAGTGTTCCGTGACCTTGTCATCACAATGATCCATGCCCACTCTCATCACAATAATCCATGAAACTTTTCAGACCAATGCTCCATGCCCTTCTCATCACAATGCTCCATTACCCCTGTCATAACAATGCTCCATGACCCCTGCCATCACAATGTTCCACACCATTGTCATCACAAGGCTCCATGACCCTTGTCATCACAATGCTCCAAGACCCCTGTAATCACAATGCTCCATGCCCTTGTCATCACAAAGCTCAATGACACATGTCATCAGAATGCTCCATGGCCTTCTCATCACAATGCTCCTTGCCCTTGTCATCACAATGCTCCAAGACCCCTGTAATCACAATTCTCCATGCCCCTTTTCATCTCAATGCTCCATGAACGCTGTCATCACAATGCACCATGCCCATCACCATAATGCTTCAGGCTATTGTCATCACAATGAAATCAAAATGCTCCATGACCTCTGTCATCACAATGCTCCAAACCCTTGTGATCACAATGTTCCATAAAACTTATCATCACAACACCCCATGACGCTCATCATCAAAATTATCCATGGTCTTCTCATCACAATGCTCCATGAACTTTGTCATCACAATGCTCATTACACTTGTCATTACAATGCTCCGTGACACTTGTCGTCAGTATGCTCCTAGAACCCTGTCATGACAAGGCTCCATGCCTTTTTCATAACAATGATCCATGCCATTTTCATCACAATACTCCATGCCCTTGTCAGCACAAAGCTCCATGACGCATGTCATCAGAATGCTCCATGGCCTTCTCATCACAATACTCCATGCCCTTGTCATCACAATGCTCCAAGAACCCTGTAATCACAATGCTCCATGCCCCTTTTCATCAGAATGTTCCATGAGAATTGTCATCACAAGGCTCCATGGACTTCCCATCACAATGCTCCAGGACCTTGTCATCACAGTGCTCAATTCCCTTCTCATTACAATGCTCCATGACCCGTGTCATCACAATACTCCATGAACATTTTCAGCCCAATGCTTCATGACCTTCTCATCACAATGCTCCATGACCCATATCATCACAATCCTCCATGACCACTGTCATCACAACACTCCATGACCCCTGACAACACAATGTTCTGGGACTCTTGTCATCACAATGCTCCATTCCCTTGTCATCACAATGCTCCATGAACATTTTCAGCCCAATGCTCCATGACACTTGTCATCACAATGATCCATGCCCTTGTCATCCCAATGCTCCATGACCCCTGTAATCACAATGCTCCATGACGCTTATCATCACAGTGCTCCATGACCCTTATCATCACAATTCTCCATGCCTGTGTCATCAAAATCCTACATAACCTTGTCATCACAATGCTCCATGAGCTTGTCATCACAATACTCCATTACCATTTTCATCACAATCCTCCATGAACCTTGGGATCACATTGCTCCATGCCCAAGTCATCAAAATGCTCCATGCTCCTTGAAATCAAAATGGTCCATGACCTCTGTCATCACAATGCTCCAACCCCTTGTGATCACAATGTTCCATAACACTTGAAATCACAACACTCCATGATGACTGTCATGACAATACTCCATGCACTTGTCGTCACAATGCTCCATGACCTTTGTCATCACAATTCTCAATACACTTGTCATCACAATGCTCCCTGACACTTGTCGTCAGAATACTCCTTGAACACTGTCATGAAAAGGCTCTATGCCTTTTTCATAAGAATGCTCCATGCCCTTTTCATCACAACGCTCCATGTCATTGTCAACACAATACTCCACAAGCTTGTCATCAGAATGCTCCCTGATCATTGTCTTCAGAATGCTCCATGAACCCTGTCATCACAATGCTCCATACCCCTTGTCATTACAGTGTTCCATGACGCTCGTCATCACAATTATCCATGGACTTCTCATCACAATGCTCCATGACCTTTGTAATCACAATTCTCAATACACTTGTCATCACAATGCTCCCTGATACTTGTCATCAGTTTGCTCATTGAAACCTGTCGTGACAAGTCTCCATGCCTTTTTCATCACAATGATCCATGCCCTTTTCATCACAGTGCTCCATGCCATTGTCATCACAATACTCCACAAGCTTGTCATCAGAATGCTCCGTGACACTTTTCATCTCAATGATCCATGACCCCTGTCATCACAATGCTCCATGACACCTGTCATCACAATGCTCCATGCCCCTTGTCATTACAGTGCTCCATGATGTTCGTCATCACAATTATCCATGGTCTTCTCATCACAGTGCTCCACGGTCTTGCCATCACAATGCTCCATGCCCTGGTCATCACAATGCTCCATGTCCCGAGTCATCACAATGCTCCATGACCCTGTCATCACAATGCTCCATACCGCTTGTCATTACAGTGCTCCATGACACTCGTAATCACAATTGTCCATGGTCTTCTCATCACAATGCTCCACGCCCTTGTCATCAAAATGCTCCATGACCCTTGTCATCACAATGCTCCATGACCACTGTCATAACAATGCTCCATGACCCCTGTCATCACAAGGCTCCATACCACTTGTCATTACAGTGCTCCATGACGCTCCTCATCACAATTATCCATGGTCTTCTCATCACAATGCTCCACGATCTTGCCATCACAGTGCTCCATGCCTTGGGCATCACAATGCTCCATGTCCCCGGTCATCACAATGCTCCATGACCACTGTCATCACAATGCTCTATACCCCTTGTCATTACAGTGCTCCATGACGCTCGTCATCACAATTATCCATGGTCTTCTCATCACAGTGCTCCATGGTCTTGCCATCACAATGCTCCATGCCCTGGTCATCACAATGCTCCATGTCCCCTGTCATCACAATTCTCCACGTTCTTGGCATCACTATGCTCCATGATACTTCTCCTCACAGTGTTACATGTTTTGTCATCACAATTCTCTATGCACTTGTCATCGCAATGCTCCATGACCCCTGTCATAGCAAGCTCCATGTGATTGTCATCACAATGCTTCATGAACATGTCATCAAAATTCTCAATGGCCCTTGTTATCACAATGCTCCATGACCCTTGTCATCACAATGCTCCAAGCCCTTGTCATCAAAATGCTCCATTACCTTTGTCATCACAATCCTCCATGACAATTGGCATCACAATGCTACATTCCATTGTCATTGCAATAGACCATGACATATGTCATCACAATGCTCCCTGACACCCTTCTTCACAATACTCCATGACCTTCTCATCACAATGCTCCATGCCCTTGTCATCACAATGCGCCATGCCCACTGTCATCACAATAATCCCTGAAAATTTTCAAACCAATGCAACATGCCCCTGTCATCACAGTGCTCCATGCCCTTTCATCACAATGCTCTATGACCCCTGTCATCACAATGCTCCGTGACTCCAGTCATCACAATGCTTCATGACCTTTGTCATCACAATGGTCCATGCCCTCGTCATCACAAGGCTCTGTAACCTTTGTGACCACAACACTCCATGAAGATTTCATCACAATGCTCGGTGACCCTTGTCATCACAATGCTCCATGCCTTTGTCAGCACATTACTCCATGACACATGGCATCAAATGTGCCATGCGCTTGTCATCACAATGCTCCACATCTTTGTCATCACAATGCTCCATAAACCTTGTCATCACAATGCTCCATGCGTTTGTCAGCACAATGTTCCATGACCCATGTCATCACAATGTGCCCTGCGTTTCTCATCACAATGCTCCACAGCCTTGTCATCACAATGCTCCATGCACCTCTCATCAAAATGCTCTCTCACCACTGATATCACAATGTTCCATAACTAGTCAACACAATACTCCCTCCACCCTGTCATCCCAATGTTCCATGACCCTTGTCACAACAATGCTACATGCTCTTATCATCACAATGCTCCATGACACCTGACATCACAATGCTCCATGACCCTTTACATCACAATGCTCCATGACCCCTAACATCACAATGTTCCATAAACACTGTCATCAAAATGTTCCATGACCCATTTCATCCAATTGCTCCATGACCCTGTCATCACAATGCTCCCTGCCCTTCTCATCACAATGCACCACGCCCTTGTCATCAAAATGCTCCATGGCCTATGTCATCACAAAGCTGCATGACCCTTGGAATCACAATGCTCCATGCCATTGTCATCACAAAGCTCCATGAAACCTCTCATCACATTGCTCCATGCTGTTGTCATCACAAAGCTCCATGACGCTTGTCATCACAATGCTCCATGCCCTTGTCATTGCAATCCTCCATGACACATGTATCACTGTGTTCCGTGCCCTTGTCATCACAATGCTCCATGCTCACTCTCATCACAATAATCCATGAAACTTTTCAGACCAATGCTCCATGCCCTTGTCATCACAATGCTCCATTACACCTGTCATAACAATGCTGCATGACCCCTGCCATCACAATGTTCTACGGCCTTGTCATCACAAGACTCCATGGCCCTTGTCATCACAATGCTCCAAGACCCCTGTAATCACAATGTTCCATGCCCATGTCATCACAAAGCTCCCTGACGCATGTCATCAGAATGCTCCATGGCCTTCTCATCACAATACTCCATGCCATTGTCATCACAATGCTCCAAGACCCTTGTTATTACAATGATCCATGACTCTTTTCATCTCAATGCTCCATGAACCCTGTCATCACAATGCACCATGCCCATCATCATAATGCTTCATGCTATTGTCATCACAATGAAATCAAAATTCTCCATGACCTCTCTCATCACAATGCTCCAAACCCTTGTGATCACAATGTTCCATAACACTTGTCATCACAACGCCCCATGACGCTGGTCATCACAATTATCCATGGACTTCTCATCACAATGCTCCATGACCTTTGTCATCACAATTCTCAATACACTTGTCATCACAATGCTCCCTGACACTTGTCATCAGTATGCTCATTGAACCCTGTCATGACAAGTCTCCATGCCTTTTTCATCACAATGATCCATGCCCTTTTCATCACAATGCTTCATGCCATTGTCATCACAATACTCCACAAGCTTGTCATCAGAATGCTCCGTGACCTTTGTCATCTCAATGATCCATGACCCCTGTCATCACAATGCTCCATGACACCTGTCATCACAATGCTCCATGCCCCTTGTCATTACAGTGCTCCATGATGTTCGTCATCACAATTATCCATGGTTTTCTCATCACAGTGCTCCACGGTCTTGCCATCACAATGCTCCATGCCCTGGTCATCACAATGCTCCATGTCCCCAGTCATCACAATGCTCCATGACCCCTGTCATCACAATGCTCCATACTGCTTGTCATTACAGTGCTCCATGACACTCGTAATCACAATTGTCCATGGTCTTCTCATCACAATGCTCCACGGTCTTGCCATCATAGTGCTCCATGCCTTGGGCATCACAATGCTCCATGTCCCCGGTCATCACAATGCTCCATGACCACTGTCATCACAATGCTCTATACCCCTTGTCATTACAGTGCTCCATGACCCTCGTCATTACAATTATCCATGGTCTTCTCATCACAGTGCTCCACGATCTTGCCATCGCAATGCTCCATGCCCTGGTCATCACAATGCTCCATGTCCCCTGTCATCACAATTCTCCACGATCTTGGCATCACTATGCTCCATGACACTTCTCATCACAGTGTTACATGCTTTGTCATCACAATTCTCTATGCACTTGTCATCACAATGCTCCATGACCCCGTCATAGCAAGCTCCATGTGCTTGTCATCACAATACTCCATGCCCTTGTCGTCACAATTCTCCATGACCTTTGTCATCACAATGCTCCCTGACACTTGTCGTCAGAATGCTCCCTGAAAACTGTCATGAAAAGGCTCCATGTCTTTTTCATCACAATGCCCCATGCCATTTTCATCAAAATGCTCCATGTCATTGTCATCAAAATACTCCACAAGCTTGTCATCAGAATGCTCCATGAACCTTGTCATCACAATGCTCCATGACCCCTGTCATCACAATGCTCCATACCCCTTGTCATTACAGTGCTCCATGACGCTCATCATCACAATTATCCATGGTCTTCTCATCACAATGCTCCACGGTCTTGCCATCACAATACTCCATGCCCTGGTCATCACAATGCTCCATGTCCCCTGTCATAACAATTCTCCACGTTCTTGGCATCACTGTGCTCCATGATGCTTTTCATCACAGTGTTACATGCTTTATCATCACAATTCTCTATGCACTTTTCATCGCACTGCTCCATGATCCCTGTCACAGCAAGCTCCATGTGATTGTCATCACAATGCTTCATGAACATGTCATCAAAATTCTCAATGGCCCTTGTTATCACAATGCTCCATGACCCTTGTCATCACAATGCCCCAAGCGCTTGTCATCAAAATGCTCCATTACCTTTGTCATCACAATCCTCCATGACACTTGGCATCACAATGCTCCATTCCATTGTCATCGCAATGGACCACGACATATGTCATCACAATGCTCCCTGACACCCTTCTTCACAATACTCCATGACCTTCTCATCACAATGCTCCATGCCCTTGTCATCACAATGCGCCATGCCCACTGTCATCACAATAATCCCTTAAACTTGTCAAACCAATGCAACATGCCCCTGTCATCACAATGCTCCATGCCCTTTCATCACAATGCTCTATGACCCCTGTCATCACAATGCTCCATGACTCCAGTCATCACAATGCTTCATGACCTTTGTCATTACAATGGTCCATGCCCTCGTCATCACAATGCTCTGTGACCTTTGTCACCACAGAGCTCCATGAACATTTCATCACAATGCTTGGTGACCCTTGTCCTCCCAATGATCAATGCCTTTGTTAGCACAATACTCCATGACCCATGGCATCACAATGTGCTATGCACTTGTCATCACAATGCTCCACATCTTTGTCATCACAATGCTCCATAAACCTTGTCATCACACTGCTCCATGCACTTCTCATCAAAATGCTCTCTCACCACTGATATCACAATGTTCAATCACTAGTCAACACAATACTCCCTCACCCCTGTCATCACAATATTCCATGACCCTTGTCACAACAATGCTACATGCCTTTATCATCACAATGCTCCATTCCCCTGACATCACAATGTTCCATAACCCCTGTCATCACAATGCTCCCTGCCCTTCACAACAGAATGCACCACACCCTTGTCATCAAAATGCTCCATGACCTTTGTCATTACAAAGCTCAATGACCCTTGTCATCACAATGCTGCATGCCATTGTCATCACAATGCTCCATGAACCCTCTCATCACATTGTTCCATGCCCTTGTCATCACAGGCTCCATGATGCTTTTCATCACAATGCTCGATGCCATTCTTATCACAATGCTCCATGCGCTTCTCATTACAATCCTCCATGACCCATGTATCACAGTGTTCCATGCCCTTGTCATCACAATGCTCCTTGCCCCCTCTCATCACAATAATCCATGAAACTTTTCAGACCAATGCTCCATGCCCTTGTCATCACAATGCTCCATTACCCCTGTCATAACAATGCTCCATGACCCCTGACATCACAATGTTCCACAGCCTTGTCATCACAAGGCTCCATGACCCTTGTCATCACAATGCTCCAAGACCCCTGTAATCACAATGCTCCATGCCCTTGTCATCACAAAGCTCCATGACGCATGTCAACAGAATGCTCCATGGCCTTCTCATTCACGATGTTCCATGCCTTTGTCATCACAATGCTCCAAGACTCCTGTAATCGCAATGCTCCATGCCCCTTTTCATCTCAATGCTCCATGAACCCTGTCATCACAATGCACCATGCCCATCATCATAATGCTTCACGCTATTGTCATCACAATGAAACCAAAATGCTCCATGACCTCTGTCATCAAAATGCTCCAAATCCTTGTGATCAATATGTTCCATAACACTTATCATCACAATGCCCCATGACGCTCGTCATCACAATTATCCATGGTCTTCTCATCACAGTGCTCCATGACCTTTGTCATCACAATACTCAATACCCTTGTCATCACAATGCTCCCTGACACTTGTTGTCAGTTTGCTCCTTGAACCCTGTCATGACAAGGCTCCATGCCTTTTTCATCACAATGATCCATGCCCTTTTCATCACAGTGCTCCAAGACCGCTGTAATCACAATGCTCCATGCCCTTGTCATCACAAAGCTCTATGATTCATGTCATCAGAACGCTCCATGGCCTTCTCATCCCAATGCTCCATGCCCTTGTCATCACAATGCTCCAAGACCCCTGTAATCACAATGCTCCATGGCACTTTTCATCAGAATGCTCCATGAGACTTGTCATCACAAGGCTCCATGGTCTTCTCATCACAGTGCTCCAGTACCTTGTCATCACAATGCTCCATGACCCCTGTCATCACGGTACTCCATGGACATTTTCAGCCCAATGCTCCATGACCTTCTCATCACAATGCGCCATGACCCCTGTCATCACAATGCTCCATGACCACTGTCATCACAACGCTGCATGAACCCTGACAACACAATGATCCGGGACTCTTGTCATTAAAATGCTCCATGACCATTGTCATCACAATGATCCATGCGCTTGTCATCCCAATGCTCCATGACCCCTGTAATCACTATGCTCCGTGATGCTTGTCATCACAGTGCTCCATGAACCTTGTCATCATAATGCTCCTTGCCTTTGTCAACAAAATGGTACATAATCTTGTCATCACAAATCTCCATGCGCTTGTCATCACAATCCTCCATGACCATTGGGATCACACTGCTTCATGCCCTTGCCATCTCTCTCTTGCCTTTCTGTTTTTTTTTTTTTTTTTTTTTTTTTTTTTTCTGTATGCGGGCCTCTCACTGCTGTGGCCTCTCCCATTGTGGGGCACAGGCTCCGGACCCGCAGGCCCAGTTGCCATGGCTCACGGGAACAGCCGCTCCGCGGCACGTGGGATCCTCCCAGACCGGGACACGAACCCGTGTCCCTGCATCGGCAGGCAGACTCGCAACCACTGCGCCACCAGGGAAGCCCAACCTTTCTGGTTTTTACAGATATTCGGATGTCCCTTTTGACCAGTGGTAAGTGACAATTCTTTGTAGCGTGGATTTGTATTGCGCGCTTGCTTGATTGGCCAAAAAGGGTGTATGCGTTTTCTTCTGAATATATTCAGGAGAAAAGGCATACGCCCTTTTTGGCCAAGTGCATCTCTGTCCAAGTTGGGATGCTTTTCCTGTGCTTTAAAGGCGATTCCAATTTACCTCTTGAAATATATTTTGTGCAATTCTGCCTCATTTTCAAGGCCGCTTCTTTGCCTTCCCTCAACAGATTTTTGGAAGAGAGTAGTACTTTATAAGTCTGCAGGTTTGTGAATTGCTGTGCCCCTGAGCTCCAATTTTCAAATCCCATCTTTGTGAGCTGGCCGCAAATCCACAATTTTGCTTCAGGACCTATACTGGTTCCAGGGGTGGCTATATTGGTTCCCTGTGGGTGGCTGAGGCTTTGGTTAATTCTTCTTCCTGCCGGGAAATTAGAGTGACATGTGCCCGTCCAAATGCCTACATCTACTCTCTGATTGGTTCTCCCTCTTCCCTTTCATCCTCTGCACAATTAGCAAACTGTGCGAACCAGGAGGTTATAGGGGCTGACTCTCCTAAGTTGGGAGATTGATAGTAAAGCAGTTGGAATGCCAAAGTGGAGCACAAGGAGAGGAAAAATTAGGAGAGTTTTAGAAACCTTTCGCCATCACAGGGTGTCCATTTTCTAGGTTTCCCATACATGTTATAATTGTAGTGATATTCCCTTCTACCTGGAGATTTGGGACACATGGAATGGTGGCATGCATTACTACTTTAAAAGGTCTGCATTTTCTCTCCCAATCTCACCAGTCCTCTCAGTCCCAAGTGTCCAGCCTTATGTCTCATCCAGCTGTCTTTGCAGATAGGGTCATTCCAGGTTTCATCAGAACCCCTGAAGGAATTGTGTAAGAATTTCGCTGTTTTTGGGTGTTTTTTTTGAAATTCATTTTTATAATGGGGTTGAGCTGATTTTCACTGACGTGTTTATGCCAGTCTAGACACAATTGATTCCCTTACGGAGACATATCAATACATAAGTTATAAGATTCTTAGTAGTCAGATATATTCCTCTGTGGGGCATAGGGATGTTGAGTCCCGTTCACTGAGGAAGGTGTAGGTCTTGTCTATTCTGTATTTGGTTTATGGAATGGTACCTGTGCTAATATCAAACTCTGGTTTTATGCATCACCCCACCTCTCCTTTCCCCTGAAGCAGGCATAAGAGATTTTTGCTAAATGTGAGACTCTGTTCTCTTTCCTAATTCAGTTCATGTGTTGTGATATTGACATTCCCTCTATAAGTGATATCTTATGATAAGATTCTTTTTCTGTGTGACTAATTTCCCTTAAAATCATCATACGTAAATCCACTCATTATGCTGCTACTGGCCTTATATACATTGATTTCACGTCTGAGTGATATTCCGTTGCGCAAAATTACCACAAGTTCTTTATGCATTTCTCTTTTTCCTGGGATATTTTAGGTGTACCAAAGTTGAGGTTCTTGTATGCAGAGCAGCCCTAAACTTTGGGGTGCCTGTGTCTTATTGACATTTAGTCTTCCCAAGTTATATGTCCATGAGTTGAAATCCCCTTGCTCTGGGGCTTTGTATTTTAGATGTTTTAAAAACAGCATACACTTCTTCAGAGTGGCTCTTGGATATTTATACCCCACCCATCAGCGTGACTAGGCTCCCTGTTTTCCATGGCCTCTCCTGCATTTCTGGTTTGTACACATTTTTGGGATGGCCTTTCTGAGCAGTGGAAATTGAGACTTCTTTGTTGTGTGGATTTGCATTTCCCTCTTGCTTGGTTGGCCAAAAACTCTGCATGTGTTTTTTTCCTGAAGATATTCACGAAAAAAACGCATACACCCTTTTGCCCAACCGCATCATTTTAGAAATTCTGCTGCTTTTCATATGCTTTAAATGTGAGTACAATCTACCTTTTGAAATATGTTTCCTGCAATTCTGCCTCTCATTCAGATCCTCTTCGTTACCTTACCTGAATATATTATTGGACGTTGGTTATCATTTATATCTTTGCAGGTCTTTGAATTGTCTGCTGCTGAGCTCCATTTTGCAACTCGCTTTTTTTGTGAGCTGGCCGCCAAACCATTGGATTACTTCTGGCCCTATTCTGGTTCTGGGGAGGCAGGCTGAGCCTTTGGTTAATTCTTCTTCCTAATGGGAAATTAGAGTGACATGTGCCTGTCAAAAGTCCTACAGCTAATCTCTCATTGGTTCCCCCTCTTCCCATTTATCCTCTGCACAAATTGCAAAACTGTGTGAAGCAGGAGGTTAAAGGTGCTGATTCTCCAAGTGGGGAGATTGTTAGTAATGTGGCTGGAATGGCGAACCCCAGCACCAGGAGATCAAAAATGAGGTGCATTTTAGACACCTTTCCTGAGCACACGGTGTACATTCATCTCGGTTTGCCAGGCATGTTTTCGCTGTCAGAAGATTCCCTTGAACCTGCAGATTTGGGACCCATGGAATGGGTACCAGGCAGTATTACTTTAAAAGGTCTGCATTTCCTCACCCAGCCTCTCTAACATCTCTTAGCGTGCATAGCTTCCAGCCTTATATAATCATCCTGCTGTGGGTCTACATGTGTTCAATCCATGTTACATCGTAGCCCTTCAACAAAAGTTGTAAGAATTTTTGTCTGTCTCACTGTTTTTATAAATAGTTTTAAATTTATTTTTATATTGGTTACAGCTGATTTTCAAAGCTCTGTTTTTTGCTGCTGTACATCCACTTGATTCATGGACTGTGAGACAACAATAACTTCTTTTTCAGATGCTTACCAGTCATATGTATTATTTTCCAGTGACTTGAGTGGGCTGAGTGCAGTTCTTTGAGGTACCGTGTAGGCCTTGTCAGTTATTCAATTTGGTACTTGGAATGGTATCTTTGCTAATTTCAACCTCCTGGATAATACCTCACCATTCCCCACCTTTCCCATTTAGCAGCCTTATGTCTATTTTCTACATATTTGACTATGTTTCTGTTTTGTAATTTATTTCATGTGTAGCCATTTTTGATTCCACCTTTAAGTGACATCTTATGATATGTGTCTTTTTCTTTCTGACATATGTCACTTAGAATGATCGTATGTAACTCCTCCAGAGTTGTTACAACTGGCCTTATTTCATTGATTTCTGGATGAGTAATATTCCACTCTACATAAGTACCCCATCTCTTTTATCCATTTTATCCTTCCAGGGACATTTAGGTTATATCCAAGTTGAGGCCCTTTTTAACAGAGAGGTGGTAAACGTTCGGGTGCCTGTTTTCTGTCGATTTTTGTTTTTCCCAAGGTACACGCCCATGAGTGCAAGTGCCCTATGCTCTGTAGCTCATTTTTTAGATGTTTTAGCAAACACAATACACTTCTCCAGAGTGGCCGTTGGCAAATTACATTTCCACTATCAGCCTCACAGGGCTCCCTTTTCTCCTCGCCCTGTCCTGCATTTCTGGTGTTTACACTTTATGTGGATGGCCCTTCTGACTGATGTGAAGTGATACATTTTGTGATATTGATTTCCAGTGCCCACCTGTTGGGTTGGATAAAAAGTGTGTATGGCCTTTACTTGAATATATTCAGAAAAAATGCATACACCCTTTTTGGCCAACTGCATCATTGGCGATGTTCAGCCCCTTTTCTTGTGCTTTAATGTGGAGTCCTTTCTACCTCTTCAAATCTGTTTCCTGCCACTCTCCCTTGCTTACAAGTCCTTTTCTGTGACTTACCTCAAGACATTTTTCGACGATAGATATTTTCAACTCTGCAGTTTCATGAATTTTAGTGCCCCTGAGTTCCATTTTTCAACTTGTGTTTTTGGAAACTGGACACAAAACAGCGGGATTTCCTCTAGCCCTATTCTGTTTCCATGGGCAATTCTAGCCTTTGATGAATTTGTCTTCTGGATTGGAAATTAGAGTGGCATGTGCCTGTCCGAACACCTAAGACTTGTCTCTAAATTTTTCTCATCCTTCCGCTTCATCCTCTGGACAAATTCCAAACTGTGTGCAACAGGATGTTGACGGTGCTGATATCCCCAAGTGAGGAGATTGTTAGGAAAGATGCTGGAGGGTTGAACCCGAGCACCAGGCGATGAGGAGATGAGGTGCCTTTTCCAAACTCTTTCCGATCAAATGGTGTACCATCCTCTAGGTGTGACAGGCATGTTTTAGCTGTAGGAAGGGTCCCGTGCATGTAAGGAGAACACCAGGGATTTTTCCAATTCAGTGCCTCCCCGAACCCCAAACTGGGGAATTTTTAAGCTACGGCTACACGTATGTCCTTTAAGGGCCTTGGGAAATAGGCAGAGCCCAAACTTTAGATGACTGAAATCTTCAGGGTCAGAAGCGCTCACCATCGGCCTTGCTTAGGTTACATTTTATCTGTCATTGATAGATGATGTCAATAAAAATATCTATTCTTTTTCAGATTATTTCCCCTTATAGGTTATTGCAAAATATTCAGTGTAGTTCCCTGTGCTATACAGTAGTTCATTGTTGATGATCTATTTTATACATAGCAGTGTGTATGTGTTAATCCCAAACTGTTAATTTATCCCTTCTCTTACATTTCCCCTTTGGTAATAATAAATTATTAGGTTTTATACTTCTCAGAAACGGGGGAGCTGAAAGAGAGGTATCATTTTCAATGGAAAAGCATTCAAAACAAGATTGAAGCTTCAGCCAAGAGTATCGATGTACATCCATGGAAATAAATCACTTCATTTCTCTAATGTTGACCTGACAAATAAGACAGACGTCTTCACTGAACTTGCTTATAGGAAAGTGATGGAAATATCAAATGTAAGTCTTAGAAACATCTTATTTTACCCGAGCATTATACACTGCTCTATGTTAACTACAGTTTGGCTCACACATCTGTTCATTGAAGTTACAATGTTCTCAATTTCTGTTACTGATCCTCCAGAGTGGACCCCAACAGGAGTTCCCGTGCCCAGTGTCATTGGAGCCAACAGATCAAGACTGAGTTTGGTTCAGAAGCAAAGGAAACATTATTTTGAAAACAGAATGGAGAGGTGAGAGCGTGCACTCCCCCATGGGCTGTGGGCTGGGCTGCTGTGTAGGGTCCCCGGCAGCGTCAGTGGGAGGGAGGTGATGGAGCTCTCGAGGGCTGCATTGGCTGCAGCTCAGGCTCTATGCCGCGGAGTCTGCATGGGACCCCGCTAGCTGAGGTGTCAACCCAGCCATTCTGCACTAGGAAATCGGGTCTGAAGTGCCGGGTGTGGGACCTCTGCATGCGGAACCCTAGGAGCACGTGAAATTAGACAAAGCACAAAGGAAAAACAGGTTCGACTTTATTTTATTGCCCAGATTCTCTTTTTATCTCCCAGGAATTTTTAATGAACGTTGCCGGAGACGAACACCTCCTCTGCTTTTTGTTCCGTTCCTTATTCTTGGGGTGTTGAGGGTGCAGACCCCTCTTTTGTAACTGCTTCATGCTGTGGTGGGAGCCCTGATACATGGGGGGAGGGGCAAAACGTCTCCCCACCAGCCTCCTGGTGAGGATGATTGTCCCAAGGCCTCCTGCCTCACTTCTCGTCCGCCTGAGCACCAGCATTGGAAGTGTTACAGATTCTAATGACCTTTAAGGGTCCAGGAAAGAGAGGCGCAGAGATGCTGCGGTGGCAGGTTTCACCCCACCCCGCATATGTTCGGCGACCTTAGGCTGACAGTTTTTGCCAGACTAGATGCTCTGACCAGTAGTCTGTGCTTTCTTTAATTAGGTCCCTGAATTAATGTACAAACAGCACCATGTGTCAGAGCCCTGCCCGCGCAACTCCCAGACAGTCCAGGGTCAGTGGTGATCCAGGACCATGACGTCCACTGAGTCAACGGCCTTTAGAAGTAGCCAGCAGTCCAGCCGGTCATATTGGCCACCATCACCGCGGTGTCTGTAGGGTTTTCTATGGTGAAAGCATGATATACGTTTCCCCCGCCAAGCTTATTAGCTCCCCTCTGGGTGCAGTAAGTCCTGCAAGCAGTAGTCTGCTCTTTCGGGGCACAGTCTTGTCGTTTTCTGAGAGAAACTCCAGGTCAAGTGATGGTCACACGAGTCATCTTGCGGGCCCGTTGCCCCCGTTTATCTCTCTGGAGGTTGGAGTTGGAGGGCCTCCGCACTCGAGGTCAGTGTGTCCACAGAGCGACCCCTGCAACTTCAGGGCATGATGGGTGGTTAGGATCACCACGTGGGGTCCTTTTCCCTTAGGAGGGAGCTGGCCTTGTGGGCTGCTGATTTCCAGCTTTTTAGATACCCCAGTATCCTGGCCTGATGAGTCGGTGGGCAAAGCCCTTGGTGACCATAGTTTATCATACCTGAAGGGCATTCTTGTGTTGCTCCATTTCAAGTGGTCCCAGTTTTTGCACTAAGGCTCCAAGGGCGATTAACCTTTGACCGGGTATGTAAAGGTCAAAGGGTTTAGCTAAATTAGGGAGTTCCTGGGCAAGGGTCTGTATTGACTGCTCTTTCCATTCTTGAAAGGCTGCTTCTGGATTCTATTCAAAAGGATCATCATCTTTTCGTGTCAGTGTTTCATGTAGAGGCCCAGCTATTAGACTGTAGTTAGGGATCCAGATGCAGAAAACCTTGGCCTCCCCAGGAACCCCTAAGCTGTCTTCTAGTTGTAGAAGAGGTAAGGCTGCAAATGGCTTCTTCCCTATCCTGGGATGCGTTTCTCCGAATATCTGTGAGAATGAAGCCCAGGCATGTCACCTTAGCCTGGGATATTTGAGCGTTTTTCTTGGACACCTTCTATCCTTTCTTGGCTAGGTAGTTCAGAGGCGTCTTTAGTAGGCCTGGCGATCAGAATGTCATCTGCATATTGAAGGAGGGTTCCCTTTTACAGAGGTTGAACTTTTAGGTCTTTAGAGGACATTTCCCCAATGATGGTGTGGGGATTTTTGAACCATTGGGGCAGGACGGCCCAGCATTACTGCTTTTGTTGCATGTTGTGTCCTGCCACTCACAAGCCAAAAATTCTTGTGACTCTGAGATGAATGGAATACAGAAGAAGGCATCATTGAAGTCTAATACAGAATGCCATGGCCTGGTGGAAGGTAGAATGACCAGCAGGGAGTAGGAAATAGGAGCTACTGGATGTATATCCTCGGTGGCTTCACTGACTGTCCTGATATCCTTTACCAGGTCTCCAGCAGCCCATGGGGCTCTCATGGTCAGGCCAATCCCAGGATATGGAGGTCACCTGGGCTGCACCCCTACCCCACAGCCCACGGGGCTCTCGTGGTCAAGTCCCTCCCAGGGTATGGAGCTCACCTCTGCAGCTACCCAGCCGCCCATGGGGCTCTCCTACTCAGGCCCTTCCCAGGATACGGAGCTCCCCTGGGCAGGTACCCCAGCAGGGCTGGACATACAGGAACTGTGCACATAGCCCACCTTGCAGAGAACCCCCAGCTCACCTGTCGCTCACAGCTGACACAGAATACCTCAGAGCAGGACTTGAACTACCAAACAGCAGCTCTGACAGGTCTGTGACCATGGCTATCACTCTCTGCAGGCTCTTTCTGCCTGGTCTTCCAGACACTTCCACTGCAGCCAGGGCACCAGGCCTCTGTCTCCACCCACCATCACTCCTCTCCCTGACTCCTGGGTTCCTCTCATTAGGATAGTGTCTTCTTGAAGTTGTTTTCCACTCATGGACCAGATAAAATGATAAGAAAACAAGCCGTAGCTGCAGCCCCTTGTCTATCCTGACTCTCAAGAGCCCACACCTGTTCCTAGGGCCTGGCCCGTTTAGCAAGTTTCATTTTCTGCAACTGTGAGCCCCTGAGGGGTGAGGATTGGCTGATTTTGGTTGCCTGAAACTGCCTGCCAGCCCTCCACAGGTGTGCCTGGGTTGAGGGCAATATAAACAGCTCTCCAGTGAGCGACAGCCCTTGTAGCTGTGACTGACGCCATATTCTCTGCCCCGTAGGCAGTGCCGGGGCTGTGCTGGTGGGAGGGAGTGAGGGGCCGTGGCTTTGTGGGTGGCCAGGTGTGAGTGGGGCTCTGCTGGACTTTCTGCAGGAGTTGTCAGGCTGCCACCTGCTAAAGAAGAAGATGTGTCACCGATACCTGCCGCTGGAATTTCTCCCCAGGCAGAGGTGAGGAAGTAAAAAAGCAGTGGGGGCCGTGGCAGGAGGGGTATCTCAGGCAGGGAAATGGAAAGCTTCCAGAAGAGCATCTGGGGCCAGGACCATCCTGACTGGCCTGCAGGCACCAAGTTGGCCTGTGTGCTGTCGCTGGTGTGGCTCCACAGCCCTTCCTCTAAGCTTGCAAGTTCTTGTACATATTCAGGTGTTTTACCTGGAAAGGGTGGGAAGAGTTCAGCCGCCGCAGGACTGGGGCTCAGCTCACGTTTACTCACAGATGCCTTGGCTTGGTCCCCCAGCTTTGCAATGAGGACCCTCCTTGCTTGGGGGGTGGGCTGCTGGCTGTATGGGTGATGATTCCCCACCTATGACCAATTTCAGAATTGTTTACTGCTGGAGCAAGTTCCCTGATAGGGTTTTCCTCTGTATAACTGGTGGGTTCAGGTTTTTTTACCTTTTTTGGTTCAAGTTATATTTTATTCCTCTTTTATGTATTTATTGATATAAGCATGGAAATAATTCATTCATATAAATACATCTGTGTGAAGGGAAGAACTTTTTTCTGTTTTATTTTTAAATTTTATTTTTTTAAATTTTAAAATTTAATTTTATTTATATTTTTATACAGCAGGTTATTATTAGTTATGTATTTTATGCATATACATGTATACAGGTCAATCCCAATCTCTCAACATATGCCACCACCACCACCCCATGGCTTCCCACACTTGGTGTCCATACGTGTGTTCTCTACCTCTGTGTCTCTATTTCTTCCCTGCAAACCAGTTCATCTGTACCATTTTTCTAGGTTCCACGTATATGCATTAATATACAATATTTTTTTTCTCTTTCTGACTTACTTCATTCTGTATGACAGTCTCTAGATCCATCGACGTCTCTACAAATGACCCAGTTTCATTCCTTCTTATGGCTGAGTAATATTCCATTTTATATATGTACCACATCTTTATCCAATCGTCTGTCTGTGGGTATTTAGGTTGCTTCCATTACCTGGCTATCGTAAATAGTGCTGAAATGAGCATTGTGGTGCATGTGCCTTTTTGATTTATGGTTTTCTCTGGGTATATGCCCAGAAGTGGGATTGCTGGATCATATGGTAATTCTATTTCTAGTTTTTTTAAGGAAACTCCATACTGTTCTCCATCGTGACTGTATCAATTTACATTTCCACCACTAGTGGAAGAGGGATCCTTTTGTCCACACCCTCCCCAGAATTCGTTGTTTGTAGATTTTCTGATGATGCCGATTCTAACAGGTGTGAGGTGATACCTCATTGTAGTTTTGATTTGCATTTCTCTAATAATTAGTGATGTTGAGCAGCTTTTCATGTGCGTCTTGGCCATCTCTGTGTCTTCTTTGAAGAAACGTCTCTTTAGATCTTCTGCCCATTTTTGTATTGGGTTGTTTGTTTTTTTACTATTAAGCTGCATGAGCTCTTTATATATATTGGAGATTAAACCTTTGTCCATTGATTCGTTTGCAAATATTTTCGCCCATTCTGAGGGATGCTTTTTGCCATTCCCGTTTTTTTAACAAAAAAAGAAAGAAAGAAAAAGAAGCAGAACACTAATGTGTGTACAATATCCCTTTTGAAACTGTCGTTTTGAAATATGGACGTCCTTTGAATTTTTTGGTCGATATATGAACCCAGGATTTGTTTTCAGGGCAGGTGTCATTTACAGGCCTGCAATGATTTTGAATATCAACTGACCATTAGTGCTGGGATTAAAGCTGCTCTTTTGTGACACGGCCACAATGTGGCAGCAGTTCTCCCTTACCAAATCTGGTTACTGGGGCAACAGAGCATCAATGGAAGTTGTGTTCTAGATTGGAATGTAGAATGGAATGTGCCAGGAGAAAGCCCCTCAAGTTTGTCTCACTACTTCTTGTTCGTGTTTTTAATTTAATTTTTTATTTTTTATTACAGCAAATTTGATTACAATGTTTGGCTTGTTGTAGGTGTGGAAGATGTGGTTCTTTTACACATATACATATGTCTGTTCTTCCTGGGATCCTTTTCCCATGTACCTTATGACAGAATGTTGAGTAGTCTTCTCTTGGTATTCTGTAGGCCTTTGGTGATTATATATGTCACCTGTGTTTGTATATGTCTGTTAACCCCAATATCATAATGAAACCAATCCTCACACCTTTTCATTGGTGAACCATAAGTTTGTTGAATGAATCTGTGATAGCCCTTCTCCGTGGAAATATCTGCCCTGGTATCCATTTTTCGGTCACACCTATAAGAGATATGATATGATATGTATCTTTAACTTTCTGACTTACTACAAGTCACGTGATTACCTCTAGACACACCTACGGTGCTGCAAATGGCATTGTGTCCTTTTATTCCTTGGCTTCTATTCTGCCTTAGCGAGGTCCATTTTCAACAATGTGATTCCCTGAGTGCTGAGGATTAGCTGACCTGGGTAGCCTGACCCTGCCGGCTGGCCCTCCCCAGGTGTGCCTGGGTTGAGGTCAATATAAACAGCGCTGCAGGCAGCAATAGCCCCTGAAGCTGTGCCTGACTCCATATTCTCTGCCCCGTCAGCAGTCTCGGGGCTGTGCTGGTGGGAGGGAGTGAGGGGCCACGGCTTTGTGGGTGGCCCGGTGTGAGTGGGTCTCTGCTGGACTTTCTGCAGGAGTTGCCAGGCTGCCACCTGTAAAGAAGAGGATGTGTCACCCATACCTTCCGCTGGAATTTCTCTCCGGACATAGGTGAGGAAGGAAAAAAGCAGTGGGTGCCGGGACAGGAGGGGTATCTCAGGCAGGGCAATGGAAACCTTCCAGAAGAGCGCCCAGGGCCAGGACCATCCTGACTGGCCTGCAGGCACCAAGTTGGCCTGCGTGCTGTCGCTGGTGTGGCTCCACGGCCCTTCCTCTAGGCTTTCAAGCCCTTGTACATATTCAGGTGTTTTACCTGGGAAGGGTGGGAAAAGTTCAACAGCAGCTGGCGTGGGGCTCAGCTGACCGTTACTCACAGATGCCTCGGCATGGACCCCAGTTTGAAATGAGGACGCTCCTTGCGTAGGAGTGGGATGCTGGCTCTATGGGAGATGATTCCCCACCTCTGACCAATTTCAGAATTGTTTACCGCTGGAGCAAGTGCCCTGATAGGGTTTTCCTCTGTCTAACTCGTGGGTTCAGGTTTTTTTTTTTCTTTTTTGGTTCAAGTTAGATTTTATTCCTCTTTCATGTATTTATAGATATAAGCATGGAAATAATTCATTCATATAAATACATCTGTGTGAAGGGAAGAACTTTTTTCTGTTTTATTTTTAAATTTTATTTTTAAAAATTTTGAAATTTAATTTTATTTATTTTTTATACAGCAGGTTATTATTAGTTATGTATTTTATGCATATACATGTATACATGTCAATCCCAGTCTCCCAACTCATCCCAACACCACATCCCCATGGCTTCCCACACTTGGTGTCTATACGTGTGTTCTCTACCTCTGTTTCTCTATTTCTTCACTGCAAAGCAGTTCATCTGTACCATTTTTCTAGGTTCCACGTATATGCATTAATATACAATATTTGTTTTTCTCTTTCTGACTTACTTCATTCTGTATCACAGTCTCTAGATCCATCGACGTCTCTACAAATGACCCAGTTTCATTCCTTCTTATGGCTGAGTAATATTCCATTTTATATATGTACCACATCTTTATCTATTCGTCTGTCTGTGGGTATTTAGGTTGCTTCCATTACCTGGCTATCATAAATAGTGCTGAAATGAGCATTGTGGTGAATGTGCCTTTTTGATTTATGGTTTTCTCTGGGTATATGCCCAGAAGTGGGATTGCTGGATCATATGGTAATTCTATTTCTAGTTTTTTTAAGGAAACTCCATACTGTTCTCCATCGTGACTGTATCAATTTACATTTCCACCACTAGTGGAAGAGGGATCCTTTTGTCCACACCCTCCCCAGAATTCGTTGTTTGTAGATGTTCTGATGATGCCGATTCTAACAGGTGTGAGGTGATACCTCATTGTAGTTTTGATTTGCATTTCTCTAATAATTAGTGATGTTGAGCAGCTTTTCATGTGCGTCTTGGCCATCTCTCTGTCTTCTTTGAAGAAACGTCTCTTTAGATCTTCGGCCCATTTTTGTATTGGGTTGTTTGTTGTTTTAATATTAAGCTGAATGAGCGCTTTATATATATTGGAGATTAAACCTTTGTCCATTGATTCGTTTGCAAATATTTTCGCCCATTCTGAGGGATGCTTTTTGCCATTCCCGTTTTTTTAACAAAAAAAGAAAGAAAGAAAAAGAAGCAGAAGACTAATGTGTGTAAAATATGTCTTTTGAAACTGTCGTTTTGATATATGGACGTCCTTTGAATTTTTTGGTCGATATATGAACCCAGGATTTGTTTTCAGGGCAGGTGTCATTTACAGGCCTGCAATGATTTTGAATATCAACTGACCATTAGCGCTGGGATTAAAGCTGCTGTTGTGTGAAACGGCCACAACGTGGCAGCAGTTCTCCCTTACCAAATCTGGTTACTGGGGCAACAGAGCCTCAATGGAAGTCGTGTTCTAGATTGGAATTTGGAATGGAATGTGCCAGGAGAAAGCCCCTCAAGTTTGTCTCACTGCTTCTTGTTCGTGTTTTTAATTTAATTTTTTTTATTTTTTATTACAGCAAATTTGATTACAATGTTTGGCTTGTTGTAGGTGTGGAAGATGTGGTTCTTTTACACATATACATATGTCTGTTCTTCCTGGGATCCTTTTCCCATGTACCTTATGACAGAATGTTGAGTAGTCTTCTCTTGGTATTCTGTAGGTCTTTGGTGATTCTATATGTCGCCTGTGTTTGTATATGTCTGTTAACCCCAATATCATAATGAAACCAATCCTCACACCTTTCCATTGGTGAACCATAAGTTTGTTGAATGAATCTGTGATTGCCCTTCTCCGTGGAAATATATGCCCTGGTATCCATTTTTCGGTCACACCTATAAGAGATATGATATGATATGTGTCTTTCACTTTCTGACTTACTACAAGTCACGTGATTACCTCTAGACACACCTACGGTGCTGCAAATGTCATTGTGTCCTTTTATTCCTTGGCTTCTATTCTGCCTTAGTGAGGTCCATTTTCAACAATGTGATTCCCTGAGGGCTGAGAATTAGCTGACCTGGGTAGCCTGACCCTGCCGGCCGGCCCTCCCCTGGTGTGCCTGGGTTGAGGTCAATATAAACAGCGCTGCAGGCAGCAATAGCCCCTGAAGCTGTGCCTGACTCCATATTCTCTGCCTCGTCAGCAGTCTCGGTGCTGTGCTGGTGGGAGGGAGTGAGGGGCCACGGCTTTGTGGGTGGCCCGGTGTGAGTGGGTCTCTGTTGGACTTCCTGAAGGAGTTGCCAGGCTTCCACCTGTAAAGAAGAGGATTTGGCACCCATACCTTCCGCTGGAATTTCTCTCTGGACCGAGGTGAGGAAGGAAAAAAGCAGTGGGGGCCGGGACAGTAGGGGTATCTCAGGCAGGGCAATGGAAAGCTTCCAGAAGAGCGCCCAGGGCCAGGACCATCCTGGCTGGCCTGCAGGCACCAAGATGGCCTGCGTGCTGTCGCTGGTGTGGCTCCACGGCCCTTCCTCTAGGCTTTCAAGGCCTTGTACATATTCAGGTGTTTTACATGGGAAGGGTGGGAAAAGTTCAACAGCAGCTGGCCTGGGGCTCAGCTCACGGTTACTCACAGATGCCTCGGCATGGCCCCCCGCTTTGCAATGAGGACGCCCCTTGCGTACGAGTGGGCTGCTGGCTCTATGGGAGATGATTCCCCACCTCTGACCAATTTCAGAATTGTTTACCGCTGGAGCAAGTGCCCTGATAGGGTTTTCCTCTGTCTAACTCGTGGGTTCAGGTTTTTTTTTTTCTTTTTTGGTTCAAGTTAGATTTTATTCCTCTTTTATGTATTTATAGATATAAGCATGGAAATAATTCATTCATATAAATACATCTGTGTGAAGGGAAGAACTTTTTTCTGTTTTATTTTTAAGTTTTATTTTTAAAAATTTTGAAATTTAATTTTATTTATTTTTTTATACAGCAGGTTATTATTAGTTATGTATTTTATGCATATACATGTATACATGTCAATCCCAATCTCCCAACTCATCCCAACACCACCTCCCCATGGCTTCCCACACTTGGTGTCCATACGTGTGTTCTCTACCTCTGTGTCTCTATTTCTTCCCTGCAAACCAGTTCATCTGTACCACTTTTCTAGGTTCCACGTATATGCATTAATATACAATATTTGTTTTTCTCTTTCTGACTTACTTCATTCTGTATGACAGTCTCTAGATCCATCGACGTCTCTACAAATGACCCAGTTTCATTCCTTCTTATGGCTGAGTAATATTCCATTTTATATATGTACCACATCTTTATCCATTCGTCTGTCTGTGGGTATTTAGGTTGCTTCCATTACCTGGCTATCGTAAATAGTGCTGAAATGAGCATTGTGGTGCATGTGCCTTTTTGATTTATGGTTTTCTCTGGGTATATGCCCAGAAGTGGGATTGCTGGATCATATGGTAATTCTATTTCTAGTTTTTTTAAGGAAACTCCATACTGTTCTCCATCGTGACTGTATCAATTTACATTTCCACCACTAGTGGAAGAGGGATCCTTTTGTCCACACCCTCCCCAGAATTCGTTGTTTGTAGATTTTCTGATGATGCCGATTCTAACAGGTGTGAGGTGATACCTCATTGTAGTTTTGATTTGCATTTCTCTAATAATTAGTGATGTTGAGCAGCTTTTCATGTGCGTCTTGGCCATCTGTGTGTCTTCTTTGAAGAAATGTCTCTTTAGATCTTCGGCCCATTTTTGTATTGGGTTGTTTGTTGTTTTAATATTAAGCTGCATGAGCTCTTTATATATATTGGAGATTAAACCTTTGTCCATTGATTCGTTTGCAAATATTTTCGCCCATTCTGAGGGATGCTTTTTGCCATTCCCGTTTTTTTAACAAAAAAAGAAGCAGAAGACTAATGTGTGTAAAATATGCCTTTGGAAACTGTCGTTTTGAAATATGGACGTCCTTTGAATTTTTTGGTCGATATATGAACCCAGGATTTGTTTTCAGGGCAGGTGTCATTTACAGGCCTGCAATGATTTTGAATATCAACTGACCATTAGCGCTGGGATTAAAGCTGCTGTTGTGTGAAATGACCACAAGGTGGCAGCAGTTCTCCCTTACCAAATCTGGTGTCAGGGGCAACAGAGCCTCAATGGAAGTCGTGTTCTAGATTGGAATTTAGAATGGAATGTGCCAGGAGAAAGCCCCTCAAATTTGTCTCACTACTTCTTGTTCGTGTTTTTAATTTAATTTTTTATTTTTTATTACAGCAAATTTGATTACAATGTTTGGCTCGTTGTAGGTGTGGAAGATGTGGTTCTTTTACACATATAAATAAGTCTGTTCTTCCTGGGATCCTTTTCCCATGTACCTTATGACAGAATGTTGAGTAGTCTTCTCTTGGTATTCTGTAGGTCTTTGGTGATTCTATATGTCACCTGTGTTTGTATATGTCTGTTAACCCCAATATCATAATGAAACCAATCCTCACACCTTTCCATTGGTGAACCATAAGTTTGTTGAATGAATCTGTGATAGCCCTTCTCCGTGGAAATATCTGCGCTGGTATCCATTTTTTGGTCACACCTATAAGAGATATGATACGCTATGTGTCTTTCACTTTCTGACTTACTACAAGTCATGTGATTACCTCTAGACACACCTACGGTGCTGCAAATGGCATTGTGTCCTTTTATTCCTTGGCTTCTATTCTGCCTTAGCGAGGTCCATTTTCAACAATGTGATTCCCTGAGGGCTGAGGATTAGCTGACCTGGGTAGCCTGACCCTGCCGGCCGGCCCTCCCCTGGTGTGCCTGTGTTGAGTTCAATATAAACAGCGCTGCAGGCAGCAATAGCCCCTGAAGCTGTGCCTGACTCCATATTCTCTGCCCCGTCAGCAGTCTCGGGGCTGTGCTGGTGGGAGGGAGTGAGGGGCCACGGCTTTGTGGGTGGCCCAGTGTGAGTGGGTCTCTCCTTGACTTTCTGCAGGAGATGCCAGGCTTCCACCTGTAAAGAAGAGGATGTGTCAACCATACCTTCCGCTGGAATTTCTCTCCGGACAGAGGTGAGGAAGGAAAAAAGCAGTGGGGGCCGGGACAGGAGGGGTATCTCAGGCAGGGCAATGGAAAGTTTTCAGAAGAGCGCCCAGGTCCAGGACCATCCTGGCTGGCCTGCAGGCACCAAGTTTTCCTGCGTGCTGCCGCTGGTGTGGCTCCACGGCCCTTCCTCTAGGCTTTCAAGCCCTTGTACATATTCAGGTGTTTTACCTGGGAAGGGTGGGTAAAGTTCAGCAGCAGCTGGCCTCGGGCTCAGCTCACGGTTACTCACAGATGCCTCGGGTCCCCTTCACTGAGGAAAGTGTAGGTCTTGTCTATTCCATAGTTGGTTTTTGGAACGGTACCTGTGCTTATATCAAACTCTGCTTTTATGCATCACCCCACCTCTCCTTCCCTCTTAAGCAGGCATAAGAGTGTTTTCTAAATGTGAGACACTGTTCTCTTTCCTAACTCAGTTCAAGTGTAGCCATGTTTACAGGATCTTCATAAGTGATATCTTATGATAAGTTTCTTTTTCTGTGTGACTTATTTCACTTAGAATCATCGTACCTGAATCCACCCATTTTGCTATTACTGGTCTTATGACATTGATTTCATGGCTGAAGGTTATTCTATCGTACCTAAGTACCACAATTTTTTGAACCATTTTTATATTTCCTGGGATATTTAAGGTGTACCCAAGTTGAGGTCCTTGTAAGCACTGCAGCCATAAATATTGGGGTGGCTCTGTCTTATTGATTTTCAGTTTTCCCAAGGTATATTCCCTAGACTGGAAGTGCCCTTGGCTCTGTAGCTCTGTTGTTTACTTGTTTTAGGGATCACAATGCACTCCTCCAGAGAGGCAGTTGGCAATTTACATCCCGCCTATCAGCATAACAAGGCTCCCTGTTCTCCAGGGCCTGTCTTACCTTTCTGGTTTTTACACATTTTGTGGAAGTCCCTTTTGACCGGTGGGAAGTGATACTTCTTTGTAGTGCAGATTAGCATTGCCTGCTTGCTTGCTTGGCCAAAAAGGGCGTATGCGTTTTCTCCTGAATATATTCAGGAGATAACGCATACGCCCTTTTTGGCCAAGTGCATCAATGTCGAAGTTGTGCCCCTCTTCCTGTGCTTTAAAGGCGATTCCAACGTACCTCTTGAAATCTATTTCCTGCTATTCTGCCTCGCTTTAAAGTCTGCCTCGTTGCCTTCCCTTAACAAATTTTGGACGATAGTTGTCCTTTATTACTCTGCCATTTTGTGAATTGCTGTGCCCTTGAGCTCCATTTTTCAACTCATTTTTTGTGAGCTGACCGCAAGTCCAAAATTTTGGTTCAGGACCTATGCTGGTTCCCGTTGGGGGGCTGAGACTTTGGTTAATTCTTCTTCCTGCTGGAAAGTTAGAGTGATATGTGCCCGTCCAAATGCCTAACAGCTACTCTCTCACTGGTTCTCCCTCTTCCCTTTCATCCTCTCCCAAATTGGAAACGTGTGCGAACCAGGAGGTTAAATGGGCTGTCTCCCCAAGTTGGGAGATTGATAGTAAAGCAGATGGAAATTCAAACTGGAGCACCAGGAGAGGGACTATTCGTTGAGTTTTAGAATCCTTTCGTATTCACAGTGGGTCCGTTCTCTAGGTTTCCCGTACATGTTATAGCTGTAGTAATATTCCCTTCAACCTGGTGAGTTGTGACCCATGGAATGGGTGCCAGGCATTTGTGCTTTAAAGGGTCTGCATTTGCTCACCCAATCTCACCAATCCTCTCAGTCCCAAGTGTCCAGACTTATGCCACATCCAGCTGTCGTTGTAGATAGGGTCTTTCCAGGTTTCATCAGAGACCCTGAAGGAATTGTTAAGAATTTTCCAGTTTTTTGTTTTGTTTTTGATATTCCTTTTTATAGTGGGTTTGAGCTGATTCGCGCTGCCATGTTTATGCCAGTCTAGACACACTTGATTCCCTTACGGAGACATATCAATACATAGGTTTTAAGATTCTTACTAGTCAGATATATTCCTCTGCGGGAAATATGGGGTTTTGAGTCCCTTTCACTGAGGAAGGTGTAGGTCTTGTCTATTCCATAGTTGGTTTTTGGAACGGTACCTGTGCTTATATCAAACTCTGGTTTTATACATCACCCCACATCTCCTTCCCCCTTAAGCAGGCATAAGAGTGTTTTCTAAATGTGAGACACTGTTCTCTTTCCTAACTCAGTTCAAGTGTAGCCATGTTTACAGGATCTTCATAAGTGATATCTTATGATAAGTTTCTTTTTCTGTGTGACTTATTTCATTTAGAATCATCGTACCTGAATCCACCCATTTTGCTGCTACTGGTCTTATGACAGAGATTTCATGGCTGAGGGATATTCCATCGTACGTAAGTACCACAATTTTTTGAACCATTTTTATATTTCCTGGGATATTTAAGGTGTACCCAAGTTGAGGTCCTTGTAAGCACTGCAGCCCTAAATTTTGGGTGGCTCTGTCTTATTGATTTTCAGTTTTCCCAAGGTATATTCCCTAGACTGGAAATGCCTTTGGCTCTGTAGTTCTGTTGTTTACTTGTTTTAGGGAACACAATGCACTCCTCCAGAGAGGCAGTTGGCAGTGTACATCCGCCCATCAGGATAAAAAGGCTCCCTGTTCTCCACGGCCTGTCTTGCCTTTCTGGTTTTTACACATTTTGTGGATGTCCCTCTTGACTGGTGGGAAGTGATACTTCTTTGTAGTGCAGATTAGCATTGCCCGCTTGCTTCCTTGGCCAAAAAGGGCGTATGCGTTTTCTCCTGAATATATTCAGGAGAAAACGCATACGCCCTTTTTGGCCAAGTGCATCATTGTCGAAGTTGTGCCCTTCTTCCTGTGCTGTAAAGGCGATTCCAACGTACCTCTTGAAATCTATTTCCTGCTATTCTGCCTCGCTGTAAAGTCTGCCTCGTTGCCTTCCCTTAACAAATTTTGGACGATAGTTTTCCTTTATTACTCTGCCATTTTGTGAATTGCTGTGCCCTTGAGCTCAATTTTTCAACTCGTTTTTTGTGAGCTGACCGCAAGTCCAAAATTTTGGTTCAAGACCTATGCTGTTTCCCGTTGGGGGCCTGAGACTTTGGTTAATTCTTCTTCCTGCTGGGAAGTTAGAGTGATATGTGCCCGTCCAAATGCCTAACAGCTACTCTCTCACTGGTTCTCCCTCTTCCCTTTCATCCTCTGCCAAATTGGAAACCTGTGCGAACCAGGAGGTTAAATGGGCTGTCTCTCCAAGATGGGAGATTGATAGTTAAGCAGATGGAAAGTCAAACCGGAGCACCAGGAGAGGGACTATTCGTTGAGTTTTAGAATCCTTTCGTATTCACAGTGGGTCCGTTCTCTAGGTTTCCCGTACATGTTATAGCTGTAGTAATATTCCCTTCAACCTGGAGAGTTGTGACCCATGGAATGGGTGCCAGGCATTTGTGCTTTAAAGGGTCTGCATTTGCTCACCCAATCTCACCAATCCTCTCAGTCCCAAGTGTCCAGACTTATGCCACATCCAGCTGTCGTTGTAGATAGGGTCTTTCCAGGGTTCATCAGAGACCCTGAAGGAATTGTTAAGAATTTTCCAGTTTTTTGTTTTGTTTTTGATATTCCTTTTTATAGTGGGTTTGAGCTGATTCGCGCTGCCATGTTTATGCCAGTCTAGACACACTTGATTCCCTTACGGAGACATATCAATACATAGGTTTTAAGATTCTTACTAGTCAGATATATTCCTCTGCGGGAAATATGGTGTTTTGAGTCCCTTTCACTGAGGAAGGTGTAGGTCTTGTCTATTCCATAGTTGGTTTTTGGAACGGTACCTGTGCTTATATCAAACTCTGGTTTTATACATCACCCCACATCTCCTTCCCCCTTAAGCAGGCATAAGAGTGTTTTCTAAATGTGAGACACTGTTCTCTTTCCTAACTCAGTTCAAGTGTAGCCATGTTTACAGGATCTTCATAAGTGATATCTTATGATAAGTTTCTTTTTCTGTGTGACTTATTTCATTTAGAATCATCGTACCTGAATCCACCCATTTTGCTGCTACTGGTCTTATGACATAGATTTCATGGCTGAGGGATATTCCATCGTACGTAAGTACCACAATTTTTTGAACTATTTTTATATTTCCTGGGATATTTAAGGTGTACCCAAGTTGAGGTCCTTGTAAGCACTGCAGCCCTAAATTTTGGGGTGGCTCTGTCTTATTGATTTTCAGTTTTCCCAAGGTATATTCCCTAGACTGGAAATGCCTTTGGCTCTGTAGCTCTGTTGTTTACTTGTTTTAGGGAACACAATGCACTCCTCCAGAGAGGCAGTTGGCAGTGTACATCCGCCCATCAGGATAAAAAGGCTCCCTGTTCTCCAGGGCCTGTCTTGCCTTTCTGGTTTTTACACATTTTGTGGATGTCCCTCCTGACTGGTGGGAAGTGATACTTCTTTTTAGTGCAGATTAGCATTGCCCGCTTGCTTGCTTTCCCAAAAAGGGCGTATGCGTTTTCTCCTGAATATATTCAGGAGAAAACGCATACGCCCTTTTTGGCCAAGTGCATCATTGTCGAAGTTGTGCCCTTCTTCCTGTGCTGTAAAGGCGATTCTAACGTACCTCTTGAAATCTATTTCCTGCTATTCTGCCTCGCTTTAAAGTCTGCCTCGTTGCCTTCCCTTAACAAATTTTGGACGATAGTTTTCCTTTATTACTCTGCAATTTTGTGAATTGCTGTGCCCTTGAGCTCAATTTTTCAACTCGTTTTTTGTGAGCTGACAGCAAGTCCAAAATTTTGGTTCAAGACCTATGCTGTTTCCCGTTGGGGGGCTGAGACTTTGGTTAATTCTTCTTCCTGCTGGGAAGTTAGAGTGATATGTGCCCGTCCAAATGCCTAACAGCTACTCTCTCACTGGTTCTCCCTCTTCCCTTTCATCCTCTGCCAAATTGGAAACCTGTGCGAACCAGGAGGTTAAATGGGCTGTCTCTCCAAGTTGGGAGATTGATAGTAAAGCAGATGGAAAGTCAAACCGGAGCACCAGGAGAGGGACTATTCGTTGAGTTTTAGAATCCTTTCGTATTCACAGTGGGTCCGTTCTCTAGGTTTCCCGTACATGTTATAGCTGTAGTAATATTCCCTTCAACCTGGAGAGTTGTGACCCATGGAATGGGTGCTAGACATTTGTGCTTTAAAGGGTCTGCATTTGCTCACCCAATCTCACCAATCCTCTCAGTCCCAAGTGTCCAGCCTTATGCCACATCCAGCTGTCGTTGTAGATAGGGTCTTTCCAGGTTTCATCAGAGTCCCTGAAGGAATTGTTAAGAATTTTCCAGTTTTTTGTTTTGTTTTTGATATTCCTTTTTATAGTGGGTTTGAGCTGATTCTCGCTGCCATGTTTATGCCAGTCTAGACACACTTGATTCCCTTACGGAGACATATCAATACATAGGTTTTAAGATTCTTACTAGTCAGATATATTCCTCTGCGGGAAATATGGGGTTTTGAGTCCCTTTCACTGAGGAAGGTGTAGGTCTTGTCTATTCCATAGTTGGTTTTTGGAACGGTACCTGTGCTTATATCAAACTCTGGTTTTATACATCACCCCACTTCTCCTTCCCCCTTAAGCAGGCATAAGAGTGTTTTCTAAATGTGAGACACTGTTCTCTTTCCTAACTCAGTTCAAGTGTAGCCATGTTTACAGGATCTTCATAAGTGATATCTTATGATAAGTTTCTTTTTCTGTGTGACTTATTTCACTTAGAATCATCGTACCTGAATCCACCCATTTTGCTGCTACTGGTCTTATGACATTGATTTCATGGCTGAGGGATATTCCATCGTACGTAAGTGCCACAATTTTTTGAACCATTTTTGTATTTCCTGGGATATTTAAGGTGTACCCAAGTTGAGGTCCTTGTAAGCACTGCAGCCCTAAATTTTGGGGTGGCTCTGTCTTATTGATCTTCAGTTTTCCCAAGGTATATTCCCTAGACTGGAAGTGCCCTTGGCTCTGTAGCTCTGTTCTTTACTTGTTTTAGCGAACACAATGCACTCCTCCAGAGAGGCAGTTGGCAGTGTATATCCCGCCCATCAGGATAACAAGGCTCCCTGTTCTCCAGGGCCTGTCTTACCTTTCTGGTTTTTACACATTTTGTGGATGTCCCTCTTGACTGTTGGGAAGTGATACTTCTTTGTAGTGCAGATTGGCATGGCCCGCTTGCTTGCTTGGCCAAAAAGGGTGTATGCGTTTTCTCCTGAATATATTCAGGAGAAAACGCATACGCCCTTTTTGGCCATGTGCATCATTGTCGAAGTTGTGCCCCTCTTCCTGTGCTTTATATGCGATTCCAACGTACCTCTTGAAATATATTTCCTGCTATTCTGCCTAGCTTTCAAGTCCGCCTCGTTGCCTTCCCTTAACAGATTTTGGTCGAGTGTTGTCCTTTATTACTCTGCCAGTTTGTGAATTGCTGTGCCCTTGAGCTCCATTTTTCAACTCGTTTTTTGTGAGCTGACCGCAAGTCCAAAATTTTGGTTCAGGACCTATGCTGGTTCCCGTTTGGTGGCTGAGACTTTGGTTAATTCTTCTTCCTGCTGGGAAGTTAGGGTGATATGTGCCCGTCCAAATGCCTAACAGCTACTCTCTCATTGGTTCTCCCTCTTCCCTTTCATCCTCTGCCAAATTGGAAACCTGTGCGAACCAGGAGGTTAAATAGGCTGTCTCTCCAAGTTGGGAGATTGATAGTAAAGCAGATGGAAAGTCAAACCGGAGCACCAGGAGAGGGACTATTCGTTGAGTTTTAGAAACCTTTCGTATTCACAGTGGGTCCGTTCTCTAGGTTTCCCGTACATGTTATAGCTGTAGTAATATTCCCTTCAACCTGGAGAGTTGTGACCCATGGAATGGGTGCCAGGCATTTGTGCTTTAAAGGTTCTGCATTTGCTCACCGAATCTCACCTATCCTCTCAGTCCCAAGTGTCCAGACTTATGCCACATCCAGCTGTCGTTGTAGATAGGGTCATTTCAGGTTTCATCAGAGACCCTGAAGGAATTGTAAAGAATTTCCCAGTTTTTTTGTTTTGTTTTTGAAATTCCTTTTTATAGTGGGCTTGAGCTGATTCTCGCTGCCATGTTTATGCCAGTCTAGACACACTTGATTCCCTTACGGAGACATATCAATACATAGGTTTTAAGATTTTTACTAGTCAGATATATTCCTCTGCGGGAAATATGGGGTTTTGAGTCCCTTTCACTGAGGAAGGTGTAGGTCTTGTCTATTCCATAGTTGGTTTTTGGAACGGTACCTGTGCTTATATCAAACTCTGGTTTTATGCATCACCCCACCTCTCCTTCCCCCTTAAGCAGGCATAAGAGTGTTTTCTAAATGTGAGACACTGTTCTCTTTCCTAACTCAGTTCAAGTGTAGCCATGTTTACAGGATCTTCATAAGTGATATCTTATGATAAATTTCTTTTTCTGTGTGACTTATTTCACTTAGAATCATCGTATCTGAATCCACCCATTTTGCTGCTACTGGTCTTATGACATTGATTTCATGGCTGAGGGATATTCCATCGTACGTAAGTGCCACAATTTTTTGAACCATTTTTGTATTTCCTAGGATATTTAAGGTGTACCCAAGTTGAGGTCCTTGTAAGCACTGCAGCCCTAAATTTTGGGGTGGCTCTGTCTTATTGATCTTCAGTTTTCCCAAGGTATATTCCCTAGACTGGAAGTGCCCTTGGCTCTGTAGCTTTGTTGTTTACTTGTTTTAGCGAACGCAATGCACTCCTCCAGAGAGGCAGTTGGCAGTGTATATACCGCCCATCAGGATAACAAGGCTCCCTGTTCTCCAGGGCCTGTCTTACCTTTCTGGTTTTTACACATTTTGTGGATGTCCCTCTTGACTGTTGGGAAGTGATACTTCTTTGTAGTGCAGATTGGCATGGCCCGCTTGCTTGCTTGGCCAAAAAGGGCGTATGCGTTTTCTCCTGAATATATTCAGGAGAAAACGCATACGCCCTTTTTGGCCATGTGCATCATTGTCGAAGTTGTGCCCCTCTTCCTGTGCTTTAAATGCGATACCAACGTACCTCTTGAAATATATTTCCTGCTATTCGGCCTAGCTTTCAAGTCCGCCTCGTTGCCTTCCCTTAACAGATTTTGGACGAGTGTTGTCCTTTATTACTCTGCCAGTTTGTGAATTGCTGTGCCCTTGAGCTCCATTTTTCAACTCGTTTTTTGTGAGCTGACCGCAAGTCCAAAATTTTGGTTCAGGACCTATGCTGGTTCCCGTTGGGGGGCTGAGACTTTGGTTAATTCTTCTTCCTGCTGGGAAGTTAGAGTGATATGTGCCCGTCCAAATGCCTAACAGCTACTCTCTCATTGGTTCTCCCTCTTCCCTTTCATCCTCTGCCAAATTGGAAACCTGTGCGAACCATGAGGTTAAAGGGGCTGTCTCTCCAAGTTGGGAGGTTGATAGTAAAGCAGATGGAAAGTCAAACCGGAGGACCAGGAGAGGGACTATTCGTTGAGTTTTAGAAACCTTTCGTATTCACAGTGGGTCCGTTCTCTAGGTTTCCCGTACATGTTATAGCTGTAGTAATATTCCCTTCAACCTGGAGAGTTGTGACCCATGGAATGGGTGCCAGGCATTTGTGCTTTAAAGGTTCTGCATTTGCTCACCGAATCTCACCTATCCTCTCAGTCCCAAGTGTCCAGCCTTATGCCACATCCAGCTGTCGTTGTAGATAGGGTCTTTTCAGGTTTCATCAGAGACCCTGAAGGAATTGTAAAGAATTTCCCAGTTTTTTTGTTTTGTTTTTGAAATTCCTTTTTATAGTGGGCTTGAGCTGATTCTCGCTGCCATGTTTATGCCAGTCTAGACACACTTGACTCCCTTATGGAGACATACCAATACATAGGTTTTAAGATTCTTACTAGTCAGATATATTCCTCTGCGGGAAATATGGGGTTTTGAGTCCCTTTCACTGAGGAAGGTGTAGGTCTTGTCTATTCCATAGTTGGTTTTTGGAATGGTACCTGTGCTTATATCAAACTCTGGTTTTATGCATCACCCCACCTCTCCTTCCACCTTAAGCAGGCATCAGAGTATTTTCTAAATGTGAGACAGTGCTCTCTTTCCTAACTCAGTTCAAGTGTAGCCATGTTTACAGGATCTTCATAAGTGATATCTTATGATAAGATTCTTTTTCTGTGTGACTTATTTCACTTAGAATCATCGTACCTGAATCCACCCATTTTGCTGCTACTGGTCTTATGACATTGATTTCATGGCTGAGGGATATTCCATCGTATGTAAGTACCACAATTTTTTGAACCATTTATATATTTCCTGGGATATTTAAGGTGTACCCAAGTTGAGGTCCTTGTAAGCAGTGCAGCCCTAAATTTTGGGGTGGCTCTGTCTTATTGATTTTCTGTTTTCCCAAGGTATATTCCCTAGACTGGAAGTGCCCTTGGCTCTGTAGCTCTGTTCTTTACTTGTTTTAGGGAACACAATGTACTCCTCCAGAGAGACAGTTGGCAATTTATATCCCGCCCATCAGAATAACAAGGCTCCCTGTTCTCCAGGGCCTGTCTTTCCTTTCTGGTTTTTACACATTTTGTGGATGTCCCTTTAGACCGGTGAGAAGTGATACTTCTTTGTAGTGCAGATTTGCATTGCCCGCTTGCTTGCTTGGCCAAAAAGGGCGTATGCGTTTTCTCCTGAATATATTCAGGAGAAAACGCATACGCCCTTTTTGGCCAAGTGCATCATTGTCGAAGTTGTGCCCCTCTTCCTGTGCTTTAAAGGCGATTCCAACGTAACTCTTGAAATCTGTTTCCTGCTATTCTGCCTCGCTTTCAAGTCCGCCTCGTTGCCTTCCCTCAACAGATTTTTGGATGATAGTTGTCCTTTATTACTCGGCCAGTTTGTGAATTGCTGTGCCCCTGAGCTCCATTTTTCAACTCGTTTTTGGTGAGCTGACCGCAAGTCCAACATTTTGGTTCAGGACCTATGCTGGTTCCCGGTGGGGGGCTGAGACTTTGGTTAATTCTTCTTCCTGCCTGGAAGTTAGAGTTATATGTGCCCGTCCAAATGCCTAACAGCTACTCTTTCATTGGTTCTCCCTCTTCCCTTTCATCCTCTGCCAAATTGGAAACCTGTGCGAGCCAGGAGGTTAAAGGGGCTGTCTCTCCAAGTTGGGAGGTTGATAGTAAAGCAGATGGAAAGTCAAACCGGAGGACCAAGAGAGGGACTATTCGTTGAGTTTTAGAAACCTTTCGTATTCACAGTGTGTCCGTTCTCTACGTTTCCCGTACATGTTATAGCTGTAGTAATATTCCGTTCAACCAGGAGAGTTGGGACCCATGGAATGGGTGCCAGGCATTTGTGCTTTAAAGGTTCTGCATTTGCTCACCGAATCTCACCTATCCTCTCAGTCCCAAGTGTCCAGCCTTATGCCACATCCAGCTGTCGTTGTAGATAGGGTCATTTCAGGTTTCATCAGAGACCCTGAAGGAATTGTAAAGAATTTCCCAGTTTTTTTGTTTTGTTTTTGAAATTCCTTTTTATAGTGGGCTTGAGCTGATTCTCGCTGCCATGTTTATGCCAGTCTAGACACACTTGACTCCCTTATGGAGACATACCAATACATAGGTTTTAAGATTCTTACTAGTCAGATATATTCCTCTGCGGGAAATATGGGGTTTTGAGTCCCTTTCACTGAGGAAGGTGTAGGTCTTGTCTATTCCATAGTTGGTTTTTGGAACGGTACCTGTGCTTATATCAAACTCTGGTTTTATGCATCACCCCACCTCTCCTTCCACCTTAAGCAGGCATCAGAGTATTTTCTAAATGTGAGACAGTGCTCTCTTTCCTAACTCAGTTCAAGTGTAGCCATGTTTACAGGATCTTCATAAGTGATATCTTATGATAAGATTCTTTTTCTGTGTGACTTATTTCACTTAGAATCATCGTACCTGAATCCACCCATTTTGCTGCTACTGGTCTTATGACATTGATTTCATGGCTGAGGGATATTCCATCGTATGTAAGCACCACAATTTTTTGAACCATTTATATATTTCCTGGGATATTTAAGGTGTACCCAAGTTGAGGTCCTTGTAAGCACTGCAGCCCTAAATTTTGGGGTGGCTCTGTCTTATTGATTTTCAGTTTTCCCAAGGTATATTCCCTAGACTGGAAGTGCCCTTGGCTCTGTAGCTCTGTTCTTTACTTGTTTTAGGGAACACAATGTACTCCTCCAGAGAGACAGTTGGCAATTTATATCCCGCCCATCAGAATAACAAGGCTCCCTGTTCTCCAGGGCCTGTCTTTCCTTTCTGGTTTTTACACATTTTGTGGATGTCCCTTTAGACCGGTGGGAAGTGATACTTCTTTGTAGTGCAGATTTGCATTGCCCGCTTGCTTGCTTGGCCAAAAAGGGCGTATGCGTTTTCTCCTGAATATATTCAGGAGAAAACGCATACGCCCTTTTTGGCCAAGTGCATCATTGTCGAAGTTGTGCCCCTCTTCCTGTGCTTTAAAGGCGATTCCAACGTAACTCTTGAAATCTGTTTCCTGCTATTCTGCCTCGCTTTCAAGTCCGCCTCGTTGCCTTCCCTCAACAGATTTTTGGAGGATAGTTGTCCTTTATTACTCGGCCAGTTTGTGAATTGCTGTGCCCCTGAGCTCCATTTTTCAACTCGTTTTTGGTGAGCTGACCGCAACTCCAACATTTTGGTTCAGGACTTATGCTGGTTCCCGGTGGGGGGCTGAGACTTTGGTTAATTCTTCTTCCTGCCTGGAAGTTAGAGTGATATGTGCCCGTCCAAATGCCTAACAGCTACTCTTTCATTGGTTCTCCCTCTTCCCTTTCATCCTCTGCCAAATTGGAAACCTGTGTGAACCAGGAGGTTAAAGGGGCTGTCTCTCCAAGTTGGGAGGTTGATAGTAAAGCAGATGGAAAGTCAAACCGGAGGACCAGGAGAGGGACTATTCGTTGAGTTTTAGAAACCTTTCCTATTCACAGTGTGTCCGTTCTCTACGTTTCCCGTACATGTTATAGCTGTAGTAATATTCCCTTCAACCAGGAGAGTTGGGACCCATGGAATGGGTGCCAGGCATTTGTGCTTTAAAGGGTCTGCATTTGCTCACCCAATCTCACCAATCGTCTCAGTCCCAAGTGTCCCTCCTTATGCCACATCCAGCTGTCATTGCAGATAGGGTCATTCCAGGTTTCATCAGAGACCCTGAAGGAATTGTTAAGAATTTCCCAGTTTTTTTGTTTTGTTTTTGAAATTCCTTTTTATAGTGGGTTTGAGCTGATTCTCGCTGCCATGTTTATGCCAGTGTAGACACACTTGATTCCCTTACAGAGACATATCAATACATAGGTTTTAAGATTCTTACTAGTCAGATATATTCCTCTGCGGGAAATATGGGGTTTTGAGTCCCTTTCACTGAGGAAGGTGTAGGTCTTGTCTATTCCATAGTTGGTTTTTGGAACGGTACCTCTGCTTATATCAAACTCTGGTTTTATGCATCACCCCACCTCTCCTTCCCCCTTAAGCAGGCATAAGAGTGTTTTCTAAATGTGAGATACTGTTCTCTTTCCTAACTCAGTTCAAGTGTAGCCATGTTTACAGGATTTTCATAAGTGATATCTTATGATAAGTTTCTTTTTCGGTGTGACTTATTTCACTTAGAACCATCGTACCTGAATCCACCCATTTTGCTGCTACTGGTCTTATGACATTGAGACCATGGCTGAGTGGTATTCCATCGTACGTAAGTACCACAATTTTTGAACCATTTTTATATTTCCTGGGATATTTAAGGTGTACCCAAGTTGAGGTCCTTTTTAGCAGTGCAGCCCTAAATTTTGGTGTGGCTCTGACTTATTGATTTTCAGTTTTCCCAAGGTATATTCCCTAGACTGGAAGTGCCCTTGGCTCTGTAGCTGTGTTGTTTACATGTTTTAGGGAACACAATGCACTCCTCCAGAGAGGCAGTTGGCAATTTACATCCCGCCCATCAGCATAACAAGGCTCCCTGTTCTCCAGGGCCTGTCTTGCCTTTCTGGTTTTTACATATTTTGTGGATGTCCCTTTTGACCAGTGGGAAGAGATACTTCTTTGTAGTGCAGATTTGCATTGACCGCTTGCTTGCTTGGCCAAAATGGGCGTATGCGTTTTCTCCTGAATATATTCAGGAGAAAACGCATACGCCCTTTTTGGCCAAGTGCATCATTGTCGAAGTTGTGCCCCTCTTCCTGTGCTTTAAAGGCGATTCCAACGTACCTCTTGAAATCTGCTTCCTGCTATTCTGCCTCGCATTCAAGTCCACCTCGTTGCATTCCCTCAACAGATTTTTGGACGATAGTTGTCCTTTATTACTCGGCCAGTTTGTGAATTGCTGTGCCCCTGAGCTCCATTTTTCAACTCATTTTTGGTGAGCTGACCGCAAGTCCAAAATTTTGGTTCAGGACCTATACTGGTTCATGGTGGGGGTCTGAGACTTTGGTTAATTCTTCTTTCTGCCGGGAAATTATAGTGATATGTGCCCGTCCAAATGCCTATCAGCTACTCTCTCATTGGTTCTCCCTCTTCCCTTTCTTCCTCTGCCAAATTGGCAACCTGTGCGAACCAGGAGGTTAAAGGGGCTGTCTCTCCAAGTTGGGAGCTTGATAGTAAAGGAGATGGAAAGTCAAACCGGAGCACCAGGAGAGGGACTATTCGTTGAGATTTAGAAACCTTTCGTATTCACAGTGTGTCCGTTTTCTAGGATTCCTGTACATGTTATATCTGTAATAATATTCCCTTCAACCTTGAGAGTTGGGACCCATGGAATGTGTGCCATGCATTATTGCTTTAAAGGGTCTGCATTTGCTCACCAAATCTCACCAATCCTCTCAGTCCCAAGTGTCCAGCCTTATGCCACATCCAGCTGTCATTGTAGATAGGGTCATTCCAGGTTTCATCAGAGACCCTGAAGGAATTGTAAAGAATTTCCCAGTTTTTTTTTGTTTTATTTTTGAAATTCCTTTTAATAGTGGGTTTCAGCTGATTCTCGCTGCCATATTTATGCCAGTCTAGACACACTTGATTCCCTTACGGAGACATATCAATACATAGGTTTTAAGATTCTTACTAGTCAGATATATTCCTCTGCGGGAAATATGGGGTTGTGAGTCCCTTTCACTGAGGAAGGTGTAGGTCTTGTCTATTCCATAGTTGGTTTTTGGAATGGTACCTGTGCTTATATCAAACTCTGGTTTTATGCATCACCCCACCTCTCCTTCCCCCTTAAGCAGGCAGAAGAGTGTTTTCTAAATGTGAGACACTGTTCTCTGTCCTAACTCAGTTCAAGTGTAGCCATGTTTACAGGATCTTCATAAGTGATATCTTATGATAAGTTTCTTTTTCTGTGTGACTTATTTCACTTAGAATCATCATACCTGAATCCACCCATTTTGCTGCTACTGGTCTTATGACATTAATTTTATGGCTGAGGGATATTCCATCGTACGTAAGTACCACAATTATTTGAACCATTTTTATATTTCCTGGGATATTTAAGGTGTACCCAAGTTGAGGTCCTTGTAAGCAGTGCAGCCCTAAATTTTGGGGTGGCTGTGACTTTTTGATTTTCAGTTTTCCCAAGGTATATTCCGTAGACTGGAAATACCCTTGGCTCTGTAGCTCTGTTGTTTACTTTTTTTAGGGAACACAATGCACTCCTCCAGAGAGGCAGTTGGCAATTTACATACCACCCATCAGCATAACAAGGCTCCCTGTTCTCCAGGGCCAGTCTTGCCTTTCCGGTTTTTACACATTTTGTGGATGTCCCTTTTGACCGGTGGGAAGTGATACTTCTTTGTAGTGCAGATTTGCATTGCCCGCTTGCTTGCTTGGCCAAAAAGGGCGTATGCGTTTTCTCCTGAATATATTCAGGAGAAAACGCATACGCCCTTTTTGGCCAAGTGCATCATTGTCGAAGTTGTGCCCCTCTTCCTGTGCTTTAAAGGCAATTCCAACGTACCTCTTGAAATCTGTTTCCTGCTATTCTGCCTCGCTTTCAAGTCCGCCTCGTTGCCATCCCTCAACAGATTTTTGGACGATAGTTGTCCTTTATTACTCAGCCAGTTTGTGAATTGCTGTGCCCCTGAGCTCCATTTTTCAACTCGTTTTAGGTGAGCTGACCGCAAGTCCAAAATTTTGTTTCAGGACCTATACTGGTTCCTGGTGGTGGGCTGAGACTTTGGTTAATTCTTCTTCCTGCCGGGAAATTACAGTGATATGTGCCCGTCCAAATGCCTAACAGCTACTCTCTCATTGGTTCTCCCTCTTCCCTTTCATCCTCTGCCAAATTGGCAACATGTGCGAACCAGGAGGTTAAAGGGGCTGTCTCTCCAAGTTGGGAGGTTGATAGTAAAGCAGATGGAAAGTCAAACCGGAGCACCAGGAGAGGGACTATTCGTTGAGTTTTAGAAACCTTTCGTATTCACAGTGTGTCCGTTCTCTAGGTTTCCCGTACATGTTATAACTGTAGTAATATTCCCTTCAACCTGGAGAGTTGGGACCCATGGAATGGGTGCCATGCATTATTGCTTTAAAGGGTCTGCATTTGCTCACCCAATCTCACCAATCCTCTCAGTCCCAAGTGTCCAGCCTTATGCCATATCCAGCTGTCGTTGTAGATAGGGTCATTACAGGTTTCATGGGAGACTCGGAAGGAATTGTAAAGAATTTCCCAGTTTTTTTTGTTTTGTTTTTGAAATTCCTTTTTATCGTGGGTTTGAGCTCATTCTCGCTGCCATGTTTATGCCAGTCTAGACACACTTGATTCCCTTATGGAGACATATCAATACATAGGTTTTAAGATTCTTACTAGTCAGATATATTCCTCTGCGGGAAATATTGGGTTTTGAGTCCCTTTCACTGAGGAAGGTGTAGGTTTTGTCTATTCCATAGTTGGTTTTTGGAACGGTACCTGTGCTTATATCATATTCTGGTTTTATGCATCACACCACCTCTCCTTCCCCCTTAAGCAGGCATAAGAGTGTTTTCTAAATGTGAGACACTGTTCTCTTTCCTAACTCAGTTCAAGTGTAGCCATGTTTACAGGATCTTCATAAGTGATATCTTATGATAAGTTTCTTTTTCGGTGTGACTTATTTCACTTAGAACCATCGTACCTGAATCCACCCATTTTGCTGCTACTGGTCTTATGACATTGAGTTCATGGCTGAGTGGTATTCCATCGTACGTAAGTACCACAATTTTTTGTACCATTTTTATATTTCCTGGGATATTTAAGGTGTACCCAAGTTGAGGTCCTTGTAAGCAGTGCAGCCCTAAATTTTGGGGTGGCTCTGACTTATTAATTTTCAGTTTTCCCAAGGTATATTCCCTAGACTGGAAGTGCCCTTGGCTCTGTAGCTCTGTTCTTTACTTGTTTTAGGGAACACAATGCACTCCTCCAGAGAGGCAGTTGGCAATTTACATCCCGCCCATCAGCATAACAAGGCTCCCTGTTCTCCAGGGCCTGTCTTGCCTTTCTGGTTTTTACACTTTTTGTTGATGTCCCTTTTCACCGGTGGGAAGTGATACTTCTTTGTAGTGCAGATTTGCATTGCCCGCTTGCTTGCTTGGCCAAAAAGGGCGTATGCGTTTTCTCCTGAATATATTCAGGAGAAAACGCATACGCCCTTTTTGGCCAAGTGCATCATTGTCGAAGTTGTGCCCCTCTTCCTGTGCTTTAAAGGTGATTCCAACGTAACTCTTGAAATCTGTTTCCTGCTATTCTGCCTCGCTTTCAAGTCCGCCTCGTTGCCTTCCCTCAACAGATTTTTGGAGGATAGTTGTCCTTTATTACTCGGCCAGTTTGTGAATTGCTGTGCCCCTGAGCTCCATTTTTCAACTCGTTTTTGGTGAGCTGACCGCAAGTCCAACATTTTGGATCAGGACCTATGCTGGTTCCGGTGGGGGGCTGAGACTTTGGTTAATTCTTCTTCCTGCTGGGAAGTTAGAGTGATATGTGCCCGTCCAAATGCCTAACAGCTACTCTTTCATTGGTTCTCCCTCTTCCCTTTCATCCTCTGCCAAATTGGAAACCTGTGCGAACCAGGAGGTTAAAGGGGCTGTCTCTCCAAGTTGGGAGGTTGATAGTAAAGCAGATGGAAAGTCAAACCGGAGGACCAGGAGAGGGACTATTCGTTGAGTTTTAGAAACCTTTCGTATTCACAGTGTGTCCGTTCTCTACGTTTCCCGTACATGTTATAGCTGTAGTAATATTCCCTTCAACCAGGAGAGTTGGGACCCATGGAATGGGTGCCAGGCATTTGTGCTTTAAAGGTTCTGCATTTGCTTACCGAATCTCACCTATCCTCTCAGTCCCAAGTGTCCAGCCTTATGCCACATCCAGCTGTCGTTGTAGATAGGGTCATTTCAGGTTTCATCAGAGACCCTGAAGGAATTGTAAAGAATTTCCCAGTTTTTTTGTTTTGTTTTTGAAATTCCTTTTTATAGTGGGCTTGAGCTGATTCTCGCTGCCATGTTTATGCCAGTCTAGACACACTTGACTCCCTTATGGAGACATACCAATACATAGGTTTTAAGATTCTTACTAGTCAGATATATTCCTCAGCGGGAAATATGGGGTTTTGAGTCCCTTTCACTGAGGAAGGTGTAGGTCTTGTCTATTCCATAGTTGGTTTTTGGAACGGTACCTGTGCTTATATCAAACTCTGGTTTTATGCATCACCCCACCTCTCCTTCCACCTTAAGCAGGCATCAGAGTATTTTCTAAATGTGAGACAGTGCTCTCTTTCCTAACTCAGTTCAAGTGTAGCCATGTTTACAGGATCTTCATAAGTGATATCTTATGATAAGATTCTTTTTCTGTGTGACTTATTTCACTTAGAATCATCGTACCTGAATCCACCCATTTTGCTGCTACTGGTCTTATGACATTGATTTCATGGCTGAGGGATATTCCATCGTATGTAAGCACCACAATTTTTTGAACCATTTATATATTTCCTGGGATATTTAAGGTGTACCCAAGTTGAGGTCCTTGTAAGCACTGCAGCCCTAAATTTTGGGGTGGCTCTGTCTTATTGATTTTCAGTTTTCCCAAGGTATATTCCCTAGACTGGAAGTGCCCTTGGCTCTGTAGCTCCGTTCTTTACTTGTTTTAGGGAACACAATGTACTCCTCCAGAGAGACAGTTGGCAATTTATATCCCGCCCATCAGAATAACAAGGCTCCCTGTTCTCCAGGGCCTGTCTTTCCTTTCTGGTTTTTACACATTTTGTGGATGTCCCTTTAGACCGGTGGGAAGTGATACTTCTTTGTAGTGCAGATTTGCATTGCCCGCTTGCTTGCTTGGCCAAAAAGGGCGTATGCGTTTTCTCCTGAATATATTCAGGAGAAAACGCATACGCCCTTTTTGGCCAAGTGCATCATTGTCGAAGTTGTGCCCCTCTTCCTGTGCTTTAAAGGCGATTCCAACGTAACTCTTGAAATCTGTTTCCTGCTATTCTGCCTCGCTTTCAAGTCCGCCTCGTTGCCTTCCCTCAACAGATTTTTGGAGGATAGTTGTCCTTTATTACTCGGCCAGTTTGTGAATTGCTGTGCCCCTGAGCTCCATTTTTCAACTCGTTTTTGGTGAGCTGACCGCAAGTCCAACATTTTGGTTCAGGACTTATGCTGGTTCCCGGTGGGGGGCTGAGACTTTGGTTAATTCTTCTTCCTGCCTGGAAGTTAGAGTGATATGTGCCCGTCCAAATGCCTAACAGCTACTCTTTCATTGGTTCTCCCTCTTCCCTTTCATCCTCTGCCAAACTGGAAACCTGTGTGAACCAGGAGGTTAAAGGGGCTGTCTCTCCAAGTTGGGAGGTTGATAGTAAAGCAGATGGAAAGTCAAACCGGAGGACCAGGAGAGGGACTATTCGTTGAGTTTTAGAAACCTTTCGTATTCACAGTGTGTCCGTTCTCTACGTTTCCCGTACATGTTATAGCTGTAGTAATATTCCCTTCAACCAGGAGAGTTGGGACCCATGGAATGGGTGCCAGGCATTTGTGCTTTAAAGGGTCTGCATTTGCTCACCCAATCTCACCAATCGTCTCAGTCCCAAGTGTCCCTCCTTATGCCACATCCAGCTGTCATTGCAGATAGGGTCATTCCAGGATTCATCAGAGACCCTGAAGGAATTGTTAAGAATTTCCCAGTTTTTTTGTTTTGTTTTTGAAATTCCTTTTTATAGTGGGTTTGAGCTGATTCTCGCTGCCATGTTTATGCCAGTGTAGACACACTTGATTCCCTTACAGAGACATATCAATACATAGGTTTTAAGATTCTTACTAGTCAGATATATTCCTCTGCGGGAAATATGGGGTTTTGAGTCCCTTTCACTGAGGAAGGTGTAGGTCTTGTCTATTCCATAGTTGGTTTTTGGAACGGTACCTCTGCTTATATCAAACTCTGGTTTTATGCATCACCCCACCTCTCCTTCCCCCTTAAGCAGGCATAAGAGTGTTTTCTAAATGTGAGACACTGTTCTCTTTCCTAACTCAGTTCAAGTGTAGCCATGTTTACAGGATCTTCATAAGTGATATCTTATGATAAGTTTCTTTTTCGGTGTGACTTATTTCACTTAGAACCATCGTACCTGAATCCACCCATTTTGCTGCTACTGGTCTTATGACATTGATTTCATGGCTGAGAGATATTCCATCATAGGAAAGTGCCCCAATTTTTTGAACCATTTTTATATTTCCTGGGATATTTATGGTGTACCCAAGTTGAGGTCCTTGTAAGCACTGCAGCCCTAAATTTTGGGGTGGCTCTGTCTTATTGACTTTCAATTTTCCCAAGGTATATTCCCTAGACTGGAAGTGCCCTTGGCTCTGTAGCTCTGTTCTTTACTTGTTTTAGGGAACACAATGCACTCCTCCAGAGAGGCAGTTGGCAATTTACATCCCGCCCATCAGCATAACATGGCTCCCGGTTCTCCAGGGCCTGTCTTACCTTTCTGGATTTTACACATTTTGTGTGTGTCCCTTTTGACCGGTGGGAAGTGATACTTCTTTGTAGAGCAGATTTGCATTGCCCGCTTGCTTGCTTGCTTGGCCAAGAAGGGCGTATGCGTTTTCTCCTGAATATATTCAGGAGAAAACGCATACGCCCTTTTTGGCCAAGTGCATCATTGTCGAAGTTGTGCCCCTCTTCCTGTGCTTTAAAGGCGATTCCAACGTACCTCTTGAAATCTGTTTCCCGCTCTTCTGCCTCGCATTCAAGTCCGCCTCGTGGCCTTCCCTCAACAGATTTTTGTACGATAGTTGTCCTTTTTTACTTGGCCAGTTTGTGAATTGCTGTGCCCCTGAGCTCCATTTTTCAACTCGTTTTTGGTGAGCTGACCGCAAGTCCAAAATTTTGGTTCAGGCCGTATACTCGTTCCCGGTGGGTGGCTGAGACTTTGGTTAATTCTTCTTCCTGCTGGGAAATTACAGTGATATGTGCCCGTCCAAATGTCTAACAGCTACTCTCTCATTGGTTCTCCCTCTTTCCTTTCATCCTCTGCCAAATTGGCAACCTGTGCGAACCAGGAGGTTAAGGGGTTGTCTCTCCAAGTTGGGAGGTTGATAGTAAATCAGATGGAAAGTCAAACCGGAGCACCAGGAGAGGGACTATTCGTTGAGTTTTAGAAACCTTTCGTATTCACAGTGTGTCCGTTCTCTAGGTTTCCCGTACATGTTATAACTTCAGTAATATTCCCTACAACCTGGAGAGTTGGGACCCATGGAATGGGTGCCATGCATTATTGCTTTAAAGGGTCTGCATTTGCTCACCCAATCTCACCAATCCTCTCAGTCCCAAGTGTCCAGCCTTATGCCACATCCAGCTGTCGTTGTAGATAGGGTCATTCCAGGTTTCATCAGAGACCCTGAAGGAATTGTAAAGAATTTCCAAGTTTTTTTGTTTTGTTATTGAAATTCATTTTTTTAGTGGGTTTGAGATGATTCTCGCTGCCATGTTTATGCCAGTGTAGACACACTTGATTCCCTTACGGAGACATATCAATACATAGGTTTTAAGATTCTTACTAGTCAGATATATTCCTCTGTGGGAAATATGGGGTTTTGAGTCCCTTTCACTGAGGAAGGTATAGGTCTTGTCTATTCCATAGTTGGTTTTTGGAACGGTACCTGTGCTTATATCAATCTCTGGTTTTATGCATCACCCCACCTCTCCTTCCCCCTTAAGCAGGCATAAGAGTGATTTCTAAATGTGAGACACTGTTCTCTTTCCTAACTCAGTTCAAGTGTAGCCATGTTTACAGCATCTTCATAAGTGATATCTTATGATAAGTTTCTTTTTCTCTGTGACTTATTTCACTTAGAATCATCGTACCTGAATCCACCCATTTTGCTGCTACTGGTCTTATGACATTGATTTCATGGCTGAGGGATATTCCATCGTATGTAAGTACCACAATTTTTTGAACCATTTTTATATTTCCTTGGATATTTAAGGTGTACCCAAGTTGAGGTCCTTGTAAGCAGTTCAGCCCTAAATTTTGGGGTGGCTCTGTCTTATTGATTTTCAGTTTTCCCAAGGTATATTCCCTAGACTGGAAGTGCCCTTGGCTCTGTAGCTCTGTTCTTTACTTGTTTTAGGGAACACAATGCACTCCTCCAGAGAGGCAGTTGGCAATTTACATCCCGCCCATCAGCATAACATGGCTCCCGGTTCTCCAGGGCCTGTCTTACCTTTCTGGATTTTACACATTTTGTGTGTGTCCCTTTTGACCGGTGGGAAGTGATACTTCTTTGTAGAGCAGATTTGCATTGCCCGCTTGCTTGCTTGCTTGGCCAAGAAGGGCGTATGCGTTTTCTCCTGAATATATTCAGGAGAAAACGCATACGCCCTTTTTGGCCAAGTGCATCATTGTCGAAGTTGTGCCCCTCTTCCTGTGCTTTAAAGGCGATTCCAACGTACCTCTTGAAATCTGTTTCCCGCGATTCTGCCTCGCATTCAAGTACGCCTCGTGGCCTTCCCTCAACAGATTTTTGTACGATAGTTGTCCTTTTTTACTTGGCCAGTTTGTGAATTGCTGTGCCCCTGAGCTCCATTTTTCACCTCGTTTTTGGTGAGCTGACCGCAAGTCCAAAATTTTGGTTCAGGACCTATGCTGGTTCCCGGTGGGGGGCTGAGACTTTGGTTAATTCTTCTTGCTGCTGGGAAGTTAGAGTGATATGTGCCCGTCCAAATGCCTAACAGCTACTCTCTCATTGGTTCTCCCTCTTCCCTTTCATCCTCTGCTAAATTGGAAACCTGTGCGAACCAGGAGGTTAAGGGGCTGTCTCTCCAAGTTGGGACGTTGATAGTAAAGCAGATGGAAAGTCAAACCGGAGAACCAGGAGATTGACAATTCGTTGAGTTTTAGAAAACTTTCGTATTCACAGTGTGTCCGTTCTCTAGGTTTCCCATACATGTTATAGCGATAGTAATATTCCCTTCAACCTGGAGAGTTGGGACCCATGGAATGGGTGCCAGGCATTATTGCTTTAAAGGGTCTGCATTCGCTCACACAATCTCACCAATCCTCTCAGTCCCAAGTGTCCAGCCTTATGCAACATCCAGCTGTCGTTGTAGATAGGGTCATTCCAGGTTTCATCAGAGACCCTGAAGGAATTGTAAAGAATTTCCAGGTTTTTTTGTTTTGTTTTTAAAATTCCTTTTTATAGTGGGTTTGAGCTGATTCTCGCTGCCATGTTTATGCCAGTCTAGACACACTTGATTCCCTTACGGATACATATCAATACATAGGTTTTAAGATTCTTACTAGTCAGATATATTCCTCTGTGGGAAATATGGGGTTTTGAGTCCCTTTCACTGAGGAAGGTGTAGGTCTTGTCTATTCCATAGTTGGTTTTTGGAACGGTACCTGTGCTTATATCAAACTCTGGTTTTATGCATCACCCCACCTCTCCTTCCCCCTTAAGCAGGCATAAGAGTGTTTTCTAAATGTGAGACACTGTTCTCTTTCCTAACTCAGTTCAAGTGTAGCCATGTTTACAGGATCTTCATAAGTGATATATTATGATAAGTTTCTTTTTCTGTGTGACTTATTTCACTTAGAATCATCGTACCTGAATCCACCCATTTTGCTGCTACTGGTCTTATGACATTGAGTTCATGGCTGAGGGATATTCCATCGTAGGTAAGTACCACAATTTTTTGAACCATTTTTATATTTCCTGGGATATTTAAGGTGTACCCAAGTTGAGGTCCTTGTAAGCAGTGCAGCCCTAAATTTTTGGGTGGCACTGTCTTATTGATTTTCAGTTTTCCCAATGTATATTCCCTAGACTGGAAGTGCCCTTGGCTCTGTAGCTCTGTTCTTTACTTGTTTTAGGGAACACAATGCACTCCTCCAGAGAGGCAGTTGGCAATTTACATCCTGCCCATCAGCATAGCAAGGTTCCCTGTTCTCCAGGGCCTGTCTTGCCTTTCTGGTTTTTACACATTTTGTGGATGTCCCTTTTGACCGGTGGGAAGTGATACTTCTTTGTAGTGCAGATTTGCATTGCCCGCTTGCTTGTTTGGCCAAAAAGGGCGTATGCGTTTTCTCCTGAATATATTCAGGAGAAAACGCATACGCCCTTTTTGGCCAAGTGCATCATTGTCGAAGTTGTGCCCATCTTCCTCTGCTTTAAAGGCGATTCCAACGTACCTCTTGAAATCTGTTTCCTGCTATTCTGCCTCGCTTTCAAGTCCGCCTCGTTGCCTTCCCTCAACAGATTTTTGGACGATAGTTGTCCTTTAGTACTCGGCCAGTTTGTGAATTGCTGTGCCCCTGAGCTCCATTTTTCAACTCGTTTTTGGTGAGCTGACCGCAAGTCCAAAATTTTGGTTCAGGACCTATACTGGTTCGCGGTGGGTGGCTGAGACTTTGGTTAATTCTTCTTCCTGCCGGGAAATTACAGTGATATGTGCCCGTTCAAATGCCTAACAGCTACTCTCTCATTGGTTCTCCCTCTTCCCTTTCATCCTCTGCCAAATTCGAAACCTGTGCGAACCAGGAGGTTAAAGGGGCTGTCTCTCCAAGTTGGGAGGTTGATAGTAAAGCAGATGGAAAGTGAAACCGGAGCACCAGGAGAGGGACTATTCGTTGAGTTTTAGAAACTTTTCGTATTCACAGTGTGTCCGTTCTCTAGGTTTCCCTTACATGTTATAGCTGTAGTAATATTCCCTACAACCTGGAGAGTTGGGGCCCATGGAATGGGTGCCAGGTATTTGTGCTTTAAAGGGTCTGCATTTGCTCACCCATTTTATCTAATCCTCTCAGTCCCAAGTGTCCAGCCTTATGCCACATCCAGCTGTCGTTGTAGATAGGGTCATTCCAGGTTTCATCAGAGACCCTGAAGGAATTGTAAAGAATTTCCAAGTTTTTTTGGTTTGTTTTTGAAATTCCTTTTTATAGTGGGTTTGAGCTGATTCTCGCTGCCATGTTTATGCCAGTCTAGACACACTTGATTCCCTTACGGAGACATATCAATACATAGGTTTTAAGATTCTTACTAGTCCGATATATTCCTCTGTGGGAAATATGTGGTTTTGAGTCCCTTTCACTGAGGAAGGTGTAGGTCTTGTCTATTCCATAGTTGGTTTTTGGAACGGAACCTGTGCTTATATCAAACTCTGGTTTTATGCATCACCCGACCTCTCCTTCCCCCTTAAGCAGGCATAAGTGTGTTTTCTAAATGTTGGACTCTGTTCCCTTTCCTAACTCAGTTCAAGTGTAGCCATGTTTACAGGATCTTCATGAGTGATATCTTATGATAAGTTTCTTTTTCTGTGCGACTTATTTCACTTAGAATCATCGTACCTGAATCCACTCATTTTGCTGCTACTGGTCTTATGACATTGATTTCATGGCTGAGGGATATCCCATCTTAGGTAAGTACCACCATTTTTTGAACCATTTTTATATTTCCTGGGATATTTAAGGTGTACTCAAGATGAGGTTCTTGAAGCAGTGCAGCCCTAAATATTGGGCTGGCTCAGTCTTATTGATTTTCAGTTTTCCCAAAGTATATTCCCTAGACTGGAAGTGACCTTTGCTCTGTAGCTCTGTGGTTTACTTGTTCTAGGGAACACAATGCACTCCTCCAGAGAGGCAGTTGGCAATTTACATCCCGCCCATCAGCATATCAAGGCTCCCTGTTCTACAGGGCCTCTCTTGCCTTTCTGGTTTTTACACATTTTCTGGGAGTCCCTTTTGACTGGTGGGAAGTGATACTTCTTTGTAGTGCAGATTTGCATTGCCCGCTTGCTTGCTTGGCCAAAAAAGGCATATGCGTTTTCTCCTGAATATATTCAGAGGAAAACACATACGCAATTTTTGGCCAAGTGCATCATTTTCGAAGTTGTGCCTCTCTTTCTCTGCTTTATAGGCGATTCCAACGTACCTCTTGAAATCTGTTTCCTGCTATTCTGCCTCGCTTTCAAGTCTGCCTCGTTGCCTAGCCTTCACAGATTTTTGGACGATAGTTGTCCTTTATTACTCTGCCAGTTTGTGAATTGCTGTGCCCCTGAGCTCCATTTTTCAACTCGTTTTTGGTGCGCTGACCACAAGTCCAAAATTTTGGTTCAGGACCTATACTGGTTCCCGTTGGGTGGCTGAGACTTTGCTTAATTCTTCTTCCTGCCGGGAAATTACAGCGATATGTGCCCGTCCAAATGCCTAACAGCTACTCTCTCATTGGTTCTCCCTCTTCCCTTTCATCCTCTGCCAAATTGGCAACCTGTGCGAACCAGGAGGTTAAAGGGGCTGTCTCTCCAAGTTGGGAGGATGATAGTAAAGCAGATGGAAAGTCAAACCGGAGCACCAGGAGAGGGACTATTCGTTGAGTTTTAGAAACCTTTCGTATTCACAGTGTGTCCGTTCTTTTCGATTCCCGTACATGTTATAACTGTAGTAATATTCCCTTCATCCTGGAGAGTTGGGACCCATGGAATGGGTGCCAGGCATTTGTGCTTTAAAGGGTCTGCATTTGCTCACCCAATCTCACCAATCCTCTCAGTCCCAAGTGTCCAGCCTTATGCCACATCCAGCTGTCGTTGTAGATAGGGTCATTTCAGGTTTCATCAGAGACCCTGAAGGAATTGTAAAGAATTTCCCAGTTTTTTTGTTTTGTTTTTGAAATTCCTTTTTATAGTGGGTTTGAGCTGATTCTCGCTGCCATGTTTATGCCAGTCTAGACACACTTGACTCCCTTATGGAGACACATCAATACATAGGTTTTAAGATTCTTACTAGTCAGATATATTCCTCTGCGGGAAATATGGGGTTTTGAGTCCCTTTCACATAGGAAGGTGTAGGTCTTGTATATTCCATAGTTGGTTTTTGGAACGGTACCTGTGCTTATATCAAACTCTGGTTTTATGCATCACCCCACCTCTCCTTACCCCTTAAGCAGGCATAAGAGTGTTTTCTAAATGTGAGACACTGTTCTCTTTCCTAACTCAGTTCAAGTGTAGCCATGTTTACAGGATCTTCATAAGTGATATCTTATGATAAGTTTCTTTTTCTGTGTGACTTATTTCACTTAGAAACATCGTACGTGAATCCACCTATTTTGCTGCTCTTGGTCTTATGACATTGATTTCATCCTGAGGGATATTCCATCGTACGTAAGTACCACAATTTTTTGAACCATTTTTATATTTCCTGGGATATTTAAGGTGTACCCAAGTTGAGGTCCTTGTAAGCAGTGCAGCCCTAAATTTTGGGGTGGCTCTGTCTTATTGATTTTCAGTTTTCCCAAGGTATATTCCCTAGACTGTCAGTGCCCTTGGCTCTGTAGCTCTGTTCTTTACTTGTTTTAGGGAACACAATGCACTCCTCCAGAGAGGCAGTTGGCAATTTACATCCCGCCCATCAGCATAACAAGGTTCCCTGTTCTCCAGGGCCTGTCTTGCCTTTCTGGTTTTTGCACATTTTGTGGATGTCCCTTTTGACCGGTGGGAAGTGATACTTCTTTGTAGTGCAGATTTGCATTGCCCGCTTGCTTGCTTGGCCAAAAAGTGCGTATGCGTTTTCTCCTGAATATATTCAGGAGAAAACGCATACGCCCTTCTTGGCCAAGTGCCTCATTGTCGAAGTTGGGCTACTCTTCCTGTGCTTTAAAGGCGATTCCAACGTACCTCTTGAAATCTGTTTCCTGCTATTCTGCCTCGCTTTCAAGTCCGCCTCGTTGACTTCCCTCAACAGATTTTTGGACGATAGTTGTCCTTTATTACTCGGCCAGTTTGTGAATTGCTGTGCCCCTGAGCTCCATTTTTCAACTCGTTTTTGGTGAGCTGATCGCAAGTCCAAAATTTTGGTTCAGGACCTATGATGGTTCCAGATGGGGGGCTGAGACTTTGGTTAATTCTTCTTCCTGCTGGGAAGTTAGAGTAATATGTGCCCGTCCAAATGCCTAACAGCTACTCTCTCATTGGTTCTCCCTCTTCCCTTTCATCCTCTGCCAAATTGGAAACCTGTGCGAACCAGGAGGTTAAATGGGCTCTCTCTCCAAGTTGGGAGATTGATAGTAAAGCAGAAGTAAAGTCAAACCGGAGCACCAGGAGAGGGACTATTCGTTGAGTTTTAGAAACCTTTCATATTCACAGTGTGTCCGTTCTCAAGGTTTCCCGTACATGTTATAGCTGTAGTAATATTCCCTTCAACCTGGAGTGTTGGGACCCATGGAATGGGTGCCAGGCATTTGTGCTTTAAAGGGTCTGCATTTGCTTAACCAAACTCACCAATCCTCTCAGTCCCAAGTGTCCCTCCTTATGCCACATCCAGCTGTCGTTGTAGATAGGGTCATTCCAGGTTTCATCAGAGACCCTGAAGGAATTGTAAAGAATTTCCCAGTTTTTTTGTTTTGTTTTTGAAATTCCTTTTTATAGTGGGTTTGAGCTGATTCTCGCTGCCATGTTTATGCCTGTCTAGACACACTTGATTCCCTTACGGAGACATATCAATACATAGGTTTTAAGATTCTTCCTAGTCAGATATATTCCTCTGCGGGAAATATGGGGTTTTGAGTCCCTTTAACTGAGGAAGGTGTAGGTCTTCTCTATTCCATAGTTGGTTTTTGGAACGGTACCTGTGCTTATATCAAACTCTGGTTTTATGCATCACCCCACCTCTCCTTCCCCCTTAAGCATGCATAAGTGTGTTTTCTAAATGTGAGACACTGTTCTCTTTCCTAACTCAGTTCAAGTGTAGCCATGTTTATAGGATCTTCATAAGTGATATCTTATGATAAGTTTCTTTTTCTGTGTGACTAATTTCACTTAGAATCATCGTACCTGAATCCACCCATTTTGCTGCTACTGGTCTTATGACATTGATTTCATGCCTGAGGGATATTCCATCGTACGTAAGTACCACAATTTTTTGAACCATTTTTATATTTCCTGGGATATTTAAGGTGTACCCAAGTTGAGGTCCTTGTAAGCAGTGCAGCCCTAAATTATGGGGTGGCTCTGTCTTATTGATTTTCAGTTTTCCCAAGGTATATTCCCTAGACTGGAAGTGCCCTTGGCTCTGTAGCTCTGTTGTTTACTTGTTTTAGGGAACACAATGCACTCCACCAGAGAGGCAGTTGGCAATTTACATCCCGCCCATCAGCATAACAAGGCTTCCTGTTCTCCAGGGCCTGACTTGCCTTTCTGGTTTTTACACATTTTGTTGATGTCCCTTTGGACCGGTGGGAAGTGACACTTCTTTGTAGTGCAGATTTGCATTGCCCGCTTGCTTGCTTGGCCAAAAAGGTCGTATGCGTTTTCTCCTGAATATATTCAGGAAAAAACGCATACGCCCTTTTTGGCCAAGTGCATCATTGTCGAAGTTGTGCCCCTCTTCCTGTGCTTTAAAGGAGATTCCAACGTACCTCTTGAAATCTGTTTCCTGCTATTCTGCCGTGCTTTCAAGTCCGCCTCGTTGCCTTCCCTCAACAGATTTTTGGACGATAGTTGTCCTTTATTACTCGGCCAGTTTGTGAATTGCTGTGACCCTGAGCTCCATTTTTCAACTCGTTTTTTATGAGCTGACCGCAAGTCCAAAATTTTGGTTCAGGACCTATGCTGGTTCCCGGTGGGTGGCTGAGACTTTGGTTAATTCTTCTTCCTGCCGGGAAGTTAGAGTGATATGTGCCCGTCCAAATGCCTAACAGCTACTCTCTCATTGGTTCTCCCTCTTCCCATTCATCCTCTGCCAAATTGGCAACCTGTGCGAACCAGGAGGTTAAAGGGGCTGTCTCTCCAAGTTGGGAGATTGATAGTAAAGCAGATGGAAAGTCAAACCGGAGCTCCAGGAGAGGGACTATTCGTTGAGTTTTAGAAACCTTTCGTATTCACAGTGTGTCCGTTCTCTAGGTTACCCGTACATGTTATAGCTGCAGTAATATTCCCTTGAAGCTGGAGAGTTGGGACCCATGGAATGGCTGGCAGGCATTATTGCTTTAAAGGGTCTGCATTTGCCCACCCAATCTCACCAATCCTCTCAGTCCCAAGTGTCCATCCTTATGCCACATCCAGCTGTCATTGTAGATAGGGTCATTCCAGGTTTCATCAGAGACCCAGAAGGAATTGTAAAGAATTTCCCAATTTTTTTGTTTTATTTTTGAAATTCCTTTTTATAGTGGGTTTGAGCTGATTCTCGCTGCCATGTTTATGCCAGTCTAGACACACTTGATTCCCTTACGGAGACATATCAATACATAGGTTTTAAGATTCTTACTAGTCAGATATATTCCTCTGCGGGAAATATGGGGTATTGAGTCCCTTTCACTGAGGAAGGTGTAGGTCTTGTCTATTCCATAGTTGGTTTTTGGAACGGTACCTGTGCTTATATCAAACTCTGGTTTTATGCATCACCCCACCTCTCCTTCCCCCTTAAGCAGGTATAAGAGTGTTTTCTAAAAGTGAGACACTGCTCTCTTTCGTAACTCAGTTCAAGTGTATCCATGTTTACAGGATCTTCATAAGTGATATCTTATGATAAGTTTCTATTTCTGTGTGACTTATTTCACTTAGAATCATCGTACCTGAATCCACCCATTTTGCTGCTACTGGTCTTATGACATTGATTTCATGGCTGAGGGATATTCCATCGTACGTAAGTACCAAAATTTTTTGAACCATTTTTATATTTCCTGGGATATTTAAGGTGTACCCAAGTTGAGGTCCTTGTAAGCAGTGCAGCCCTAAATTTTGGGGTGGCTCTGTCTTATTGATTTTCAGTTTTCCCAAGGTATATTCCCTCCACTGGAAGTGCCCTTGGCTCTGTAGCTCTGTTCTTTACTTGTTTTAGGGAACACAATGTACTCTTCCAGAGAGGCAGTCTGCAATTTACATCCCGCCCATCAGCATAACAAGGCACCCTGTTCTCCAGGTCCTGTCTTGCCTTTCTTGTTTTTACACATTTTGTGGATGTCCCTTTTGACCGGTGGGAAGTGATACTTTTTTGTAGTGCAGATTTGCATTGCCGCTTGCTTGCTTGGCCAAAATGCACGTATGCGTTTTCTCCTGAATATATTCAGGAGAAAACGCATACGCCCTTTTTGACCAAGTGCATCATTGTCGAAGTTGTGCCCCTCTTCCTGTGCTTTAAAGGCAATTCCAACATACCTCTTGAAATCTGTTTCCTGCTATTCTGCCTCGCTTTCAAGTCCGCCTCGTTGCCTTCCCTCAACAGATTTTTGGACGATAGTTGTCCTTTATTACTCGGCCAGTTTATGAATTGCTGTGCCCCTGAGCTGCATTTTCCAACTCATTTTTTTGTGAGCTGACCGCAAGTCCAAAATTTTGGTTCAGGACCTATGCTTGTTCCCAGTGGGGGGCTGAGACTTTGGTTAATTCTTCTTCCTGCCGGGAAGTTAGAGTGATATGTGCCCGTCCAAATGCCTAACAGCTACTCTCTCATTGGTTCTCCCTCTTCCCTTTCGTCCTCTGCCAAATTGGAAACCTGTGCGAACCAAGAGGTTAAAGGGGCGGTCTCTCCAAGCTGGGAGGTTGATAGTAAAGCAGATGGAAAGTCAAACCGGAGCACCAGGATAGGGGCTATTCGTTGAGTTTTAGAAACCTTTCGTATTCACAGTGTGTCCGTTGCCTAGGTTTCCCGTACATTTTATATCTGTAGTAATATTCCCTTCAACCTGGAGAGTTGGGACCCATGGAATGGGTGCCATGCATTATTACTTTAAAGGGTCTGCATTTGCTCACCCAATCTCACCAATCGTCTCAGTCCCAAGTGTCCCTCCTTATGCCACATCCAGCTGTCGTTTTAGATAGGGTCATTCCAGGTTTCATCAGAGACCCTGAAGGAATTGTAAAGAATTTCCCAGTTTTTATGTTTTGTTTTTGAAATTCCTTTTTATACTGGGCTTGAGCTGATTCTCGCTTCCATGTTTATGCCTGTCTAGACACACTTGATTCCCTTACGGAGACATATCAATACATAGGTTTTAAGATTCTTACTAGTCAGATATATTCCTCTGCGGGAAATATGGGGTTTTGAGTCCCTTTCACTGAGGAAGGTGTAGGTCTTGTCTATTCCATAGTTGGTTTTTGGAATGGTACCTGTGCTTATATCAAACTCTGGTTTTATGCATCACCCCACCTCTCCTTCCCCCTTAAGCAGGCATAAGAGTGTTTTCTAAATGTGAGACACTGTTCTCTTTCCTAACTCAGTTCAAGTGTAGCCATGTTTACAGGATCTTCATAAGTGATATCTTATGATAAGTTGCTTTTTCTGTGTGACTAATTTCACTTAGAATCATCGTACCTGAATCTGCCCATTTTGCTGCTACTGGTCTTATGACATTGATTTCATGGCTGAGGGATATTCCATCGTACGTAACTACCACAATTTTTTGAACCATTTTTATATTTCCTGGGATATTTAAGGTGTACCCAAGTTGAGGTCCTTGTAAGCAGTGCAGCCCTAAATTTTGGGGTGGCTCTGTCTTATTGATTTTCAGTTTTCCCAAGGTATATTCCCTAGACTGGAAGTGCCCTGGGCTCTGTAGCTCTGTTGTTTACTTGTTTTAGGGAACACAATGTACTCCTCCAGAGAGGCAGTTGGCAATTTACATCCCGCCCATCAGCATAACAAGGCTCCTTATTCTCCAGGGCCTTTCTTCCCTTTCTGGTTTTTACACATTTTGTGGATGTCCCTTTTGACCGGTGGGAAGTGATACTTCTTTGTAGTGCAGATTTGCATTGCCCGCTTGCTTGCTTGGCCAAAATGGGCGTATGCGTTTTCTCCTGAATATATTCAGGAGAAAACGCATACGCCCTTTTTGGCCAAGTGCATCATTGTCGAAGTTGTGCCCCTCTTCCTGTGCTTTAAAGGTGATACAACGTACCTCTTGAAATCTGTTTCCTGCTATTCTGCCTCGCTTTCAAGTCTGCCTCGTTGCCTTCCCTCAACAGATTTTTGGACGATAGTTGTCCTTTATTACTCGGCCAGTTTGTGAATTGCTGTGCCCCTGAGCTCCATTTTTCAACTCGTTTTTGGTAAGCTGACCGCAAGTCCAAAATTTTGGTTCAGGACCTATGCTGGTTCCTGGTGGGTGGCTGAGACTTTGGTTAATTCTTCTTCCTGCCGGGAAATTACAGTGATATGTGCCCGTCCAAATGCCTAACAGCTACTCTCTCATTGGTTCTCCCTATTCCATTTCATCCTCTGCCAAATTGGCAACCTGTGCGAACCAGGAGGTTAAAGGGGCTGTCTCTCCAAGTTGGCAGGTTGATAGTAACGCAGATGGAAAGTCAAACCGGAGCACCAGGAGAGGGACTATTCGTTGAGTTTTAGAAACCTTTCGTATTCACAGTGTGTCCGTTCTCTAGGTTTCCCGTACATGTTATAGCTGTAGTAATATTCCCTACAACCTGGAGAGTTGGGGCCCATGGAATGGGTGCCAGGCAATTGTGATTTAAAGGGTCTGCATTTGCTCTCCAAATCTCAGCAATCCTCTCAGTCCCAAGTGTCCTTCCTTATGCCACATCCAGCTGTCGTTGTAGATAGGGTCATTCCAGGTTTCATCAGGGACCCTGAAGGAATTGTAAAGAATTTCCCAGTTTTTTTGTTTTGTTTTTGAAATTCCTTTTTATAGTGGGTTTGAGCTGATTCTCTCAGCCATGTTTATGCCAGTCTAGACACACTTGTTTCCCTCACGGAGACATATCAATACATAGGTTTTAAGATTCTTACTAGTCAGATATATTCCTCTGCGGGAAATATGGTGTTTTGAGTCCCTTTCACTGAGGAAGGTGTAGGTCTTGTCTATTCCATAGTTGGTTTTTGGAACGGTACCTGTGCTTATATCAAACTCTGGTTTTATGCATCACCCCACCTCTCCTTCCCCCTTAAGCAGGCATAAGAGTGTTTTCTAAATGTGAGACACTGTTCTCTTTCCTAACTCAGTTCAAGTGTAGCCATGTTTATAGGATCATCATAAGTGATATCATATGATAAGTTTCTTTTTCTGTGTGACTTATTTCACTTAGAATCATCGTACCTGAATCCACCCATTTTGCTGCTACTGGTCTTATGACATGGATTTCATGGCTGAGGGATATTCCATCGTACGTAGGTACCAAAATTTTTGCACCATTTTTATATTTCCTGGGATATTTAAGGTGTACCCAAGTTGAGGTGCTTGTAAGCAGTGCAGCTCTAAATTTTGGGGTGGCTCTGTCTTATTGATTTTCAGTTTTCTCAAGGTATATTCCCTAGACTGGAAGTGCCCTTGGCTCTGTAGCTCTGTTCTTTACTTGTTTTAGGGAACACAATGTACTCCTCCAGAGAGGCAGTTGGCAATTTACATCCCGCCCATCAGCATAACAAGGCTCCCTGTTCTCCAGGGCCTGTCTGCCTTTCTGGTTTTTACACATTTTGTGGATGTCCCATTTGACCGGTGGGAAGTGATACTTCTTTGTAGTGCAGATTTGCATTGCCCGCTTGCTTGCTTGGCCAAAATGCACGTATGCGTTTTCTCCTGAATATATTCAGGAGAAAACGCATACGCCCTTTTTGGCCAAGTGCATCATTGTCGAAGTTGTGCCCCTCTTCCTGTGCTTTAAAGGCGATTCCAACGTACCTCTTGAAATCTGTTTCCTGCTATTCTGCCTCGCTTTCAAGTCCGCCTCGTTGCCTTCCCTCAACAGATTTTTGGACGATAGTTGTCCTTTATTACTCGGCCAGTTTGTGAATTGCTGTGCCCCGGAGCTCCATTTTTCAACTCGTTTTTTGTGAGCTGACCGCATGTCCAAAATTTTGGTTCAGGACCTATGCTGGTTCCCGGTGTGGGCCTGAGACTTTGGTTAATTCTTCTTCCTGCCGGGAAATTACAGTGATATGTGCCCATCCAAATGCTTAACAGCTACTCTCTCATTGGTTCTCCCTCTTCCCTTTCATCCTCTGCCAAATTGGCAACCTGTGCGAACCAGGAGGTTAAAGGGGCTGTCTGTCCAAGTTGGGAGGCTGATAGTAAAGCAGATGGAAAGTCAAACCGGAGCACCAGGAGAGGGACTATTTGTTGAGTTTTAGAAACCTTTCGTATTCACAGTGTGTCCGTTCTCTAGGTTTCCCGTATATGTTATAACTGTAGTAATATTACCTTCAACCTGGTGAGTTGGGACCCATGGAATGGGTGCCATGCATTATTGCTTTAAAAGGTCTGCATTTGCTCACCCAATCTCACCAATCGTCTCAGTCCCAGGTCTCCCTCCTTATGCCACATCCAGCTGTCATTGTAGATAGGGTCATTCCAGGTTTCATCAGAGACCCTGAAGGAATTGTAAAGAATTTCCCAGTTTTTTGTTTTGTTTTTGAAATTGCTCTTTATAGTGTGTTTGAGCTGATTATCGCTGCCATGTTTATGCCAGTGTAGACACACTTGATTCCCTTATAGAGACATATCAATACATAGGTTTTAAGATTCTTCCTAGTCAGATATATTCCTCTGCGGGAAATATGGGGTTTTGAGTCCCTTTCACTGAGGGAGGTGTAGGTCTTGTCTATTCCATAGTTGGTTTTTGGAACGGTACCTGTGCATATATCAAACTCTGGTTTTATGAATCACACCACCTCTCCTTCCCCCTTAAGCAAGCATAAGAGTGTTTTCTAAATGTGAGACACTGTTCTCTTTCCTAACTCAGATCAAGTGTAGCCATGTTACAGGATTTTCATAAGTGATATCTTATGATAAGTTTCTTTTTCTGTGTGACTTATTTCACTTAGAATCATCGTATCTGAATCCAACCATTTTGTTGCTACTGGTCTTATGACATTGATTTCATGGCTGAGGGATATTCCATCGTACGTAAGTACCACAATTTTTTGAACCATTTTTATATTTCCTGGGATATTTAAGGTGTACCCAAGTTGAGGTCCTTGTAAGCAGTGCAGCCCTAAATTTTGGGGTGGCTCTGTCTTATTGATTTTCAGTTTTCCCAAGGTATATTCCCTAGACTGGAAGTGCCCTTGGCTCTGTAGCTCTGTTCTTTACTTGTTTTAGGGAACACAATTCATTTCTCCAAAGGGGCACTTGACAATTTACATCCCGCCCATCAGCATAACAAGGCTCCCTGTTCTCCAGGGCCTGTCTTGCCTTTCTGGTTTTTACACATTTTGTGGATGCCCCTTCTGACCCGTGGGAAGTGTTACTTCTTTGTAGTGCAGATTTGCATTGCCCGCTTGCTTGCTTGGCCAAAAAGGGCGTATGCGTTTTCTCCTGAATATATTCAGGAGAAAACGCATACGCCGTTTTTGGCCAAGTGCATCATTGTCGAAGTTGTGCCCCTCATCCTGTGCTTTAAAGGAGATTCCAACGTACCTCTTGAAATCTGTTTCCTGCTATTCTGCCACGCTTTCAAGTCCGCCTCGTTGCCTTCCCTCAACAGATTTTTGGACGATAGTTGTCCTTTATTACTCGCCCTGTTTGTGAATTGCTGTGCCCCTGAGCTCCATTTTTCAACTCGTTTTTGGTGAGCTGACCGCAAGTCCAACATTTTGGTTCAGGACCTATGCTGGTTCCCGGTGGAGGGCTGAGACTTTGGTTAATTCTTCTTCCTGCCGGGAAATTACAGTGATATGTGCCCGACCAAATGCCTAACAGCTACTCTCTCATTGGTTCTCCCTCTTCCCTTTCATCCTCTGCCAAATTGGCAACCTGTGCGAACCAGGAGGTTAAAGGGGCTGTCTCTCCAAGTTGGGAGGTTGATAGTAAAGCAGATGGCAAGTCAAACCGGAGCACCAGGAGAGGGACTATTCTTTGAGTTTTAGAAACCTTTCGTATTCACAGTGTGTCCGTTCTCTAGGTTTTCCGTACATGTTATAGATGTAGTAATAGTTCCTTCAACCTGGAGAGTTGAGACCCATGGAATGGGTGCCACATATTATTGTTTTAAAGGGTCTGCATTTGCTCACCCACTCTCACCAACCCTCTCAGTCCCAAGTGTCCAGCCTTATGCCACATCCAGCTGTCGTTGTAGATAGGGTCATTCCAGGTTTCATCAGAGACCCTGAAGGAATTGTAAAGAATTTCCCTGTTTTTTCTTTTGTTTTTGAATTCCCTTTTTATCGTGGGTTTGAGCTGATTCTCGCTGCCATGTTTATGCCAGTCTAGACACACTTGATTCCCTTACGGAGACATATCAATACATAGGTTTTAAGATTCTTACTAGTCAGATATATTCCTCTGCGGGAAATATGGGGTTTTGAGTCCCGTTCACAGAGGAAGTAATAGGTCTTGTCTGTTCTGTATTTGGATTATGGAACCGTACCTGTGCTAATATCAAACTCTGGTTTTATTCATCACCCCACCTCTGCTTTCCCCTTTAGCATGCATAAGAGTGTTTTCTAAATATGAGACTCTGTTCCCTTTCCTAATTCCTTCCATGTGTAGCCATTTTTATATACCCTTCATAAGTGATATCTTATGATAAGTTTATTTTTCTGTGTGATTTTTTCAGTTAGAGTCATCGTACATGAATCCCGTCATTATGTTGCTACTGGCCTTATTACATTGACTTCATGGCTGAGGGATATTCCATCATACGTATATACCACAATTTCTTTACCATTTTTGTCTTTCCTGGGATATATAAGGTGTCCCGAAGTCGAGGTTCTTGTAAGCAGTGCTGCCATAAATTTTGGGGTGGCTGTGTCTTATTGATTTTCAATTTTCCCAAGGTATATTCCCATGACTGGAAGTGCCTTAGGTTGTGAAGCACTGTTGTTTACTTCTTTTTGGGAACACAATGCACTCCTCCAGAGTGGCTGTTGGCAATTTACAACCCACCCATCCGCATAACAAGGCTCCCTCTTCTCCAGATCCTGTCTTGCCTTTCTTGTTTTTACACATTTTACGGATGTCCCTTTTGACCGGTTGGAAGTGATACTTCTTTGTAGTGCAGATTTGCATTGTGCGGTTGCTTGGTTGGCCAAAAAGGGCGTATGCGTTTTCTCCTGAATATATTCAGGAGAAAATGCATGCGCCCTTTATGGACAATTCCATAATTGTCGAAGTTGTGATGCTTTTCCTGTGTTTAAAGGCGAATCCAATGTACTTCTGGAAATCTGTTTCGTGCACTTCTGCCTCATTTTCAAGTCCGCCTCATGGCTTTCTCTCAACAGATTTTTGGAAGAGAGTAGTCCTTTATAACTCGGCAAGTTAGTGAATTGCTGTGCCCCTGAGTTCCATTTTTCAACTCGCGTTTTTGTGAGCTGACTACCAATCCACAATTTTTCTTCAGGACCTATACTGGTTCCATTGGGGGGGCTGGCTCTGAGTTTGTTAATTCTTCTTTGTGACGGGAATTTAGAGTGACATGTGGCCATCCAAATGCCTACAGCTACTCTCTAATTGTTTCTCCCTCTTCCCTTATATCCTCTACACAATGTGCCAAATGTGCGAACCAGGAGGTTATAGGTGCTGACTCTCCAACTTGGGAGATTGATACTAAAGCAGTTGGAATGTCAAACTGGTGCACAAGGAGAGAAAAAAAATTAGTAGAGTTTTAGAAACCTTTCACCATCAGATGGTGTCCATTCTCTAGGTTTCCCATACATGTTATAACTGTAGTGATATTCCCTTCTACCTGGAGAGTTGGCACCCATGGAATGGGTGCCAGGTATTATTGCTTTAAACGGTCTGCATTTTCTCACCCAATCTCACCAATCCTCTCAGTCCCAAGTGACCAGCCTTATGCCACATCCAGCTGTCGTTGTAGATAGGGTCATTCTAAGTTTCATCAGAACCCCTGAAGGTATTGTGTAAGAATTTCACTGTTTATTTGTTTTGTTTTGAAATTCATTTTTATAGTGGGTTTGAGCTGATTCTCTCTGCCGTGTTTATGTCATTCTAGACACACTTGGGTCCCTTATGGAGACATATCAATACATAGGTTTTAAGATTCTTACTAGTCACATATACTACTCTGCGGGTAATAGGGGTGTTGAGGCCCGTTCAGTGAGGAAAGTGTAGGTCTTGTCTATTTTGTATTTGGTTTATGCAACCGTACCTGTGCTAATATCAAACTCTGGTTTTATGCATAACCCCACCTCTCCTTTCCTCTTGAGCAGGCATAAGAGTGTTTTCTAAATGTGAGACTCTTCTCTTTCCTAATTCAGTTCATGTTTCTCCATGTTTACAAGACCTTCATAAGTGATATCTTATGATAAGTTTCTTTTTCTGTGTGACTTATTTCAGTTAGAATCATCATACATGAATCCACTCATTATGCTGCTACTGGTCTTATGACATTGATTTCATGGCTGAGGGATATTCCATCGTACATATGTACCACAATTTCTTTACTATTTTTGTCTTTACTGGGATATTTAAGGTGTCCCGAAGTCGAGGTTCTTGTAAGCAGTGCTGCCCTATATTTTGGGTTGGCTGTGTCTTATTGATTTTCAATTTCCCCAAGGTATATTCCCATGACTGGAAGTGCCTTAGGTTGTGAAGCTCTGTTGTTTAATTCTTTTAGGGAACACAGTGCACTCCTCCAGAGTGGCTGTTGGCAATCTGCATCCCACCCATCAGCATAACAAGGCTCCCTGTTCTCTAGAGCCCCTCTTGCCTTTCTGGTTTTTACACATTTTACGGATATCCCTTTTGACTGGTGGGAAGTGATACTTCTTTGTAGTGCAGATTTGCATTGTGCGGTTGCTTGGTTGGCCAAAATGGGTGTATGCGTTTTCTCCTGAATATATTCAGGAGAAAACGCATGCACCCTTTATGGACAATTCCATAATTGTCGAAGTTGTGATGCTTTTCCTGTGTTTAAAGGTGATTCCAATGTACTTCTGGAAATCTGTTTCATGCAAATCTCCCTCATTTTCAAGTCCGCCTCATGGCTTTTCCTCAACAGATTTTTGGAAGAGAGTAGTCCTGTATAACTCTGCAAGTTAGTGAATTGCTGTGCCCCTGAGCTCCATTTTTCAACTTGTGTTTTTGTGAGCTGACCGCAAACCCACAATTTTGCTTCAGGACCTATACTAGTTATGGGGGTGGGGCAGGCTGAGAGTTTGGTTAATTCTTCTTCGTGACGGGAAATTAGAGTGACATGTGGCCGTCCAAATGCCTACAGCTACTCTCTCATTGGTTCTCCCTCTTCCCTTATATCCTCTGCACAATGTGCCAACTGTGCGAACCAGGAGGTTATAGGGGCTGACTCTCCAAGTTGGAAGATTGATATTAAAGCAGTTGGAATGTCAAGCTGCAGCACATGGAGGGAAAAAATTAGTAGAGTTTTAGAAACCTTTCACCATCAGAGGGTGTCCATTCTCTAGGTTTCCCATACATGTTATAACTGTAGTGATATTCCCTTCTACCTGGAGAGTTGGGAACCATGGAATCAGTGGCAGGCATTATTGCTTTAAAGCGTCTGCATTTTCTCACCCAATCTCACCAATCCTCTCAGTCCCAGGTGAACAGCCTTATGCCACATCCAGCTGTTGTTGTAGATAGGGTCATTCCAAGTTTCATCAGAACCCCTGAAGGTGTTGTGTAAGAATTTCACTGTTTCTTTGTTTTGTTTTGAAATTCTTTTTTATAGTGGGTTTGAGCTGATTCTCACTGCCGTGTTTATGTCATTCTAGACACACTTGGTTCCCTTATGGAGACATATCAATACATAGGTTTTAAGATCCTTACTAGTCAGATATATTTCTCTGTGGGGAATAGGGGTGGTGAGTCCCATTCACTGAGGAAGGAGTTGGGCTTGTCTCTTCTGTATTTGGATTATGGAACGGTACCTGTGTTAATATCAAAATCTGGTTTTGTGTGTCTCCCCACCTCTCCTTCCCCCTTAAGCAAGCATAAGAGTGTTTTCTAAATCTGAGACTCTGTTCTCTTTCCTAATTCAGTTCATATGTAGCCAGGTTTACATTCCCTTCATAAGTGATATCTTATATCAGAATGTACCATGGCCCTTGTCATAATAATGCTCCATGACCCCTGTCATCACAATGCTCCATTCCCTGGTTATCACAATGCTCCATGTCCCTTGTCATAACAATTCTCCATGTACTTGTCATCACAATGCTACATGACACTTCTCATCACAAAGTTACATGCTCGTTTCATCACAATTCTCCATGCACTTGTCATTGCAATGTTCCATGACCCCTGTCATAGCAAGCTCCAAGTGTTTGTCATCACAATGCTTCACGACTTTATCATCTAAATTCTCAATGGCACTTTTCATCACAATGTTCCGTACCCTTGTCATCACAATGCTCCATGCCCTTGTCATCACAATGCTCCATGACCCCTGTCATCACAATGCTCCCTGACACCTGTCATCACAATGCTTCATGCCCCTTGTCATTACAGTGCTCCATGATGCTCGTCATGACAATTACCCATGGTCTTCTCATCACAATGCTCCACGGTTTTGCCATCACAATGCTCCATGCCCTGGTCATCTCAAAGCTCAATGTCCCTTGTCCTCACAATTCTCCACGTCCTTGTCATCACAATGCTCCATGGCACTTCTCATCACAATGTTATATGCTCTTGTCATAACAATACTCCATGCACTTGTCATCTCAATGCTCCATGACCCCTGTCATAGGAAGCTCCATGCGCTTGTCATCACAATGTTTCAGGACATGGACATTAAAATTATCAATGGCCCTTGTCATCTCAATGCTCCATGCGCTTATCATCACAATGCTCCTTTACCTTTGTCACAACAATCCTCCATGACACTTGGCATCACAATGCTCCGTGCTATTGTCATCACAATGGAACATGACATATGTCATCACAATGCTCCCTGACACCTGTCTTCACAATACTCCATGACCTTGTCATCACAATGCTCCATGCCCTTGTCATCACAATGTGCCATGCCCACTGTCATCAAAATAATCCATGAAACTTGTCAGACCAAAGCTCCATGCCACCTTTCATCACAATGCTCCATGAACCCTGTCATCACAATGCACCATGCCCATCATCATAATGCTTCATGCTCTTGTCATCACAACGAAATCAAAATGCTCTATGACCTCTGTCATCACAATGCTCCAAACCCTTGTGATCACAATGTTCCATAACACTTGTCATCACAATACCCCATGACGCTAGTCATCACAATTATCCATGGACTTCTCATCACAATGCCCCATGACATTTGTCATCACAATGCGCAATACACATGTCATCACAATGCTCCCTGACTCTTGCCATCAGTATGCTCCCTGAACCCTTTCATGACAAGGCTCCATGCCTTTTTCATCACAATGATCCATGCCATTTTCAGCCCAATGCTCCATGACACTTGTCATCACAATGATGCATGCCCTTGTCATCCCAATGCTCCATGACCCCTGTAATCACAATGCTCCATGACGCTTGTCATCACAGTGCTCCATGACACCTGTCATCACAATGCTCCATGCCTTTGTCAGCAAAATGCTACATGACCTTGTCATTACAATGTTCTATGCACTTGTCATCACAATACTCCATTACTATTGCCATCACAATCCTCCATGAACCTTGGGATCACATTGCTCCATGCCCTTGTCATCACAATGCTCCATGCTCCTTGAAATCAAAATGATCCATGACCTCTGTCATCACAATGCTCCAAACCCTTGTGATCACAATGTTCCATAACACTCGTCATCACAATGCTCCATGATGCCTGTCATCACAATACTCCATGCCCTTTTCATCACAATGCTCCATGACCTTTGTCATCACAATTCTCGATACACTTGCCATCACAATGCTCCCTGACACTTGTCATCAGAATGCTACTTGAACCCTGTCACAAAAAGGCGCCATGCCTTTTTCATCAAAATGCACCATGCCGTTTTCATCCCAATGCTCCATGCCATTGTCATCAAAATACTCCACAAGCTTGTCATCAGAATGCTCCATGTCCCTTGTCATCACAATTTTCCATGCACTTGTCAGCACAATGCTCCCTGACCCTTGTCATCACAATGCTCCAAGCCATTGTCATCACAATACTCCATTACCTTTGTCATCAGAATCCTCCACGACCCTTGGCATCACAATGCTCCATGGCATTGTCATCACAATGGGCCATTACATATGTCATCACAATGCTCCCTGACACCTGTCTTCACAATAATGAATGACCTGGTCATCACAATGCTCCATGCCCTTGTCATCACAATGCGCCATTCCAACTGTCATCGCAATAAGCCATGAAACTTATTAGACCAATGCTCCATGCCCTTGTCATCACAATGCCCCATGCCCTTGTTATCACAATGCTCCATGACCCCTGTCATCACAATGCTCCGTGACTCCAGTCATCACAAGGCTTCATGACCTATGTCATCACAATGGTCCATGCCCTTGTCATCAACAGTCTCTGTGACCTTTTTAACCACAATGCTTCATGAACTTTTCATCACAATGCTCTTTGACCCTTGTCATCACAATGCTCTATGCCTTTCTCAGCACAATGCTCCATGACCCTTGTCATCACAATGCTCCATGCGCTTGTCAGCACAATGCTCCATGACCCATGTCATCACAATGCACCATGCGCTTGTCGTCACAGTGCTCCACAATCTTGTCATCACAATGCTCCATAAACCTTGTCATCACAATGCTCCATGCACTTCAAATCAAAATGCTCTCTCACCACTGATAACACAATGTTACATCACTATTCATCACAATACTCCCTCAACCCTGTCATCACTATGTTCCATGACTCCTGTCATCACAATGCTACATGCACTTATCATCACAATGTTCGATGATCCCTGACATCACAATGTTCCATAACCCCTGTCATCAAAATGCTCCATAACCCTTTTCATCAAAATGCTCCATGACCCCTGACATCACAATGTTACATAACGCCTCTCATCAAAATGTTCCATGACCCTTTTCATCAAATTGGTCCATGACAATGTCATCAAAATGCTCCCTGCCCTTCTCATCACAATGCACCACGCCCTTGTCATCAAAATGCTCCATGACCTTTGTCATCACAAAGCTCCATGACCCTTGGCATCACAATGCTCCATGCCATTGTCATCACAATACCCCATGAAACCTCTCATCACATTGTTCCATGCAATTGTCATCAAAAAGCTCCATGGTGCTTGTCATCACACTGCTCGATGCCCTTCTCATCACAATGCTCCATGCCCTTGTCATTACAATCCTCCATGACCCATGTATCACTGTGTTCCGTGCCCTTGTCATCACAATGCTCCATGCCCACTCTCATCACAATAATCCATGAAACTTTTCAGACAAATGTTCCATGCCCTTGTCATCACAATGCTCCATTACCCCTGTCATAACAATGCTCCATGACCCCTGCCATCACAACGTTCCACGGCCTTGTCATCACAAGGCTCCATGACCCTTGTCATCACAATGCTCCAAGACCCCTGTAATCACAGTGCTACATGCCCTTGTCATCACAAAGCTCCATGATGCATGTCATCAGAATGCTCCATGCCCTTGCCATCACAATGCTCCATTACCCCTGTGATAACAATGCTCCATGACCCCTGCCATCAAGATGTTCCATGGCCTTGTCATCACAAGGCTCCATGACCCTTCTCATCACAATGCTCCAAGACCCCTGTAATCACAATGCTCCATGTCCCTTTTTATCTCAATGATCCATGAACCCTGTCATCACAATGCACCATGACCATCATCATAATGCTTCAGGCTATTGTCATCACAATGAAATCAAAATGCTCCATGACCTCTGTCATAACACTGCTCCAAACCCTTGTGATCACAATATTCCATAACACTTGTCATCACAATGCCCCATGACGCTCGTCATCACAATTATCTATGGTCTTCTCATCACAATGCTCCATGACCTTTGTCATCACAATGCTCAATACACTTGTCATCAAAATGCACCCAGACACTTGTTCTCTGTATGCTCCTTGAACCCTGTCATGACAAGGCTTCATGCCTTTTTCATCACAATGATCCATGCGTTTTTCATCACAATGCTCCAAGACACCTGTAATTACAATGCTCCATGCCCTTGTCATCACAAAGCTCAATGACGCATGTCATCAGACTGCTCCTTGGCCTTCTCATCACAATGCTCCATGCCCTTGTCATCACAATTTTCCAAGACACTCTAATCACAATGCTCCATGCCCCTTTTCATCAGTATGCTCCATGAGACTTGTCTCACAAGGCTCCATGGTTTTCTCATCACAATGCTCCAGCACCTTGTCATCACAATGCTTCACGACCTTGTCATGAAAATTTTCAATGGCCCTTGTCATCATAATGCTCCAAGCCCTAGTCATCACAATGCTCCATTATATTTGTCATCACAATCCTCCATTACATTTGGCATCACAATGCTCCATGCCATTGTCATCGCAAGGGACCATGACATATGTCATCACAATGCTCCCTGACACCTGTCTTCACAATACTCCATGACCTGCTCATCACAATGCCCCATGCCCTTGTCATCACAATGCCCCATGCCCACTGTCATCACAATAATCTATTAAACTTGTCAGACCAATGCTCCATGACCCTGTCATCACAATGCTCCATGCCCTTGTCATCACAATGCTCCATGACACATGTCATCACAATGCTCTGTGACTCCAGTCATCACAATGCTTCATAACATTTGTCATCACAGTGGTCCATGCCCACATCATCACAAAGCTCTGTGACCTTTGTAACCACAATACTCCATGAACTTTTCATCACAATGCTCCATGCCTTTGTCAGAACAATGCTCCATGACCCTTGTCATCACAATGTGCCACGTGATTTTCATCACAACGGTCCACAACCTTGTCATCGTAATGCTCCATAAACCTTGTAATCACAATGCTCCATGCACTTCTCATCAAAATGCTCTCTCAACAGAGATATCACAATGTTCCATCACTAGTCATCACAATACTCCCTCACCCCTGTAATCACAATGTTCCATGACCCCTGTCATCACAATGCTACATCCCCTTATCATCACAATGTTCCATGACCCCTGACATCACAATGTTCCATAACCCCTGTCATCAAAATGCTCCATGACCCTTTTCATCCCAAAGCTCCATGACCCCTGACATCACAATGTTCTATAACCCCTGTCATCAAAATGTTCCATTACACTTTTCATCAAATTGCTACATGACCCTGTCATCAAAATGCTCCCTGCCCTTCTCAACACAATGCACCACGCCCTTGACATCAAAATGCTCCATGACTTTTGTCATCACAAAGCTCCATAACCCTTGGAATCACAATGTTCCATGAACCCTCTCATCACATTGTTCCATGCCCTTGTCATCACAAAGCTCCATGACGCTTGTCAAAACAATGTTCGATGCCCTTCTCATCACAATGCTCCATGCCCTTGTCATTAAAATCCTCCATGGCCCATGGATCACAGTGTTCCGTGACCTTGTCATCACAATGCTCCATGCCCACTCTCATCACAATAATCCTTGAAACTTTTCAGACCAATGCTCCATGCCCTTCTCATCACAATGCTCCATTACCCCTGTCATAACAATGCTCCATGACACCTGCCATCACAATGTTCCACACCATTGTCATCACAAGGCTCCATGACCCTTGTCATCACAATGCTCCAAGACCCCTGTAATCACAATGCTCCATGCCCTTGTCATCACAAAGCTCAATGACACATGTCATCAGAATGCTCCATGGCCTTCTCATCACAATTCTCCTTGCCCTTGTCATCAAAATGCTCCAAGACCCCTGTAATCACAATGCTCCATGCCCCTTTTCATCTCAATGCTCCATGAACGCTGTCATCACAATGCACCATGCCCATCACCATAATGCTTCAGGCTATTGTCATCACAATGAAATCAAAATGCTCCATGACCTCTCTCATCACAATGCTCCAAACCCTTGTGATCACCATGTTCCCTAAAACTTATCATCACAACACCCCATGACGCTCATCATCACAATTATCCATGGTCTTCTCATCACAATGCTCCATGAACTTTGTCATCACAATGCTCAATACACTTGTCATCACAATGCTCCGTGACACTTGTCGTCAGTATGCTCCTAGAACCCTGTCATGACAAGGCTCCATGCCTTTTTCATAACAATGATCCATGCCATTTTCATCACAATGCTCCATGCCCTTGTCAGCACAAAGCTCCATGACACATGTCATCAGAATGCTCCATGGCCTTCTCATCACAATGCTCCATGCCCTTGTCATCACAATGCTCCAAGACCCCTGTAATCACAATGCTCCATGCCCCTTTTCATCAGAATGTTCCATGAGAATTGTCATCACAAGGCTCCATGGACTTCCCATCACAATGCTCCAGGACCTTGTCATCACAGTGCTCAATTCCCTTCTCATTACAATGCTCCATGACCCCTGTCATCACAATACTCCATGAACATTTTCAGCCCAATGCTTCATGACCTTCTCATCACAATGCTCCATGACCCATATCATCACAGTCCTCCATGACCACTGTCATCACAACACTCCATGACCCCTGACAACACAATGATCCGGGACTCTTGTCATCACAATGCTCCATTCCCTTGTCATCACAATGCTCCATGAACATTTTCAGCCCAATGCTCCATGACACTTGTCATCACAATGATCCATGCCCTTGTCATCCCAATGCTCCATGACCCCTGTAATCACAATGCTCCGTGACGCTTATCATCACAGTGCTCCATGACCCTTATCATCACAATTCTCCATGCCTGTGTCATCAAAATCCTACATGACCTTGTCATCACAATGCTCCATGAGCTTGTCATCACAATACTCCTTTACCATTTTCATCACAATCCTCCATGAACCTTGGGATCACATTGCTCCATGCCCTTGTCATCACAATGCTCCATGCTCCTTGAAATCAAAATGGTCCATGACTTCTGTCATCACAATGCTCCAACCCCTTGTGATCACAATGTTCCATAACACTTGTCATCACAACACTCCATGATGACTGTCATGACAATACTCCATGCACTTGTCGTCACAATGCTCCATGACCTTTGTCATCACAATTCTCAATACACTTGTCATCACAATGTTCCCTGACACTTGTCGTCAGAATACTCCTTGAACACTGTCATGAAAAGGCTCCATGCCTCTTTCATCAGAATGCTCCATGCCCTTTTCATCACAACGCTCCACGTCATTGTCATCACAATACTCCACAAGCTTGTCATCAGAATGCTCCATGATCATTGTCTTCAGAATGCTCCATGACCCCTGTCATCACAATGCTCCATACCCCTTGTCATTACAGTGTTCCATGACGCTCGTCATCACAATTATCCATGGTCTTCTCATCACAATGCCCCACGGTCTTGCCATCACAATGCCCCATGCCTTGGTCATCACGATGCTCCATGTCCCCAGTCATCACAATGCTCCATTACCCCTGTCATCACAATGCTCCATACCCCTTGTCATTACAGTGCTCCATGACGCTCGTCATCACAATTATCCATGGTCTTCTCATCACAATGCTCCACGGTCTTGCCATCACAATGCTCCATGACCTGGTCATCACAATGCTCCATGTCCCGTGTCATCACAATTCTCCACGTTCTTGGCATCACTATGCTCCATGATACTTCTCATCACAGTGTTACATGTTTTGTCATCACAATTCTCTATGCACTTGTCATCATAATGCTCCATGACCCCTGTCATAGCAAGCTCCATGTGATTGTCATCACAATGCTTCATGAACATGTCATCAAAATTCTCAATGGCCCTTGTTATCACAATGCGCCATGACCCTTGTCATCACAATGCTCCAAGCCCTTGTCATCAAAATGCTCCATTACCTTTGTCATCACAATCCTCCATGACACTTGGCATCACAATGCTACATTCCATTGTCATTGCAATAGACCATGACATATGTCATCACAATGCTCCCTGACACCCTTCTTCACAATACTCCATGACCTTCTCATCACAGTGCTCCATGCCCTTGCCATCACAATGCGCCATGCCCACTGTCATCACAATAATCCATGAAACTTGTCAGAAAAATGCTCCATGACCCTGTCATCACAAGGCTCCATGCCCTTTCATCACAATGCTCTATGACCCCTGTCATCACAATGCTCCGTGACTCCAGTCATCACAATGCTTCATGACCTTTGTCATCACAATGGTCCATGCCCTCGTCATCACAAGGATCTGTAACCTTTGTGACCACAACACTCCATGAACATTTCATCACAATGCTCGGTGACCCTTGTCATCACAATGCTCCATGCCTTTGTCAGCACATTACTCCATGAGACATGGCATCAAATATTCCATGCGCTTGTCATCACAATGCTCCACATCGTTGTCATCACAATGCTCCACAAACCTTGTCATCACAATGCTCCATGCGTTTGTCAGCACAATGATCCATGACCCATGTCATCACAATGTGCCCTGTGTTTCTCATCACAATGCTCCACAGCCTTGTCATCACAATGCTCCATGACCCCTAACATCACAATGTTCCATAAACACTGTCATCAAAATGTTCCATGACACTTTTCATCCAATTGCTCCATGACCCTGTCATCACAATGCTCCCTGCCCTTCTCATCACAATGCACCACACTCTTGTCATCAAAATGCTCCATGGCCTATGTCATCACAAAGCTCCATGACCCTTGGAATCACAATGCTCCATGCCATTGTCATCACAAAGCTCCATGAAACCTCTCATCACATTGCTCCATGCCGTTGTCATCACAAAGCTCCATGACGCTTGTCATCACAATGCTCCATGCCCTTGTCATTGCAATCCTCCATGACACATGTATCACTGTGTTCCGTGCCCTTGTCATCACAATGCTCCATGCTCACTCTCATCACAATAATCCATGAAACTTTTCAGACCAATGCTCCATGCCCTTCTCATCACAATGCTCCATTACACCTGTCATAACAATGCTCCATGACCCATGCCATCACAATGTTCTACGGCTTGTCATCACAAGACTCCATGGCCCTTGTCATCACAATGCTCCAAGACCCCTGTAATCACAATGCTCCATGCCCATGTCATCACAAAGCTCCCTGACGCATGTCATCAGAATGCTCCATGGCCTTCTCATCACAATACTCCATGCCCTTGTCATCACAATGCTCCAAGACCCTTGTTATTACAATGATCCATGCCTCTTTGCATCTCAATGCTCCATGAACCCTGTCATCACAATGCACCATGCCCATCATCATAATGCTTCATGCTATTGTCATCACAATGAAATCAAAATTCTCCATGACCTCTCTCATCACAATGCTCCAAACCCTTGTGATCACAATGTTCCATAACACTTGTCATCACAACGCCCCATGACGCTGGTCATCAGAATTATCCATGGACTTCTCATCACAATGCTCCATGACCTTTGTCATCACAATTCTCAATACACTTGTCATCACAATGCTCCCTGATACTTGTCATCAGTATGCTCATTGAACCCTGTCATGACAAGTCTCCATGCCTTTTTCATCACAATGATCCATGCCCTTTTCATCACAATGCTCCATGCCATTGTCATCACAATACTCCAGAAGCTTGTCATCAGAATGCTCCGTGACACTTTTCATCTCAATGATCCATGGCCCCTGTCATCACAATGCTCCATGACACCTGTCATCACAATGCTCCATGCCCCTTGTCATTACAGTGCTCCATGATGTTCGTCATCACAATTATCCATGGTCTTCTCATCACAGTGCTCCACGGTCTTGCCATCACAATGCTCCATGTCCCCAGTCATCACAATGGTCCATGACCCCTGTCATCACAATGCTCCATAGCGCTTGTCATTACAGTGCTCCATGACAGTCGTAATCACAATTGTCCATGGTCTTCTCATCACAATGCTCCACGACCTTGTCATCAAAATGCTCCATGACCCTTGTCATCACAATGCTCCATGACCACTGTCATAACAATGCTCCATGACCCCTGTCATCACAAGGCTCCATACCACTTGTCATTACAGTGCTCCATGACGCTCCTCATCACAATTATCCATGGTCTTCTCATCACAATGCTCCACGGTCTTGCCATCACTGTGCTCCATGCCTTGGGCATCACAATGCTCCATGTCCCCGGTCATCACAATGCTCCATGACCACTGTCATCACAATGCTGTATACCCCTTGTCATTACAGTGCTCCATGACACTCGTCATCACAATTATCCATGATCTTCTCATCACAGTGCTCCACGACATTGCCATCACAAGGCTCCATGCCCTGGTCATCACAATGCTCCATGTCCCCAGTCATCACAATGCTCCATGTCCCCTGTCATCACAATGCTCCATGACCACTGTCATCACAATGCTCTATACCCCTTGTCATTACAGTGCTCCATGACGCTCGTCATCACAATTATCCATGGTCTTCTCATCACAATGCACCACAATCTTGTCAGCAAAATGCTCCATGCCCCGGTCATCACAATGCTCCATGTCCCCTGTCATCACAATTCTCCACGTTCTTGGCATTACTATGCTCCATAATACTTCTCATCACAGTGTTACATGTTTTGTCATCACAATTCTCTATGCACTTGTCATCGCAATGCTCCATGATCCCTGTCACAGCAAGCTCCATGTGATTGTCATCACAATGCTACATGAACATGTCATCAAAATTCTCAATGGCCCTTGTTATCACAATGCTCCATGACCCTTGTCATCACAATGCTCCAAGCCCTTGTCATCAAAATGCTCCATTACCTTTGTCATCACAATCCTCCATGACACTTGGCATCACAATGCTACATTCCATTGTCATTGCAATAGACCATGACATATGTTTTCACAATGCTCCCTGACACCCTTCTTCACAATACTCCATGACCTTCTCATCACAATGCTCCATGCCCTTGTCATCACAATGCGCCATGCCCACTGTCATCACAATAATCCATGAAACTTGTCAGAAAAATGCTCCATGGCCCTTGTCATCACAATGCTCCAAGACCCCTGTAATCACAATGCTCCATGCCCATGTCATCACAAAGCTCCCTGACGCATGTCATCAGAATGCTCCATGGCCTTCTCATCACAATACTCCATGCCCTTGTCATCACAATGCTCCAAGACCCTTGTTATTACAATGATCCATGCCTCTTTGCATCTCAATGCTCCATGAACCCTGTCATCACAATGCACCATGCCCATCATCATAATGCTTCATGCTATTGTCATCACAATGAAATCAAAATTCTCCATGACCTCTCTCATCACAATGCTCCAAACCCTTGTGATCACAATGTTCCATAACACTTGTCATCACAACGCCCCATGACGCTGGTCATCAGAATTATCCATAGACTTCTCATCACAATGCTCCATGACCTTTGTCATCACAATTCTCAATACACTTGTCATCACAATGCTCCCTGATACTTGTCATCAGTATGCTCATTGAACCCTGTCATGACAAGTCTCCATGCCTTTTTCATCACAATGATCCATGCCCTTTTCATCACAATGCTCCATGCCATTGTCATCACAATACTCCAGAAGCTTGTCATCAGAATGCTCCGTGACACTTTTCATCTCAATGATCCATGGCCCCTGTCATCACAATGCTCCATGACACCTGTCATCACAATGCTCCATGCCCCTTGTCATTACAGTGCTCCATGATGTTCGTCATCACAATTATCCATGGTCTTCTCATCACAGTGCTCCACGGTCTTGCCATCACAATGCTCCATGTCCCCAGTCATCACAATGGTCCATGACCCCTGTCATCACAATGCTCCATAGCGCTTGTCATTACAGTGCTCCATGACAGTCGTAATCACAATTGTCCATGGTCTTCTCATCACAATGCTCCACGACCTTGTCATCAAAATGCTCCATGACCCTTGTCATCACAATGCTCCATGACCACTGTCATAACAATGCTCCATGACCCCTGTCATCACAAGGCTCCATACCACTTGTCATTACAGTGCTCCATGACGCTCCTCATCACAATTATCCATGGTCTTCTCATCACAATGCTCCACGGTCTTGCCATCACTGTGCTCCATGCCTTGGGCATCACAATGCTCCATGTCCCCGGTCATCACAATGCTCCATGACCACTGTCATCACAATGCTGTATACCCCTTGTCATTACAGTGCTCCATGACACTCGTCATCACAATTATCCATGATCTTCTCATCACAGTGCTCCACGACATTGCCATCACAAGGCTCCATGCCCTGGTCATCACAATGCTCCATGTCCCCAGTCATCACAATGCTCCATGTCCCCTGTCATCACAATGCTCCATGACCACTGTCATCACAATGCTCTATACCCCTTGTCATTACAGTGCTCCATGACGCTCGTCATCACAATTATCCATGGTCTTCTCATCACAATGCACCACAATCTTGTCAGCAAAATGCTCCATGCCCCGGTCATCACAATGCTCCATGTCCCCTGTCATCACAATTCTCCACGTTCTTGGCATTACTATGCTCCATAATACTTCTCATCACAGTGTTACATGTTTTGTCATCACAATTCTCTATGCACTTGTCATCGCAATGCTCCATGATCCCTGTCACAGCAAGCTCCATGTGATTGTCATCACAATGCTTCATGAACATGTCATCAAAATTCTCAATGGCCCTTGTTATCACAATGCTCCATGACCCTTGTCATCACAATGCTCCAAGCCCTTGTCATCAAAATGCTCCATTACCTTTGTCATCACAATCCTCCATGACACTTGGCATCACAATGCTACATTCCATTGTCATTGCAATAGACCATGACATATGTTTTCACAATGCTCCCTGACACCCTTCTTCACAATACTCCATGACCTTCTCATCACAATGCTCCATGCCCTTGTCATCACAATGCGCCATGCCCACTGTCATCACAATAATCCATGAAACTTGTCAGAAAAATGCTCCATGACCCTGTCATCACAATGCTCCATGCCCTTTCATCACAATGCTCTATGACCCCTGTCATCACAATGCTCCGTGACTCCAGTCATCACAATGCTTCATGACCTTTGTCATCACAATGGTCCATGCCCTCGTCATCACAAGGCTCTGTGACCTTTGTGACCACAACACTCCATGAACATTTCATCACAATGCTCGGTGACCCTTGTCATCACAATGCTCCATGCCTTTGTCAGCACATTACTCCATGACACATGGCATCAAATGTGCCATGCGCTTGTCATCACAATGCTCCACATCGTTGTCATCACAATGCTCCATAAACCTTGTCATCACAATGCTCCATGCGTTTGTCAGCACAATGTTCCATGACCCATGTCATCACAATGTGCCCTGCGTTTCTCATCACAATGCTCCACAGCCTTGTCATCACAATGCTCCATGCACCTCTCATCAAAATGCTCTCTCACCACTGATATCACAATGTTCCATCACTAGTCAACACAATACTCCCTCCACCCTGTCATCCCAATGTTCCATGACCCTTGTCACAACAATGCTACATGCTCTTATCATCACAATGCTCCATGACCCCTGACATCACAATGTTCCATAACCCCTGTCATCACAATGCTCCATGACCCTTTTCATCACAATGTTCCATGACCCCTAACATCACAATGTTCCATAAACACTGTCATCAAAATGTTCCATGACCCTTTTCATCCAATTGCTCCATGACCCTGTCATCACAATGCTCCCTGCCCTTCTCATCACAATGCACCACACCCTTGTCATCAAAATGCTCCATGGCCTATGTCATCACAAAGCTCCATGACCCTTGGAATCACAATGCTCCATGCCATTGTCATCACAAAGCTCCATGAAACCTCTCATCACATTGCTCCATGCCGTTGTCATCACAAAGCTCCATGACGCTTGTCATCACAATGCTCCATGCCCTTGTCATTGCAATCCTCCATGACACATGTATCACTGTGTTCCGTGCCCTTGTCATCACAATGCTCCATGCTCACTCTCATCACAATAATCCATGAAACTTTTCAGACCAATGCTCCATGCCCTTGTCATCACAATGCTCCATTACACCTGTCATAACAATGCTCCATGACCCCTGCCATCACAATGTTCTACGGCCTTGTCATCACAAGACTCCATGACCCTTGTCATCACAATGCTCCAAGACCCCTGTAATCACAATGCTCCATGCCCATGTCATCACAAAGCTCCCTGACGCATGTCATCAGAATGCTCCATGGCCTTCTCATCACAATACTCCATGCCCTTGTCATCACAATGCTCCAAGACCCTTGTTATTACAATGATCCATGCCTCTTTGCATCTCAATGCTCCATGAACCCTGTCATCACAATGCACCATGCCCATCATCATAATGCTTCATGCTATTGTCATCACAATGAAATCAAAATTCTCCATGACCTCTCTCATCACAATGCTCCAAACCCTTGTGATCACAATGTTCCATAACACTTGTCATCACAACGCCCCATGACGCTGGTCATCACAATTATCCATGGAATTCTCATCACAATGCTCCATGACCTTTGTCATCACAATTCTCAATACACTTGTCATCACAATGCTCCCTGACACTTGTCATCAGTATGCTCATTGAACCCTGTCATGACAAGTCTCCATGCCTTTTTCATCACAATGATCCATGCCCTTTTCATCACAATGCTTCATGCCATTGTCATCACAATACTCCACAAGCTTGTCATCAGAATGCTCCGTGACCCTTGTCATCTCAATGATCCATGACCCCTGTCATCACAATGCTCCATGACACCTGTCATCACAATGCTCCATGCCCCTTGTCATTACAGTGTTCCATGATGCTCCTCATCACAATTATCCATGGTCTTCTCATCACAATGCTCCACGGTCTTGCCATCACAGTGCTCCATGCCTTGGGCATCACAATGCTCCATGTCCCCGGTCATCACAATGCTCCATGACCACTGTCATCACAATGCTCTATACCCCTTGTCATTACAGTGCTCCAAGACCCTCGTCATCACAATTATCCATGGTCTTCTCATCACAATGCTCCACGATCTTGCCATCGCAATGCTCCATGCCCTGGTCATCACAATGCTCCATTTCCCCTGTCATCACAATTGTCCACGATCTTGGCATCACTATGCTCCATGACACTTCTCATCACAGTGTTACATGCTTTGTCATCACAATTCTCTATGCACTTGTCATCGCAATGCTCCATGACCCCGTCATAGCAAGCTCCATGTGCTTGTCATCACAATACTCCATGCCCTTGTCGTCACAATTCTCCATGACCTTTGTCATCACAATGGTCCCTGACACTTGTCGTCAGAATGCTCCCTGAAAACTGTCATGAAAAGGCTCCATGTCTTTTTCATCACAATGCCCCATGCCATTTTCATCAAAATGCTCCATGTCATTGTCATCAAAATACTCCACAAGCTTGTCATCAGAATGCTCCATGAAACTTGTCATCACAATGCTCCATGACCCCTGTTATCACAATGCTCCATACCCCTTGTCATTACAGTGCTCCATGACGCTCATCATCACAATTATCCATGGTCTTCTCATCACAATGCTCCACGGTCTTGCCATCACAATACTCCATGCCCTGGTCATTACAATGCTCCATGTCCCCTGTCATCACAATTCTCCACGTTCTTGGCATCACTGTGCTCCATGATGCTTTTCATCACAGTGTTACATGCTTTGTCATCACAATTCTCTATGCACTTGTCATCGCAATGCTCCATGATCCCTGTCACAGCAAGCTCCATGTGATTGTAATCACAATGCTTCATGAACATGTCATCAAAATTCTCAATGGCCCTTGTTATCACAATGCTCCATGACCCTTGTCATCACAATGCTCCAAGCGCTTGTCATCAAAATGCTCCATTACCTTTGTCATCACAATCCTCCATGACACTTGGCATCACAATGCTCCATTCCATTGTCATCGCAATGGACCATGACATATGTCATCACAATGCTCCCTGACACCCTTCTTCACAATACTCCATGACCTTCTCATCACAATGCTCCATGCCCTTGTCATCACAATGCGCCATGCCCACTGTCATCACAATAATCCCTGAAACTTGTCAAACCAATGCAACATGCCCCTGTCATCACAATGCTCCATGCCCTTTCATCACAATGCTCTATGACCCCTGTCATCACAATGCTCCGTGACTCCAGTCATCACAATGCTTCATGACCTTTGTCATCACAATGGTTCATGCCCTCATCATCACAAGGCTCTGTGACCTTTGTCACCACAGCGCTCCATGAACATTTCATCACAATGCTCGGTGACCCTTGTCATCCCAATGCTCAATGCCTTTGTTAGCACAATACTCCATGACCCATGGCATCACAATGTGCCATGCGCTTGTCATCACAATGCTCCACATCTTTGTCATCACAATGCTCCATAAACCTTGTCATCACACTGCTCCATGCACTTCTCATCAAAATGCTCTCTCACCTCTGATATCACAATGTTCCATCACTAGTCAACACAATACTCCCTCACCCCTGTCATCACAATATTCCATGACCCTTGTCACAACAATGCTACATGCCTTTATCATCACAATGCTTCATTCCCCTGACATCACAATGTTCCATAACCCCTGTCATCACAATGCTCCCTGCCCTTCACAACAGAATGCACCACACCCTTGTCATCAAAATGCTCCATGACCTTTGTCATCACAAAGCTCAATGACCCTTGTCATCACAATGCTGCATGCCATTGTCATCACAATGCTCCATGAACCCTCTCATCACATTGTTCCATGCCCTTGTCATCACAGGCTCCATGATGCTTTTCATCACAATGCTCGATGCCATTCTTATCACAATGCTCCATGCGCTTCTCATTACAATCCTCCATGACCCATGTATCACAGTGTTCCATGCCCTTGTCATCACAATGCTCCATTACCCCTGTCATAACAATGCTCCATGACCCCTGCCATCACAATGTTCCACAGCCTTGTCATCACAAGGCTCCATGACCCTTGTCATCACAATGCTCCAAGACCCCTGTAATCACAATGCTCCATGCCCTTGTCATCACAAAGCTCCATGACGCATGTCAACAGAATGCTCCATGGCCTTCTCATTCACGATGTTCCATGCCTTTGTCATCACAATGCTCCAAGACTCCTGTAATCGCAATGCTCCATGCCCCTTTTCATCTCAATGCTCCATGAACCCTGTCATCACAATGCACCATGCCCATCATCATAATGCTTCAGGCTATTGTCATCACAATGAAACCAAAATGCTCCATGACCTCTGTCATCACAATGCTCCAAATCCTTGTGATCAATATGTTCCATAACACTTATCATCACAACGCCCCATGACGCTCGTCATCACAATTATCCATGGTCTTCTCATCACAATGCTCCATGACCTTTGTCATCACAATACTCAATACCTTTGTCATCACAATGCTCCCTGACACTTGTTGTCAGTTTGCTCCTTGAACCCTGTCATGACAAGGCTCCATGCCTTTTTCATAAAAATGATCCATGCCCTTTTCATCACAGTGCTCCAAGACCACTGTAATCACAATGCTCCATGCCCTTGTCATCACAAAGCTCCATGATGCATGTCATCAGAACGCTCCATGGCCTTCTCATCCCAATGCTCCATGCCCTTGTCATCATAATGCTCCAAGACCCCTGTAATCACAATGCTCCATGGCACTTTTCATCAGAATGCTCCATGAGACTTGTCATCACAAAGCTCCATGGTCTTCTCATCACAGTGCTCCAGTACCTTGTCATCACAATGCTCCATGACCACTGTCATCACAACGCTCCATGAACCCTGACAACACAATGATCCGGGACTCTTGTCATTAAAATGCTCCATGACCATTGTCATCACAATGATCCATGCGCTTCTCATCCCAATGCTCCAGGACCCCTGTAATCACAATTCTCCGTGATGCTTGTCATCACAGTGCTCCATGAACCTTGTCATCATAATGGTCCTTGCCTTTGTCAACAAAATGGTACATAATCTTGTCATCACAATTCTCCATGCGCTTGTCATCACAATCCTCCATGACCACTGGGATCACATTGCTTCATGCCCTTGCCATCTCTCTCTTGCCTTTCTGGTTTTTACAGATATTCGGATGTCCCTTTTGACCGGTGGTAAGTGACAATTCTTTGTAGTGTGGATTTGTATTGCGCGCTTGCTTGATTGGCCAAAAAGGGCGTATGCGTTTTCTTCTGAATATATTCAGGAGAAAAGGCATACGCCCTTTTTGGCCAAGTGCATCTCTGTCCAAGTTGGGATGTTTTTCCTGTGCTTTAAAGGCGATTCCAATTTACCTCTTGAAATATGTTTTGTGCAATTCTGCCTCATTTTCAAGTCCGCTTCATTGCCTTCCCTCAACAGATTTTTGGAAGAGAGTAGTCCTTTATAAGTCTGCAGGTTTGTGAATTGCTGTGCCCCTGAGCTCCAATTTTCAAATCCCATCTTTGTGAGCTGGCCGCAAATCCACAATTTTGCTTCAGGACCTATACTGGTTCCAGGGGTCGCTATATTGGTTCCCTGTGGGTGGTTGAGGCTTTGGTTAATTCTTCTTCCTGCCGGGAACTTAGAGTGACATGTGACCTTCCAAATGCCTACATCTACTCTCTGATTGGTTCTCCCTCTTCCCTTTCATCCTCTGCACAATTAGCAAACTGTGCGAACCAGGAGGTTATAGGGGCTGAATCTCCTAAGTTGGGAGATTGATAGTAAAGCAGTTGGAATGCCAAAGTGGAGCACAAGGAGAGGAAAAATTAGGAGAGTTTTAGAAACCTTTCGCCATCACAGGGTGTCCATTTTCTAGGTTTCCCATACATGTTATAATTGTAGTGATATACCCTTCTACCTGGAGATTTGGGACACATGGAATGGTGGCATGCCTTACTACTTTAAAAGGTCTGCATTTTCTCTCCCAATCTCACCAGTCCTCTCAGTCCCAAGTGTCCAGCCTTATGTCTCATCCAGCTGTCTTTGCAGATAGGGTCATTCCAGGTTTCATCAGAAACCCTGAAGGAATTGTGTAAGAATTTCGCTGTTTTTTGGGGTTTTTTGAAATTCATTTTTATAATGGGGTTGAGCTGATTTTCACTGACGTGTTTATGCCAGTCTAGACACAATTGATTCCCTTACGGAGACATATCAATACATAGGTTTTAAGATTCTTAGTAGTCAGATATATTCCTCTGTGGGGCATAGGGGTGTTGAGTCCCGTTCACTGAGGAAGGTGTAGGTCTTGTCTATTCTGTATTTGGTTTATGGAATGGTACCTGTGCTAATATCAAACTCTGGTTTTATGCATCACCCCACCTCTCCTTTCCCCTGAAGCAGGCATAAGAGATTTTTGCTAAATGTGAGACTCTGTTCTCTTTCCTAATTCAGTTCATGTGTTGTGATATTGACATTCCCTCTATAAGTGATATCTTATGATAAGATTCTTTTTCTGTGTGACTAATTTCCCTTAAAATCATCATACCTAAATCCACTCTTTATGCTGCTACTGGCCTTGTATACATTGATTTCACGTCTGAGTGATATTCCGTTGTACAAAATTACCACAAGTTCTTTATGCATTTCTCTTTTTCCTGGGATATTTTAGGTGTACCAAAGTTGAGGTTCTTGTATGCAGAGCAGCCCTAAACTTTGGGGTGCCTGTGTCTTATTGACATTTAGTCTTCCCAAGTTATATGTCCATGAGTTGAAGTCCCCTTGCTCCGGGGCTTTGTATTTTAGATGTTTTAAAAACAGCATACACTTCTTCAGAGTGGCTCTTGGATATTTATACCCCACCCATCAGCGTGACTAGGCTCCCTGTTTTCCATGGCCTCTCCTGCATTTCTGGTTTGTACACATTTTTTGGATGGCCTTTCTGAGCAGTGGAAATTGAGACTTCTTTGTTGTGCGGATTTGCATTTCCCTCTTGCTTGGTTGGACAAAAACTCTGCATGTGTTTTTTTCCTGAAGATATTCACGAAAAAAATGCATACACCCTTTTGCCCAACCGCCTCATTTTAGAAATTCTGCTGCTTTTCATATGCTTTAAATGTGAGTACAATCTACCTTTTGAAATCTGTTTCCTGCAATTCTGCCTCTCATTCAGATCCTCTTCGTTACCTTACCTGAATATATTTTTGGACGTTGGTTATCATTTATATCTTTGCAGGTCTTTGAATTGTCTGCTCCTGAGCTCCATTTTGCAACTCGCTTTTTTTGTGAGCTGGCCGCCAAACCATTGGATTACTTCTGGCCCTATTCTGGTTCTGGGGAGGCAGGCTGAGCCTTTGGTTAATTCTTCTTCCTAATGGGAAATTAGAGTGACATGTGCCTGTCAAAAGTCCTACAGCTAATCTCTCATTGGTTCCCCCTCTTCCCATTTATCCTCTGCACAAATTGCAAACTGTGTGAAACAGGAGGTTAAAGGTGCTGATTCTCCAAGTGGGGAGATTTTTAGTAATGTGGCTGGAATGGCGAACCCCAGCACCAGGAGATCAAAACTGAGGTGCATTTTAGACACCTTTCCTGAGCACACGGTGTACATTCATCTCGGTTTCCCGGGCATGTTTTCGCTGTCAGAAGATTCCCTTGAACCTGAAGATTTGGGACCCATGGAATGGGTACCAGGCAGTATTACTTTAAAAGGTCTGCATTTCCTCACCCAGCCTCTCTAACATCTCTTAGCGTGCATAGCTTCCAGCCTTATATAATCATCCTGCTGTGGGTCTACATGTGTTCAATCCATGTTACATCGTAGCCCTTCAACAAAAGTTGTAAGAATTTTTGTCTGTCTCACTGTTTTTATAAATAGTTTTAAATTTATTTTTATATTGGTTACAGCTGATTTTCAAAGCTCTGTTTTTTGCTGCTGTACATCCACTTGATTCATGTACTGTGAGACAACAATAAATTCTTTTTCAGATGCTTACCAGTCATATGTATTATTTTCCAGTGACTTGAGTGGGCTGAGTGCAGTTCTTTGAGGTACCGTGTAGGCCTTGTCAGTTATTCAATTTGGTACTTGGAATGGTATCTTTGCTAATTTCAACCTCCTGGATAATACCTCACCATTCCCCACCTTTCCCATTTAGCAGCCTTATGTCTATTTTCTACATATTTGACTATGTTTCTGTTTTGTAATTTATTTCATGTGTAGCCATTTTTGATTCCACCTTTAAGTGACATCTTATGATATGTGTCTTTTTCTTTCTGACATATGTCACTTAGAATGATCGTATGTAACTCCTCCAGAGTTGTTACAACTGGCCTTATTTCATTGATTTCTGGATGAGTAATATTCCACTCTACATAAGTACCCCATCTCTTTTATCCATTTTATCCTTCCAGGGACATTTAGGTTATATCCAAGTTGAGGCCCTTTTTAACAGAGAGGTGGTAAACGTTGGGGTGCCTGTTTTCTGTCGATTTTTGTTTTTCCCAAAGTACACGCCCATGAGTGCAAGTGCCCTATGCTCTGTAGCTCATTTTTTAGATGTTTTAGCAAACACAATACACTTCTCCAGAGTGGCCGTTGGCAAATTACATTTCCACTATCAGCCTCACAGGGCTCCCTTTTCTCCTCGCCCTGTCCTGCATTTCTGGTGTTTACACTTTATGTGGATGGCCCTTCTGACTGATGTGAAGTGATACATTTTGTGATATTGATTTCCAGTGCCCACCTGTTTGGTTGGATAAAAAGTGTGTATGGCCTTTATTTGAATATATTCAGAAAAAATGCATACACCCTTTTTGGCCAACTGCATCATTGGCGATGTTCAGCCCCTTTTCTTGTGCTTTAATGGTGAGTCCTTTCTACCTCTTCAAATCTGTTTCCTGCCACTCTCCCTTGCTTACAAGTCCTTTTCTGTGACTTACCTCAAGACATTTTTCGACGATAGATATTTTCAACTCTGCAGTTTCATGAATTTTAGTGCCCCTGAGTTCCATTTTTCAACTTGTGTTTTTGGAAACTGGACACAAAACAGCGGGATTTCCTCTAGCCCTATTCTGTTTCCGTGGGCAATTCTAGCCTTTGATGAATTTGTCTTCTGGATTGGAAATTAGAGTGGCATGTGCCTGTCCGAACACCTAAGACTTGTCTCTAAATTTTTCTCATCTTTCTGCTTCATCCTCTGGACAAATTCCAAACTGTGTGCAACAGGATGTTGACGGTGCTGATATCCCCAAGTGAGGAGATTGTTAGGAAAGATGCTGGAGGGTTGAACCCGAGCACCAGGCAATGAGGAGATGAGGTGCCTTTTCCAAACTCTTTCCGATCAAATGGTGTACCATCCTCTAGGTGTGACAGGCATGTTTTAGCTGTAGGAAGGGTCCCGTGCATGTAAGGAGAACACCAGGGATTTTTCCAAATCAGTGCCTCCCCGAACCCCAAACTGGGGAATTTTTAAGCTACGGTTACACGTATGTCCTTTAAGGGCCTTGGGAAATAGGCAGAGCCCAAACTTTAGATGACTGAAATCTTCAGGGTCAGAAGCGCTCACCATCGGCCTTGCTTAGGTTACATTTTATCTGTCATTGATAGATGATGTCAATAAAAATATCTATTCTTTTTCAGATTATTTCCCCTTATAGGTTATTGCAAAATATTCAGTGTAGTTCCCTGTGCTATACAGTAGTTCCTTGTTGATGATCTCTTTTATACATAGCAGTGTGTATGTGTTAATCCCAAACTGTTAATTTATCCCTTCTCCTACCTTTCCCCTTTGGTAATAATAAATTATAAGATTTTATACTTCTCAGAAATGGGGGAGCTGAAAGAGAGGTATCATTTTCAATGGAAAAGCATTGAAAACAAGATTGAAGCTTCAGCCAAGAGTATTCGATGTACATCCATGGAAATAAATCACTTCATTTCTCTAATGTTGACCTGGCAAATAAGACAGACGTCTTCACTGAACTTGCTTATAGGAAAGTGATGGAAATATCAAATGTAAGTCTTAGAAACATCTTATTTTACCCGAGCATTATACACTGCTCTATGTTAACTACAGTTTGGCTCACACATCTGTTCATTGAAGTTACAATGTTCTCAATTTCTGTTACTGATCCTCCAGAGTGGACCCCAACAGGAGTCCCCGTGCCCAGTGTCATTGGAGCCAACAGATCAAGACTGAGTTTGGTTCAGAAGCAAAGGAAACATTATTTTGAAAACAGAATGGAGAGGTGAGAGCGTGCACTCCCCCATGGGCTGTGGGCAGGGCTGCTGTGTAGCGTCCCCGGCAGCCTCAGTGGGAGGGAGGGGATGGAGCTCTCGAGGGCTGCGTTGGCTGCAGCTCAGGCTCTATGCCGCGGAGTCTGCATGGGACCCCGCTAGCTTAGGTGTCGACCCAGCCATTCTGCACTAGGAAATCGGGTCTGAAGTGCCGGGTGTGGGACCTCTGCATGCGGAACCCTAGGAGCACGTGAAATTATACAAAGCACAAAGGAAAAACAGGTTAGACTTTATTTTATTGCCCAGATTCTCTTTTTATCTCCCAGGAATTTTTAATGAACGTTGCCGGAGAAGATCACCTCCTCTGCTTTTTGTTCCGTTCCTTATTCTTGGGGTGTTGAGGGTGCAGACCCCTCTTTTGTAACTGCTTCATGCTGTGGTGGGAGCCCTGATACATGGGGGGAGGGGCAAAACGTCTCCCCACCAGCCTCCTGGTGAGGTTGATTGTCCCAAGGCCTCCTGCCTCACTTCTCGTCCGCCTGAGCACCAGCATTGGAAGTGTACAGATTCTAATGACCTTTAAGGGTCCAGGAAAGAGAGGCGCAGAGATGCTGCGGTGGCAGGTTTCACCCCACCCCACATATGTTCGGCGACCTTAGGCTGACAGTTTTTGCCAGACTAGATGCTCTGACCAGTAGTCTGTGCTTTCTTTAATTAGGTACCTGAATTAATGTACAAACAGCACCATGTGTCAGAGCCCTGCCCACGCAACTCCCAGACAGTCCAGGGTCAGTGGTGATCCAGGACCATGACGTCCACTGAGTCAATGGCCTTTAGAAGTAGCCAGCAGTCCAGCCGGTCATATTGGCCACCATCACCGCGGTGTCTGTAGGGTTTCCTATGGTGAAAGCGTGATATACGTTTCCCCCGCCAAGCTTATTAGCTCCCCTCTGGGTGCAGTAAGTCCTGCAAGCAGTAGTCTGCTCTTTCGGGGCACAGTCTTGTCGTTTTCTGAGAGAAACTCCAGGTCAAGTGATGGTCACACGAGACATCTTGGGGGCCCGTTGCCCCCGTTTATCTCTCTGGAGGTTGGAGTTGGAGGGCCTCCTCACTCGAGGTCAGTGTGTCCACAGAGCGACCCCTGCAACTTCAGGGCATGATGGGTGGTTAGGATCACCACGTGGGGTCCTTTTCCCTTAGGAGGGAGCTGGCCTTGCGGGCTGCTGATTTCCAGCTTTTTAGATACCCCAGTATCCTGGCCTGATGAGTCGGTGGGCAAAGCCCTTGGTGACCATAGTTTATCATACCTGAAGGGCATTCTTGTGTTGCTCCATTTCAAGTGGTCCCAGTTTTTGCACTAAGGCTCCAAGGGTGATTAACCTTTGACCGGGTATGTAAAGGTCAAAGGGTTTAGCTAAATTAGGGAGTTCCTGGGCAAGGGTCTGTATTGACTGCTCTTTCCATTCTTGAAAGGCTGCTTCTGGATTCTATTCAAAAGGATCATCATCTTTTCGTGTCAGTGTTTCATGTAGAGGCCCAGCTATTACACTGTAGTCAGGGATCCAGATGCAGAAAACCTTGGCCTCCCCAGGAACCCCTAAGCTATCTTCTAGTTTTAGAAGAGGTAAGGCTGCAAATGGCTTCTTCCCTATCCTGGGATGCGTTTCTCCGAATATCTGTGAGAATGAAGCCCAGGCATGTCACCTTAGCCTGGGATATTTGAGCGTTTTTCTTGGACACCTTCTATCCTTTCTTGGCTAGGTAGTTCAGAGGCGTCTTTAGTAGGCCTGGCGATCAGAATGTCATCTGCATATTGAAGGAGGGTTCCCTTTTACAGAGGTTGAACTTTTAGGTCTTTAGAGGACATTTCCCCAATGATGGTGTGGGGATTTTTGAACCATTGGGGCAGGACGGCCCAGCATTATTGCTTTTGTTGCATGTTGTGTCCTGCCACTCACAAGCCAAAAATTCTTGTGACTCTGAGATGAATGGAATACAGAAGAAGGCATCATTGAAGTCTAATACAGAATGCCATGGCCTGGTGGAAGGTAGAATGACGAGCAGGGAGTAGGAAATAGGAGCTACTGGATGTATATCCTCGGTGGCTTCACTGACTGTCCTGATATCCTTTACCAGGTCTCCAGCAGCCCATGGGGCTCTCGTGGTCAGGCCAATCCCAGGATATGGAGCTCACCTGGGTTGCACCCCTACCCCACAGCCCACGGGGCTCTCGTGGTCAAGTCCCTCACAGGGTATGGAGCTCACCTCTGCAGCTACCCAGCCGCCCATGGGGCTCTCCTACTCAGGCCCTTCCCAGGATACGGAGCTCCCCTGGGCAGGTACCCCAGCAGGGCTGGACACACAGGAACTGTGCACATAGCCCACCTTGCAGAGAACCCCCAGATCACCTCTCGCTCACAGCTGACACAGAATACCTCAGAGCAGGACTTGAACTAACAAACAGCAGCTCTGACAGGTCTGTGACCATGGCTATCACTCTCTGCAGGCTCTTTCTGCCTGGTCTTCCAGACACTTCCACTGCAGCCAGGGCACCAGGCCTCTGTCTCCACCCACCATCACTCCTCTCCCTGACTCCTGGGTTCCTCTCATTAGGATAGGGTTTTCTTGAAGTTGTTTTCCACTCATGGACCAGATAAAATGATAAGAAAACAACCCGCAGCTGCAGCCCCTTGTCTATCCTGACTCTCAAGGGCCCACACCTGTTCCTAGGGCCTGGCCCGTTTAGCAAGTTTCATTTTCTGCAACTGTGAGCCCCTGAGGGGTGAGGATTGGCTGATTTTGGCAGCCTGAAACTGCCTGCCAGCCCTCCACAGGTGTGCCTGGGTTGAGGGCAATATAAACAGCTCTCCAGTGAGCGACAGCCCTTGTAGCTGTGACTGACGCCATATTCTCTGCCCCGTAGGCAGTGCCGGGGCTGTGCTGGTGGGAGGGAGTGAGGGGCCGTGGCTTTGTGGGTGGCCCAGTGTGAGTGGTGCTCTGCTGGACTTTCTGCAGGAGTTGCCAGGCTGCCATCTGCTAAAGAAGAGGATGTGTCACCGATACCTGCCGCTGGAATTTCTCCCCAGGCAGAGGTGAGGAAGTAAAAAAGCAGTGGGGGCCGTGTCAGGAGCGGTATCACAGGCAGGGAAATGGAAAGCTTCCAGATGAGCATCTGGGGCCAGGACCATCCTGACTGGCCTGCAGGCACCAAGTCGGCCTGTGTGCTGTCGCTGGTTTGGCTCCACAGCCCTTCCTCTAAGCTTGCAAGTTCTTGTACATATTCAGGTGTTTTACCTGGAAAGGGTGGGAAGAGTTCAGCTGAAGCAGGACTGGGGCTCAGCTCACGTTTACTCACAGATGCCTTGGAACGGTCCCCCAGCTTTGCAATGAGGACCCTCCTTGTTTGGGGGGCGGGCTGCTGGCTGTATGGGAGATGATTCCCCACCTCTGACCAATTTCAGAATTGTTTACCGCTGGAACAAGTGCCCTGATAGGGTTTTCCTTTGTATAACTGGTGGGTTCAGGTTTTTTTTCCTTTTTTGGTTCAAGTTAGATTTTATTCCTCTTTTATGTATTTACTGATATAAGCATGGAAATATTCATTCATATAAATACATCTGTGTGAAGGGAAGAACATTTTCTGTTTTATTTTTAAATTTTATTTTCTTAAATTTTAAAATTTAATTTTATTTACATTTTTATACAGCAGGTTATTATTAGTTATGTATTTTATGCATATACATGTAGACAGGTCAATCCCAATCTCCCAACATATGCCACCAACACCACACCATGGCTTCCCACACTTGGTGTCCATACGTGTATTCTCTACCTCTGTGTCTCTATTTCTTCCCTGCAAACCAGTTCATCTATACCATTTTTCTAGGTTCCACATATATGCATTAATATACAATATTTGTTTTTCTCTTTCTGACTTACTTCATTCTGTATGACAGTCTCTAGATCCATCGACGTCTCTACAAATGACCCAGTTTCATTCCTTCTTATGGCTGAGTAATATTACATTTTATATATGTACCACATCTTTATCCATTCGTCTGTCTGTGGGTATTTAGGTTGCTTCCATTACCTGGCTATCGTAAATAGTGCTGAAATGAGCATTGTGGTGAATGTGCCTTTTTGATTTATGGTTTTCTCAGGGTATATGCCCAGAAGTGGGATTGCTGGATCATATGGTAATTCTATTTCTAGTTTTTTTAAGGAAACTCCATACTCTTCTCCATCGTGACTGTATCAATTTACATTTCCACCACTAGTGGAAGAGGGATCCTTTTGTCCACACCCTACCCAGAATTTGTTGTTTGTAGATTTTCTGATGATGCCGATTCTAACAGGTGTGCGGTGATACCTCATTGTAGTTTTGATTTGCATTTCTCTAATAATTAGTGATGTTGAGCAGCTTTTCATGTGCGTCTTGGCCATCTCTGTGTCTTCTTTGAAGAAACGTCTCTTTAGATCTTCTGCCCAATTTTGTACTGGGTTGTTTGTTTTTTTAATATTAAGCTGCATGAGCTCTTTATATATATTGGAGATTAAACCTTTGTCCATTGATTCGTTTGCAAATATTTTCGCCCATTCTGAGGGATGCTTTTTGCCATTCCCGTTTTTTTAACAAAAAGAGAAAGAAAGAAAAAGAAGCAGAACACTAATGTGTGTAAAATATGCCTTTTGAAACTGTCGTTTTGAAATATGGACGTCTTTTGAATTTTTTGGTCGATATATGAACCCAGGATTTGTTTTCATGGCAGGTGTCATTTACAGGCCTGCAATGATTTTGAATATCAACTGACCATTAGCGCTGGGATTAAAGCTGCTGTTGTGTGAAACGGCCACAAGGTGGCAGCAGTTCTCCCTTACCAAATCTGGTTACTGGGGCAACAGAGCTTCAATGGTAGTCGTGTTCTAGATTGTAATTTAGAATGGAATGTGCCAGGAGAAAGCCCCTAACGTTTGTCTCACTACTTCTTGTTCGTGTTTTTAATTTAATTTTTTTATTTTTTATTACAGCAAATTTGATTACAATGTTTGGCTTGTTGTAGGTGTGGAAGATGTGGTTCTTTTACACATATACATATGTCAGTTCTTCCTGGGATCATTTTCCCATGTAACTTATGACAGAATGTTGAGTAGTCTTCTCTGGGTATTCTGTATGTCTTCGGTGATTATATATGTCACCTGTGTTTGTATATGTCTGTTAACCCCACTATCATAATGAAACCAATCCTCACACCTTTCCATTGGTGAACCATAAGTTTGTTGAAAGAATCTGTGATTGCCCTTCTCCGTGGAAATATCTGCCCTGGTATCCATTTTTCGGTCACACCTATAAGAGATATGATATGATATGTGTCTTTCACTTTCTGACTTACTACAAGTCACGTGATTACCTCTAGACACACCTAGGTGCTGCAAATGGCATTGTGTCCTTTTATTCCTTGGCTTCTATTCTGCCTTAGCGAGGTCCATTTTCAACAGTGTGATTCCCTGAGGGCTGAGGATTAGCTGACCTGGGTAGCCTGACCCTGCCGGCCGGCCCTCCCCAGGTGTGCCTGGGTTGAGACCAATATAAACAGCACTGCAGGCAGCAATAGCCCCTGAAGCTCTTCCTGACGCCATATTCTCTGCCCAGTAAGCAGTCTCGGGGCTGTGCTGGTGGGAGGGAGTGAGGGGTCACTGCTTTGTGGGTGGCCCGGTGTGAGTGGGTCTCTGCTGGACTTTCTGCAGGAGTTGCCAGGCTGCCACCTGTAAAGAAGAGGATGTGTCACCCATACCTTCCGCTGGAATTTCTCTGTGGACAGAGGTGAGGAAGGAAAAAAGCAGTGGGGGCCGGGACAGGAGGGGTATCTCAGGCAGGGCAATGGAAAGCTTCCAGAAGAGCGCCCAGGGCCAGGACCATCCTGGCTGGCCTGCAGGCACCAAGTTGGCCTGCGTGCTGTCGCTGGTGTGGCTCCACGCCCATTCCTCTAGGCTTTCAAGGCCTTGTACATATTCAGGTGTTTTACCTGGGAAGGGTGGGAAAAGTTCAACAGCAGCTGGCCTCGGGCTCAGCTCACGGTTACTCACAGATGCCTCGGCATGGCCCCCCGCTTTGGAATGAGGACGCTCCTTGCGTAGGAGTGGGCTGGTGGCTGTATGGGAGATGATTCCCCACCTCTGACCAATTTCAGAATTGTTTACCGCTGGAACAAGTGCCCTGATAGGGTTTTCCTCTGTCTAACTCGTGGGTTCAGGTTTTTTTTTCTTTTTTGGTTCAAGTTAGATTTTATTCCTCTTTTATGTATTTATAGATATAAGCATGGAAATAATTCATTCATATAAATACATCTGTGTGAAGGGAAGAACTTTTTTCTCTTTTATTTTTTAAAATTTTGAAATTTAATTTTATTTATTTTTTATACAGCAGGTTATTATTAGTTATGTATTTTATGCATATACATGTATACAGGTCAATCCCAATCTCCCAACTCATCCCAACACCACCTCCCCATGGCTTCCCACACTTGGTGTCCATACGTGTGTTCTCTATATCTGTGTCTCTCTTTCTTCCCTGCAAACAAGTTCATCTGTACGATTTTTCTAGGTTCCACATATATGCATTAATATACAATATTTGTTTTTCTCTTTCTGACTTACTTCATTCTGTATGACAGTCTCTAGATCCATCGACGTCTCTACAAATGACCCACTTTCATTCCTTCTTATGGCTGAGTAATATTCCATTTTATATATGTACCACATCTTTATCCATTCGTCTGTCTGTGGGTATTTAGGTTGCTTCCATTACCTGGCTATCGTAAATAGTGCTGAAATGAGCATTGTGGTGAATGTGCCTTTTTGATTTATGGTTTTCTCTGGGTATATGCCCAGAAGTGGGATTGCTGGATCATATGGTAATTCTATTTCTAGTTTTTTTAAGGAAACTCCATACTGTTCTCCATCGTGACTGTATCAATTTACATTTCCACCACTAGTGGAAGAGGGATCCTTTTGTCCACACCCTCTCCAGAATTCGTTGTTTGTAGATTTTCTGATGATGCCGATTCTAACAGGTGTGAGGTGATACCTCATTGTAGTTTTGATTTGCATTTCTCTAATAATTAGTGATGTTGAGCAGCTTTTCATGTGCGTCTTGGCCATCTCTGTGTCTTCTTTGAAGAAACGTCTCTTTAGATCTTCTGCCCATTTTTGTATTGGGTTGTTTGTTGTTTTAATATTAAGCTGCATGAGCTCTTTATATATATTGGAGATTAAACCTTTGTCCACTGATTCGTTTGCAAATATTTTCGCCCATTCTGAGGGATGCTTTTTGCCATTCCGTTTTTTTAACAAAAAAAGAAAGAAAGAAAAAGAAGCAGAACACTAATGTGTGTAAAATATGCCTTTTGAAACTGTCGTTTTGAAATATGGACGTCTTTTGAATTTTTTGGTCGATATATGAACCCAGGATTTGTTTTCAGGGCAGGTGTCATTTACAGGCCTGCAATGATTTTGAATATCAACTGACCATTAGCGCTTGGATTAAAGCTGCTGTTGTGTGAAACGGCCACAAGGTGGCAGCAGTTCTCCCTTACCAAATCTGGTTACTGGGGCAACAGAGCCTCAATGGAAGTCGTGTTCTAGATTGGAATTTAGAATGGAATGTGCCAGGAGAAAGCCCCTCAAGTTTGTCTCACTACTTCTTGTTCGTGTTTTTAATTTAATTTTTTATTTTTTATTACAGCAAATTTGATTACAATGTTTGGCTTGTTGTAGGTGTGGAAGATGTGGTTCTTTTACACATATACATATGTATGTACTTCCTGGGATCCTTTTCCCATGTACCTTATGACAGAATGTTGAGTGTTCTTCTCTTGGTATTCTGTAGGTCTTTGGTGATTATATATGTCACCTGTGTTTGTATATGTCTGTTAACCCCACTATCATAATGAAACCAATCCTCACACCTTTCCATTGGTGAACCATAAGTTTGTTGAATGAATCTGTGATTGCCCTTCTCCGTGGAAATATCTGCCCTGGTATCCATTTTTCGGTCAAACCTATAAGAGATATGATATGATATGTGTCTTTCACTTTCTGACTTACTACAAGTCACGTGATTACCTCTAGACACACCTATGGTGCTGCAAATGGCATTGTGTCCTTTTATTCCTTGGCTTCTATTCTGCCTTAGCGAGGTCCATTTTCAACAATGTGGTTCCCTGAGGGCTTCGGATTAGCTGACCTGCGTAGCCTGACCCTGCCGGCCGGCCCTCCCCAGGTGTGCCTGGGTTGAGGTCAATATAAACAGCACTGCAGGCAGAAATAGCCCCTGAAGCTGTGCCTGACTCCATATTCTCTGCCCCGTCAGCAGTCTCGGGGCTGTGCTGGTGGGAGGCTGTGAGGGGCCACGGCTTTGTGGGTGGCCCTGTGTGAGTGGGTCTCTGCTGGACTTTCTGCAGGAGTTGCCAGGCTGCCACCTGTAAAGAAGAGGATGTGGCACCCATACCTACGCTGGAATTTCTCTCCGGACAGAGGTGAAATGAAAAAATCAGTGGGGCCGGGAGCGGAGGGGTATCTCAGGCAGGGCAATGGAAAGCTTCCAGAAGAGCGCCCAGGGCCAGGACCATCCTGGCTGGCCTGCAGGCACCAAGTTGGCCTGCGTGCTGTCGCTGGTGTGGCTCCACGGCCCTTCCTCTAGGCTTTCAAGCCCTTGTACATATTCAGGTGTTTTACCTCGGAAGGGTGGGAAAAGTTCAAAGGCATATGGCCTGTGGCTCATGTCACGGTTACTCACAGATGCCTCGGAATGGCCCCCACCATTGCAATGAGGACGCTCTTTGCATAGGAGTGGGCTGGTGGCTGTATGGGAGATGATTCCCCACCTCTGACCAATTTCAGAATTGTTTACCGCTGGAGCAAGTGCCCTGATAGTGTTTTCCTCTGTATAACTGGTGGGTTCAGGTTTTTTTTTTCTTTTTTGGTTCAAGTTAGATTTTTTTCCTCTTTTATGTATTTATAGATATAAGCATGGAAATAATTCATTCATATAAATACATCTGTGTGAAGGGAAGAACTTTTTTCTGTTTTATTTTTAAGTTTTATTTTTTAAAATTTTGAAATTTAATTTTATTTATTTTTTTATACAGCAGGTTATTATTAGTTATGTATTTTATGCATATACATGTATACAGGTCAATCCCAATCTCCCAACTCATCCCACCACCACCAACCCATGGCTTCCCACACTTGGTGTCCATACGTGTGTTCTCTACCTCTGTGTCTCTATTTCTTCCCTGCAAACCAGTTCATCTGTACCAATTTTCTAGGTTCCACATATATGCATTAATATACAATATTTGTTTTTCTCTTTCTGACTTACTTCATTCTGTATGACAGTCTCTAGATCCATCGACGTCTCTACAAATGACCCACTTTCATTCCTTCTTATGGCTGAGTAATATTCCATTTTATATATGTACCACATCTTTATCCATTCGTCTGTCTGTGGGTATTTAGGTTGCTTCCATTACCTGGCTATCGTAAATAGTGCTGAAATGAGCATTGTGGTGAATGTGCCTTTTTGATTTATGGTTTTCTCTGGGAATATGCCCAGAAGTGGGATTGCTGGATCATATGGTCATTCTATTTCTAGTTTTTTTAAGGAAACTCCATACTCTTCTCCATCGTGACTGTATCAATTTACATTTCCACCACTAGTGGAAGAGGGATCCTTTTGTCCACACCCTCCCCAGAATTCGTTGTTTGTAGATTTTCTGATGATGCCGATTCTAACAGGTGTGAGGTGATACCTCACTGTAGTTTTGATTTGCATTTCTCTAATAATTAGTGATGTTGAGCAGCTTTTCATGTGCGTCTTGGCCGTCTCTGTGTCTTCTTTGAAGTAACGTCTCTTTAGATCTTCTGCCCATTTTTGTATTGGGTTGTTTGTTTTTTTAATATTAAGCTGCATGAGCTCTTTATATATATTGGAGATTAATCCTTTGTCCATTGATTCGTTTGCAAATATTTTCGCCCATTCTGAGGGATGCTTTTTGCCATTCCGTTTTTTTAAAAAAAAAAAGAAAGAAAGAAAAAGAAGCAGAACACTAATGTGTGTAAAATATGCCTTTTGAAACTGTCGTTTTGAAATATGGACGTCCTTTGAATTTTTTGGTCGATATATGAACCCAGGATTTGTTTTCAGGGCAGGTGTCATTTACAGGCCTGCAATGATTTTGAATATCAACTGACCATTAGCACTGGGATTAAAGCTGCTGTTGTGTGAAACGGCCACAAGGTGGCAGCAGTTCTCCCTTACCAAATCTGGTTACTGGGGCAACAGAACCTCAATGGAAGTCGTGTTCTAGATTGGAATTTAGAATGGAATGTGCCAGGAGAAAGCCCCTCAAGTTTGTCTCACTACTTCTTGTTCGTGTTTTTAATTTAATTTTTTTTATTTTTTATTACAGCAAATTTGATTACAATGTTTGGCTTGTTGTAGGTGTGGAAGATGTGGTTCTTTTACACATATACATATGTCAGTTCTTCCTGGGATCCTTTTCCCATGTAGCTTATGACAGAATGTTGAGTATTCTTCACTTGGTATTCTGTAGGTCTTCGGTGATTATATATGTCACCTGTGTTTGTATATGTCTGTTAACCCCACTATCATAATGAAACCAATGCTCACACCTTTCCATTGGTGAACCATAAGTTTGTTGAATGAATCTGTGATTGCCCTTCTCCGTGGAAATATCTGCCCTGGTATCCATTTTGCGGTCACACCTATAAGAGATATGATATGATATGTGTCTTTCACTTTCTGACTTACTACAAGTCACGTGATTACCTCTAGACACACGTACGGTGCTGCAAATGGCATTGTGTCCTTTTATTCCTTGGCTTCTATTCTTCCTTAGCGAGGTCCATTTTCAACAATGTGATTCCCTGAGGGCTGAGGATTAGCTGACCTGGGTAGCCTGACCCTGCCGGCCGGCCCTCCCAAGGTGTGCCTGGGTTGAGGTCAATATAAACAGCACTGCAGGCAGCAAAAGCCCCTGAAGCTCTGCCTAATGCCATATTCTCTGCCCAGTCAGCAGTCTCGGGGCTGTGCTGGTGGGAGTGATTGGGAGGTCACGGCTTTGTGGGTGCCCCGTTGTGAGTGGGTCTCTGTTGGACTTTCTGCAGGAGTTGCCATGCTTCCACCTGTAAAGAAGAGGATGTGTCACCCATACCTTCTGCTGGAATTTCTCTGTGGACAGAGGTGAGGAAGGAAAAAAGCAGTGGGGGCCGGGACAGGAGGGGTATCTCAGGCAGGGCAATGGAAAGCTTCCAGAAGAGCGCCCAGGGCCAGGACCATCCTGGCTGGCCTGCTGGCACAAAGTTGGTCTGCATGCTGTCGCTTGTGTGGCTCCACGGCCCTTCTCTAGGCTTTCAAGGCCTTGTACATATTCAGGTGTTTTACCTGGGAAGGGTGGGAAAAGTTCAACAGCAGCTGGCCTGGGGCTCAGCTCACGGTTACTCACAGATGCCTCAAGTCCCTTTCACTGAGGAAGGTGTAGGTCTTGTCTATTCCATAGTTTATTTTTGGAATGGTACCTGTGCTTATATCAAACTCTGGTTTTATGCATCACCCCACCTCTCCTTCCCCCTTAAGCAGGCATAAGAGTGTTTTCTAAATGTGAGACTCTGTTCTCTTTTCTAACTCAGTTCAAGTGTAGCCATGTTTACAGGATCTTCATAAGTGATATCTTATGATAAGTTTCTTTTTCTGTGTGACTTATTTCACTTAGAATCATCGTACCTGAATCCACGCATTTTGCTGCTAGTGGTCTTATGACATTGATTTCAAGGCTGAGGTATATTCCAACTTAAGTAAGTACCGCAATTTTTTGAACCATTTTTATATTTCCTGGGTCATTTAAAGTGTACCCAATTGGAGGTTCTTGTAAGCAGTGCAGCCCTAAATTTTGGGGTGCCTCTGTCTTATTGATTTTCAGTTTTCCCAAGGTATATTCCCTAGACTGGAAGTGCCCTTGGCTCTGTAGCTCTGTTCTTTACTTGTTTTAGGGAACACAATGCACTCCTCCAGAGAGGCAGCAGGCAATTTACATCCCTCGCATCAGCATAACAAGGCTCCCTGTTCTCCAGGACCTGTCTTGCCTTTCTGGTTTTTACACATCTTGTGGATGTCCCTTTTGACCGGTGGGAAGTGATACTTCTTTGTAGTGCAGATTTGCATTGCGCGCTTGCTTGCTTGGCCAAAAAGGGCGTATGCGTTTTCTCCTGAATATATTCAGGAGAAAATGCATACGCCCTTTTTGGCCAAGTGCATCATTGTCGAAGTTCTGCCCCTCTTCCTGTGCTTTAAAGGCGATTCCAACGTACCTCTTGAAATCTGTTTCCTGCTATTCTGCCTCTCTTTCAAGTCCGCCTCGTTGCCTTCCCTTAACAGATTTTTGGACGTTAGTTGTCCTTTACTACTCTGCCAGTTTGTGAATTGCTGTGCCCCTGAGCTCCATTTTTCAACTCGTTTTTGGTGAGCTGACAGCAAGTCCAAAATTTTCGTTCAGGACCTATGCTGGTTCCCGGTGGGGGGTTGAGACTTTGGTTAATTCTTCTTCCTACCGGGAATTTAGAGTGATATTTGCCCGTCCAAATGCCTAACAGCTACTCTCTCATTGGTTCTCCATCTTCCATTTCATCCTCTGCCAAATTGACAACCTGTGCGAACCAGGAGGTTAAAGGGGCTGTCTCTCCAATTTGGGAGGTTGATAGTAAAGCAGATGGAAAGTCAAACCGGAGCACCAGGAGAGGGACTATTCGTTGAGTTTTAGAAAGCATTCATATTCACAGTGTGTCCGTTCCCTAGGTTTCCCGTATATGTTATAGCTGTAGTAATATTCCATTCAAGCTGGAGAGTTAGGACCCTTGGAATGGGTGCCATGCATTATTGCTTTAAAGGTTCTGCATTTGCTCACCCAATCTCACCAATCCTCTTAGTCCCAAGTGTCCAGCCTTATGCCACATCCAGCTGTCGTTGTACATAGGGTCATTCCAGGTTTCATCAGAGACCCTGAAGGAATTGTAAAGAATTTCCCAGTTTTTTTGTTTTGTTTTTGAAATTCCTTTTTATCGTGGGTTTGAGCTGATTATCGCTGCCATGTTTATGCCAGTCTAGACACACTTGATTCCCTTATGGAGACATATCAATACATAGGTTTTAAGATTCTTACTAGTCAGACATATTCCTCTGCGGGAAATATGGGGTTTTGAGTCCCTTTCACTGAGGAAGATGTAGGTCTTGTCTATTCCATAGTTGGTTTTTGGAACGGTACCTGTGCTTATATCAAACTCTGGTTTTATGCATCACCCCACCTCTCCTTCCCCCTTCAGCAGGCATAAGAGTGTTTTCTAAATGTGAGACACTGTTCTCTTTCCTAACTCAGTTCAAGTGTAGCCATGTTTACAGGATCTTCATAAGTGATATCTTATGATAAGTTTCTTTTTCTGTGTGACTTATTTCACTTAGAATCATCGTACCTGAATCCAACCATTTTGCTGCTAGTGGTCTTATGAAATTGATTTCATGGCTGAGGGATATTCCATCGTACGTAATTACCACAATTTTTTGAACCATTTTTATATTTCCTGGGATATTTAAGGTGTACCCAAGTTGAGGTCCTTGTAAGCAGTGCAGCCCTAAATTTTGGGGTGGCTCTGTCTTATTGATTTTCAGTTTTCCCAAGGTATATTCCCTAGACTGGAAGTGCCCTTGGCTCTGTAGCTCTGTTGTTTACTTGTTTTAGGGAACACAATGCACTCCTCCATAGAGGCAGTTGGCAATTTACATCCCGTCCATCAGCATAACAAGGCTCCCTGTTCTCCAGGGCATGTCTTGCCTTTCCGGTTTTTACACATTTTGTGGATGTCCCTTTTGACCGGTGGGAAGTGATACTTCTTTGTAGTGCAGATTTGCATTGCCCGCTTGCTTGCTTGGCCAAAAAGGGCGTATGCGTTTTCTCCTGAATATATTCAAGAGAAAACACATACGCCCTTTTTGGCCAAGTGCATCATTGTTGAAGTTGTGCCCCTCTTCCTGTGCTTTAAAGGCGATTCCAACGTACCTCTTGAAATCTGTTTCCTGCTATTCTGCCTCGCTTTCAAGTCCGCCTCGTTGCCTTCCCTCAACAGATTTTTGGACGATAGTTGTCCTTTATTACTCGGCCAGTTTGTGAATTGCTGTGCCCCTGAGCTCCATTTTTCAACTCGTTTTTGGTGAGCTGACCGCAAGTCCAAAATTTTGGTTCAGGACCTATGCTGGTCCCAGTGGGGGGCTGAGACTTTGGTTAATTCTTCTTCCTGCCAGGAAATTAGAGTGATATGTGCCCGTCCAAATGCCTAACAGCTACTCTCTCATTGGTTCTCCCTCTTCCCTTTCATCCTCTGCCAAATTGGCCACCTGTTCGAACCAGGAGGTTAAAGGGGCTGTCTCTCCAAGTTGGGAGGTTGATAGTAAAGCAGATGGCAAGTCAAACCGGAGCACCAGGAGAGGGACTATTCGTTGAGTTTTAGAAACCTTTCATATTCACAGTGTGTCTGTTCTCTAGGTTACCTGTACATGTTATAGCTGTAGTAATATTCCCTTCAACCTGGAGAGTTGTGACCCATGGAATGTGTGCCAGGCATTTGTGATTTAAAGGGTCTGCATTTTCTCAACCAATCTCACAAATCCTATTAGACCCAAGTGTCCAGCCTTATGCCACATCCAGCTGTGGTTGTAGATAGGGTCATTCCAGGTTTCATCAGACCCTGAAGGAATTGTAAAGAATTTCCCAGTTTTTTTGTTTTGTTTTTGAAATTCCTTTTTATAGTGGGTTTGAGCTGATTCTCGCTGCCATGTTTATGCCAGTCTAGACACACTTGATTCCCTTACGGAGACATATCAATACATAGGTTTTAACATTCTTACTAGTCAGATATATTCCTCTGGGGGAACTATGGGGTTTTGAGTCCCTTTCACTGAGGAAGGTGTAGGTCTTGTCTATTCCATAGTTGGTTTTTGGAACGGTACCTGTGCTTATATCAAACTCTGGTTTTATGCATCACCCCACCTCTCCTTCCCCCTTAAGCAGGCATAAGAGTGTTTTCTGAATGTGAGACACTGTTCTCTTTCCTAACTCAGTTCAAGTGTATCCATGTTTACAGGATCTTCATAAGTGATATCTTATGATAAGTTTCTTTTTCTGTGTGACTTATTTCACTTAGAATCATCGTACGTGAATCCACCCATTTTGCTGCTACCGGTCTTATGACATTGATTTCATGGCTGAGGGATATTCCAATGTACGTAAGTACCACAATTTTTTGAACCCTTTTTATATTTCCTGGGATATTTAAGGTGTACCCAAATTGAGGTCCTTGTAAGCAGTGCAGCCCTAAATTTTGGGGTGGCTCTGTCTTATTGATTTTCAGTTTTCCCAAGGTATATTCCCTAGACTGGAAGTGCCCATGGCTCTGTAGATCTGTTGTTTACTTGCTTTAGGGAACACAATGCACTCCTCCAGAGAGGCAGTTGGCAATGTACATCCCGCCCATCAGCATAACAAGGCTCCCTGTTCTCCAGGGCCTGTCTGCCCTTTCTGGTTTTTACACATTTGTGGATGTCCCTTTGGACCGGTGGGAAGTGATACGTCTTTGTAATGCAGATTAGCATTGCCAGCTTGCTTGCTTGGCCAAATAGGGTGTATGCGTTTTCTCCTGAATATATTCAGGAGAAAACGAATACACCCTTTTTGACCAAGTGCATCACTGTCGAAGTTGTGCCCCTCTTCCTGTGCTTTAAAGGTGATCCAACGTACCTCTTGAAATCTGTTTCCTGCTATTCTGCCTCGCTTTCAAGTCCGCCTCGTTGCCTTCCCTCAACAGATTTTTGGACGATAGTTGTTCTTTATTACTCTGCCAGTTTGTGAATTGCTGTGCCCCTGAGCTCCATTTTTCAACTCGTTTTTTGTGAGCTGACCACATGTCCAAAATTTTGGTTCAGGACCTATGCTGGTTCCCGGTGGGGGGCTGAGACTTTGGTTAATTCTTCTCCCTGCCGGGAAATTAGAGTGATATGTGCCCGTCCAAATGCCTAACAGCTACTCTCTCATTGGTTCTCCCTCTTCCCTTTCATCCTCTGCCAAATTGGCAACCTGTGCGAACCAGGAGGTTAAAGGGGCTGTCTCTCCAAGTTGGGAGGTTGATAGTAAAGCAGATGGAAAGTCAAACCCTAGCACCAGGAGAGGGACTATTCGTTGAGTTTTAGAAACCTTTCATATTCACAGTGTGTCCGTTCTCTAGGTTTCCCGTACATGTTATAGCTGTAGTAATATTCCCTTTAACCTGGAGAGTTGGGACCCATGGAATGGGTGCCAGGCATTTGTGCTTTAAAGGGTCTGCATTTGCTCACCCAATCTCACCAATCCTCTCAGTCCCAAGTGTCCAGACTTATGCCACTTCCAGCTGTCGTTGTAGATAGGGTCATTCCAGGTTTCATCAGAGACCCTGAAGGAATTGTAAAGAATTTACCAGTTTTTTTGTTTTTTTTTTTCGAAATTCCTTTTTATAGTGGGTTTGAGCTGATTCTCACTGCCATGTTTAAGCCAGTCTAGACACACTTGATTCCCTTACGGAGACATATCAATACATAGGTTTTAAGATTCTTACTAGTCAGATATATTCCTCTGCGGGAAATATGGGGTTTTGAGTCCCTTTCACTGAGGAAGGTGTAGGTCTTGTCTATTCCATAGTTGGTTTTTGGAACGGTACCTGTGCTTATATCAAACTCTGGTTTTATGCATCACCCCACCTCTCCTACCCCCTTAAGCAGGCATAAGAGTGTTTTCTAAATGTGAGACACTGTTCTCTTTCCTAACTCAGTTCAAGTGTAGCCATGTTTACAGGATCTTCATAAGTGATATCTTATGATAAGTTTTTTTTCTGTGTGACTTATTTCACTTAGAATCATCGTCCCTGAATCCACCCATTTTGCTGCTACTGGTCTTATGACATTGATTTCATGGCTGAGGGATATTCCATCGTACGTAAGTACCACAATTTTTTGAACCATTTTTATATTTCCTGGGATATTTAAGGTGTACCCAAGTTGAGGTCCTTGTAAGCAGTGCAACCCTAAATTTTGGGGTGGCTCTGTCTTATTGATTTTCAGTTTTCCCAAGGTATATTCCCTAGACTGGAAGTGCCCTTGGCTCTGTAGCTCTGTTGTTTACTTGTTTTAGGGAACACAATTCACTCCTCCAGAGAGGCAGTTGGCAGTTTACATCCCGCCCATCAGCATAACAAGGCTCCCTGTTCTCCAGGGCCTGTCTTGCCTTTCTGGTTTTTACACATTTTGTGGATGTCCCTTTTGACCGGTGGGAAGTGATACTTCTTTGTAGTGCAGATTTCCATTGTCCGCTTGCTTGTTTGGCCAAAACGGGCGTATGCATTAACTCCTGAATATATTCAGGAGAAAACGCATACGCCCTTTTTGACCAAGTGCATCATTGACGAAGTTGTGCCCCTCTTCCTGTGCTTTAAAGGCGATTCCAATGTACCTCTTGAAATCTGTTTCCTTCTATTCTGCCTCGCTTTCAAGTCCGCCTCGTTGCCTTCCTTTAACAGATTTTTGGACGATAGTTGTCTTTTATTACTCGGCCAGTTTGTGAATTGATGTGCCCTTCAGCTCCATTTTTCAACTCGTTTTTTGTGAGCTGACCGCAAGTCCAAAATTTTGGTTCAGGATTTATGCTGGTTCCCGGTGGGGTGCTGAGACTTTGGTTAATTCTTCTTCCTGCTGGGAAGTTAGAGTGATATGTGCCCGTCCAAATGCCTAACAGCTATTCTCTCATTGGTTGTCCCTCTTCCCTTTCAATCTCTGCCAAATTGTAAACCTGTGCGAACCAGGAGGTTACAGGGGCTGTCTCTCCAAGTTGGGAGATTGATAGTAAAGCAGATGTAAAGTCAAAGCGGAGCACCAGGAGAGGGACTATTCGTTGAGTTTTAGAAACCTTTCGTATTCACAGTGTGTCCGTTATCTAGGTTTCCCGTACATGTTATAGCTGTAGTAATATTCGCTTCAACCTGGAGAGTTGGGACCCATGGAATGGGTGCCAGGCATTTGTGCTTTAAAGGGTCTGCATTTGCTCACCCAATCTCACCAAACCTCTCAGTCCCAAGTGTCCAGCCTTATGCCACATCCAGCTGTCGTTGTAGATAGGGTAATTCCAGGTTTCATCAGAGACCCTGACGGAATTGTAAAGAATTTTCCAGTTTTTTTTGTTTTGTTTTTGAAATTCCTTTTTATAGTGGGTTTGAGCTGATTCTCACTGCCATGTTTATGCCAGTCTAGACACACTTGATTCCCTTACGGAGACATATCAATACATAGGTTTTAAGATTCTTACTAGTCAGATATATTCCTCTGCAGGAAATATGGGGTTTTGAGTCCCTTTCACTGAGGAAGGTGTAGGCCTTGTCTATTCCATAGTTGGTTTTTGGAGCGGAACCTGTGCTTATATCAAACTCTGGTTTTATGCATCACCCCACCTCTCCTTCCACCTTCAGCAGGCATAAGAGTGTTTTCTAAATGTGAGACACTGTTCTCTTTCCTAATTCAGTTCAAGTGTAGCCATGTTTACAGGATCTTCATAAGTGATATCTTATGATAAGTTTCTTTTTCTGTGTGACTTATTTCACTTAGAATCATCATACCTGAATCCACCCATTTTGCTGCTAATGGTCTTATGAAATTGTTTTCATGGCTGAGGGATATTCCATCGTACGTAAGTACCACAATTTTTTGAACCATTTTTATATTTCCTGGGATATTTAAGGTGTACCCAAGTTGAGGTCCTTGTAAGCAGTGCAGCCCTAAATTTTGGGGTGGCTCTGTCTTATTGATTTTCAGTTTTCCCAAGGTATATTCCCTAGACTGGAAGTGCCCTTGGCTCTGTAGCTCTGTTGTTTGCTTGTTTTAGGGAACACAATGCACTGCTCCATAGAGGCAGTTGGCAATTTACATCCCGCCCATCAGCATAACAAGGCTCCCTGTTCTCGAGGGCCTGTCTTGCCTTTCTGGTTTTTACACATTTTCTGGATGTCCCTTTTGACCGGTGGGAAGTGATACTTCTTTGTAGTGCAGATTTGCATTGCCCGCTTGCTTGCTTGGCCAAAAAGGGCGTATGCGTTTTCTCCTGAATATATTGAGGAGAAAACGCATACGCCCTTTTTGGCCAAGTGCATCATTGTCGAAGTTGTGCCCCTCTTCCTGTGCTTTAAAGGCGATTCCAACGTACCTCTTGAAATCTGTTTCCTGCTATTCTGCCTCGCTTTCAAGTCCGCCTCGTTGCCTTCCCTTAACAGATTTTTGGACGATAGTTGTCCTTTATTACTCTGCAAGTTTGTGAATTGCTGTGCCCCTGAGCTCCATTTTTCAACTCGTTTTTGGTGAGCTGACCCCAAATCCAAAATTTTCGTTCAGGACCTATGCTGGTTCCCGGTGGGGGGTTGAGACTTTGGTTAATTCTTCTTCCTGCCGGGAAATTAGAGTGATATGTGCCCGTCCAAATGCCTAACAGCTACTCTCTCATTGGTTCTCCATCTTCCACTTCATCCTCTGCCAAATTGACAACCTGTGCGAACCAGGAGCTTAAAGGGTCTGTCTCTCCAATTTGGGAGGTTGATAGTAAAGCAGATGGAAAGCCAAACCGGAGCACCAGGAGAGGGACTATTCGTTGAGTTTTAGAAACCTTTCGTATTCACAGTGTGTCCGTTCTCTAGGTTTCCCGTACATGTTACAGCTGTAGTAATATTCCCTTCAACCTGGAGATTTGGGACCCATGGAATGGGTGCCAGGCATTTGTGCTTTAAAGGGTCTGCATTTGCTCACCCTATCTCACCAATCCTCTCAGTCCCAATTGTCCAGCCTTATGCCACATCCAGCTGTCGTTGTAGATAGGGTCATTCCAGGTTTCATCAGAGACCCTGAAGGATTTGTGAAGAATTTCCCAGTTTTTTTTTTTTTTTTTTTTTTTTTTTTTTTTTTTTTTTTTTTTTGCGGTACACGGGCCTCTCACTGCTGTGGCCACCCCCGTTGCAGAGCACAGGCTCCGGACGCGCAGGCTCAGCGCCCATGGCTCACGGGCCCAGCCGCTCCGCGTCACGTGGGATCCTCCCAGACCGGGGCACGAACCCGTATCCCCTGCATCGGCAGGCGGACTCTCAACCACTGCGCCACCAGGGAAGCCCTGTTTTGTTTTTGAAATTCCTTTTTATAGTGGGTTTGACCTGATCCTCGCTGCCATGTTTATGCCAGTCTAGACACACTTGATTCCCTTATGGAGACATATCAATACATAGGTTTTAAGATTCTTACTAGTCAGATATATTCCTCTGCGGGAAATATGGGGTTTTGAGTCCCTTTCACTGAGGAAGGTGTAGGTCTTGTCTATTCCATAGTTGGTTTTTGGAACGGTACCTGTGCTTATATCAAACTCTGGTTTTATGCATCACCCCACCTCTCCTACCCCCTTAAGCAGGCATAAGAGTGTTTTCTAAATGTGAGACACTGTTCTCTTTCCTAACTCAGTTCAAGTGTAGCCATGTTTACAGGATCTTCATAAGTGATATCTTATGATAAGTTTTTTTTCTGTGTGACTTATTTCACTTAGAATCATCGTCCCTGAATCCACCCATTTTGCTGCTACTGGTCTTATGACATTGATTTCATGGCTGAGGGATATTCCATCGTACGTAAGTACCACAATTTTTTGAACCATTTTTATATTTCCTGGGATATTTAAGGTGTACCCAAGTTGAGGTCCTTGTAAGCAGTGCAACCCTAAATTTTGGGGTGGCTCTGTCTTATTGATTTTCAGTTTTCCCAAGGTATATTCCCTAGACTGGAAGTGCCCTTGGCTCTGTAGCTCTGTTGTTTACTTGTTTTAGGGAACACAATTCACTCCTCCAGAGAGGCAGTTGGCAGTTTACATCCCGCCCATCAGCATAACAAGGCTCCCTGTTCTCCAGGGCCTGTCTTGCCTTTCTGGTTTTTACACATTTTGTGGATGTCCCTTTTGACCGGTGGGAAGTGATACTTCTTTGTAGTGCAGATTTCCATTGTCCGCTTGCTTGTTTGGCCAAAACGGGCGTATGCATTAACTCCTGAATATATTCAGGAGAAAACGCATACGCCCTTTTTGACCAAGTGCATCATTGACGAAGTTGTGCCCCTCTTCCTGTGCTTTAAAGGCGATTCCAATGTACCTCTTGAAATCTGTTTCCTTCTATTCTGCCTCGCTTTCAAGTCCGCCTCGTTGCCTTCCTTTAACAGATTTTTGGACGATAGTTGTCTTTTATTACTCGGCCAGTTTGTGAATTGATGTGCCCTTCAGCTCCATTTTTCAACTCGTTTTTTGTGAGCTGACCGCAAGTCCAAAATTTTGGTTCAGGATTTATGCTGGTTCCCGGTGGGGTGCTGAGACTTTGGTTAATTCTTCTTCCTGCTGGGAAGTTAGAGTGATATGTGCCCGTCCAAATGCCTAACAGCTATTCTCTCATTGGTTGTCCCTCTTCCCTTTCAATCTCTGCCAAATTGTAAACCTGTGCGAACCAGGAGGTTACAGGGGCTGTCTCTCCAAGTTGGGAGATTGATAGTAAAGCAGATGTAAAGTCAAAGCGGAGCACCAGGAGAGGGACTATTCGTTGAGTTTTAGAAACCTTTCGTATTCACAGTGTGTCCGTTATCTAGGTTTCCCGTACATGTTATAGCTGTAGTAATATTCGCTTCAACCTGGAGAGTTGGGACCCATGGAATGGGTGCCAGGCATTTGTGCTTTAAAGGGTCTGCATTTGCTCACCCAATCTCACCAAACCTCTCAGTCCCAAGTGTCCAGCCTTATGCCACATCCAGCTGTCGTTGTAGATAGGGTAATTCCAGGTTTCATCAGAGACCCTGACGGAATTGTAAAGAATTTTCCAGTTTTTTTTGTTTTGTTTTTGAAATTCCTTTTTATAGTGGGTTTGAGCTGATTCTCACTGCCATGTTTATGCCAGTCTAGACACACTTGATTCCCTTACGGAGACATATCAATACATAGGTTTTAAGATTCTTACTAGTCAGATATATTCCTCTGCAGGAAATATGGGGTTTTGAGTCCCTTTCACTGAGGAAGGTGTAGGCCTTGTCTATTCCATAGTTGGTTTTTGGAGCGGAACCTGTGCTTATATCAAACTCTGGTTTTATGCATCACCCCACCTCTCCTTCCACCTTCAGCAGGCATAAGAGTGTTTTCTAAATGTGAGACACTGTTCTCTTTCCTAATTCAGTTCAAGTGTAGCCATGTTTACAGGATCTTCATAAGTGATATCTTATGATAAGTTTCTTTTTCTGTGTGACTTATTTCACTTAGAATCATCATACCTGAATCCACCCATTTTGCTGCTAATGGTCTTATGAAATTGTTTTCATGGCTGAGGGATATTCCATCGTACGTAAGTACCACAATTTTTTGAACCATTTTTATATTTCCTGGGATATTTAAGGTGTACCCAAGTTGAGGTCCTTGTAAGCAGTGCAGCCCTAAATTTTGGGGTGGCTCTGTCTTATTGATTTTCAGTTTTCCCAAGGTATATTCCCTAGACTGGAAGTGCCCTTGGCTCTGTAGCTCTGTTGTTTGCTTGTTTTAGGGAACACAATGCACTGCTCCATAGAGGCAGTTGGCAATTTACATCCCGCCCATCAGCATAACAAGGCTCCCTGTTCTCGAGGGCCTGTCTTGCCTTTCTGGTTTTTACACATTTTCTGGATGTCCCTTTTGACCGGTGGGAAGTGATACTTCTTTGTAGTGCAGATTTGCATTGCCCGCTTGCTTGCTTGGCCAAAAAGGGCGTATGCGTTTTCTCCTGAATATATTGAGGAGAAAACGCATACGCCCTTTTTGGCCAAGTGCATCATTGTCGAAGTTGTGCCCCTCTTCCTGTGCTTTAAAGGCGATTCCAACGTACCTCTTGAAATCTGTTTCCTGCTATTCTGCCTCGCTTTCAAGTCCGCCTCGTTGCCTTCCCTTAACAGATTTTTGGACGATAGTTGTCCTTTATTACTCTGCAAGTTTGTGAATTGCTGTGCCCCTGAGCTCCATTTTTCAACTCGTTTTTGGTGAGCTGACCCCAAATCCAAAATTTTCGTTCAGGACCTATGCTGGTTCCCGGTGGGGGGTTGAGACTTTGGTTAATTCTTCTTCCTGCCGGGAAATTAGAGTGATATGTGCCCGTCCAAATGCCTAACAGCTACTCTCTCATTGGTTCTCCATCTTCCACTTCATCCTCTGCCAAATTGACAACCTGTGCGAACCAGGAGCTTAAAGGGTCTGTCTCTCCAATTTGGGAGGTTGATAGTAAAGCAGATGGAAAGCCAAACCGGAGCACCAGGAGAGGGACTATTCGTTGAGTTTTAGAAACCTTTCGTATTCACAGTGTGTCCGTTCTCTAGGTTTCCCGTACATGTTACAGCTGTAGTAATATTCCCTTCAACCTGGAGATTTGGGACCCATGGAATGGGTGCCAGGCATTTGTGCTTTAAAGGGTCTGCATTTGCTCACCCTATCTCACCAATCCTCTCAGTCCCAATTGTCCAGCCTTATGCCACATCCAGCTGTCGTTGTAGATAGGGTCATTCCAGGTTTCATCAGAGACCCTGAAGGATTTGTGAAGAATTTCCCAGTTTTTTTTTTTTTTTTTTTTTTTTTTTTTTTGCGGTACACGGGCCTCTCACTGCTGTGGCCACCCCCGTTGCAGAGCACAGGCTCCGGACGCGCAGGCTCAGCGCCCATGGCTCACGGGCCCAGCCGCTCCGCGTCACGTGGGATCCTCCCAGACCGGGGCACGAACCCGTATCCCCTGCATCGGCAGGCGGACTCTCAACCACTGCGCCACCAGGGAAGCCCTGTTTTGTTTTTGAAATTCCTTTTTATAGTGGGTTTGACCTGATCCTCGCTGCCATGTTTATGCCAGTCTAGACACACTTGATTCCCTTATGGAGACATATCAATACATAGGTTTTAAGATTCTTACTAGTCAGATATATTCCTCTGCGGGAAATATGGGGTTTTGAGTCCCTTTCACTGAGGAAGGTGTAGGTCTTGTCTATTCCATAGTTGGTTTTTGGAACGGTACCTGTGCTTATATCAAACTCTGGTTTTATGCATCACCCCACCTCTCCTACCCCCTTAAGCAGGCATAAGAGTGTTTTCTAAATGTGAGACACTGTTCTCTTTCCTAACTCAGTTCAAGTGTAGCCATGTTTACAGGATCTTCATAAGTGATATCTTATGATAAGTTTTTTTTCTGTGTGACTTATTTCACTTAGAATCATCGTCCCTGAATCCACCCATTTTGCTGCTACTGGTCTTATGACATTGATTTCATGGCTGAGGGATATTCCATCGTACGTAAGTACCACAATTTTTTGAACCATTTTTATATTTCCTGGGATATTTAAGGTGTACCCAAGTTGAGGTCCTTGTAAGCAGTGCAACCCTAAATTTTGGGGTGGCTCTGTCTTATTGATTTTCAGTTTTCCCAAGGTATATTCCCTAGACTGGAAGTGCCCTTGGCTCTGTAGCTCTGTTGTTTACTTGTTTTAGGGAACACAATTCACTCCTCCAGAGAGGCAGTTGGCAGTTTACATCCCGCCCATCAGCATAACAAGGCTCCCTGTTCTCCAGGGCCTGTCTTGCCTTTCTGGTTTTTACACATTTTGTGGATGTCCCTTTTGACCGGTGGGAAGTGATACTTCTTTGTAGTGCAGATTTCCATTGTCCGCTTGCTTGTTTGGCCAAAACGGGCGTATGCATTAACTCCTGAATATATTCAGGAGAAAACGCATACGCCCTTTTTGACCAAGTGCATCATTGACGAAGTTGTGCCCCTCTTCCTGTGCTTTAAAGGCGATTCCAATGTACCTCTTGAAATCTGTTTCCTTCTATTCTGCCTCGCTTTCAAGTCCGCCTCGTTGCCTTCCTTTAACAGATTTTTGGACGATAGTTGTCTTTTATTACTCGGCCAGTTTGTGAATTGATGTGCCCTTCAGCTCCATTTTTCAACTCGTTTTTTGTGAGCTGACCGCAAGTCCAAAATTTTGGTTCAGGATTTATGCTGGTTCCCGGTGGGGTGCTGAGACTTTGGTTAATTCTTCTTCCTGCTGGGAAGTTAGAGTGATATGTGCCCGTCCAAATGCCTAACAGCTATTCTCTCATTGGTTGTCCCTCTTCCCTTTCAATCTCTGCCAAATTGTAAACCTGTGCGAACCAGGAGGTTACAGGGGCTGTCTCTCCAAGTTGGGAGATTGATAGTAAAGCAGATGTAAAGTCAAAGCGGAGCACCAGGAGAGGGACTATTCGTTGAGTTTTAGAAACCTTTCATATTCACAGTGTGTCCGTTATCTAGGTTTCCCGTACATGTTATAGCTGTAGTAATATTCGCTTCAACCTGGAGAGTTGGGACCCATGGAATGGGTGCCAGGCATTTGTGCTTTAAAGGGTCTGCATTTGCTCACCCAATCTCACCAAACCTCTCAGTCCCAAGTGTCCAGCCTTATGCCACATCCAGCTGTCGTTGTAGATAGGGTAATTCCAGGTTTCATCAGAGACCCTGACGGAATTGTAAAGAATTTTCCAGTTTTTTTTGTTTTGTTTTTGAAATTCCTTTTTATAGTGGGTTTGAGCTGATTCTCACTGCCATGTTTATGCCAGTCTAGACACACTTGATTCCCTTACGGAGACATATCAATACATAGGTTTTAAGATTCTTACTAGTCAGATATATTCCTCTGCAGGAAATATGGGGTTTTGAGTCCCTTTCACTGAGGAAGGTGTAGGCCTTGTCTATTCCATAGTTGGTTTTTGGAGCGGAACCTGTGCTTATATCAAACTCTGGTTTTATGCATCACCCCACCTCTCCTTCCACCTTCAGCAGGCATAAGAGTGTTTTCTAAATGTGAGACACTGTTCTCTTTCCTAATTCAGTTCAAGTGTAGCCATGTTTACAGGATCTTCATAAGTGATATCTTATGATAAGTTTCTTTTTCTGTGTGACTTATTTCACTTAGAATCATCATACCTGAATCCACCCATTTTGCTGCTAATGGTCTTATGAAATTGTTTTCATGGCTGAGGGATATTCCATCGTACGTAAGTACCACAATTTTTTGAACCATTTTTATATTTCCTGGGATATTTAAGGTGTACCCAAGTTGAGGTCCTTGTAAGCAGTGCAGCCCTAAATTTTGGGGTGGCTCTGTCTTATTGATTTTCAGTTTTCCCAAGGTATATTCCCTAGACTGGAAGTGCCCTTGGCTCTGTAGCTCTGTTGTTTGCTTGTTTTAGGGAACACAATGCACTCATCCAGAGAAGCAGTTGGCAATTGACATCCCACCCTTCAGCATAACAAGGCTCCCTGTTCTCCAGGGCCTATCTTGCCTTTCTGGTTTTTACACATTTTGTGGATGTCCCTTTTGACCGGAGGGAAGTGATACTTGTTTGTAGTGCATATTTGCATTGCCCGCTTGCTTGCTTGGCCAAAAAGGGCATATGCGTTTTCTCCTGAATATATTCAGGAGAAAACGCATACGCCCTTTTTGGCCAAGTGCATCATTGTCGAAGTTGTGCCCCTCTTCCTGTGCTTTAAAGGCGATTCCAATGTATCTCTTGAAATCTGTTTCCTGCTATTCTGCCTCGCTTTCAAGTCTGCCTCGTTGCCTTCCGTCAACAGATTTTTGGACGATAGTTGTCCTTTATTACTCGGCCAGTTTGTGAATTGCTGTGCCCCTGAGCTCCATTTTTCAACTCGTTTTTGGTGAGCTGACCGCAAGTCCAAAATTTTGGTTCAGGACCTATGCTGGTTCCCGGTGGGGGGCTGAGACTTTGGTTAATTCTTCTTCCTGCCGGGAAATTACAGTGATATGTGCCCGTCCAAATGCCTAACAGCTACTCTCTCATTGGTTCTCCCTCTTGCCTTTCATCCTCTGCCAAATTGGCAACCTGTGCGAACCAGGAGGTTAAAGGGGCTGTCTCTCCAAGTTGGGAGGTTGATAGTAAAGCAGGTGGAAAGTCAAACCGGAGCACCAGGAGAGGGACTATTCGTTGAGTTTTAGAAACCTTTCGTATTCACAGTGTGTCCGTTCTCTAGGTTTCCCGTACATGTTATAACTGTAGTAATATTCCCTTCAACCTGGAGAGTTGGGACCCATGGAATGGGTGCCATGCGTTATTGCTTTAAAGGGTCTGCATTTGCTCACCCAATCTCACCAATCCTCTCAGTCCCAAGTGTCCAGCCTTATGCCACATCCAGCTGTCGTTGTAGATAGGGTCATTCCGGGTTTCATCAGAGACTGTGAAGGAATTGTAAAGAATTTCCAAGTTTTTTGTTTTGTTTTTGAAATTCCTTTTTATAGTGGGTTTGAGCTGATTCTCGCTGCCATGTTTATGCCAGTCTAGACACACTTGATTCCCTTACGGAGACATATCAATACATAGGTTTTAAGATTCTTACTAGTCAGATATATTCCTCTGCGGGAAATATGGGGTTTTGAGTCCCTTTCACTGAGGAAGGTGTAGGTCTTGTCTATTCCATAGTTGGTTTTTGGAACGGTACCTGTGCTTATATCAAACTCTGGTTTTATGCATCACCCCACCTCTCCTTCCCCCTTAAGCAGGCATAAGAGTGTTTTCTAAATGTGAGACACTGTTCTCTTTCCTAACTCAGTTCAAGTGTAGCCATGTGTACAGGATCATCATAAGTGATATCTTATGATAAGTTTCTTTTTCTCTGTGACTTATTTCATTTAGAATAATCGTACCTGAATCCACCCATTTTGCTGCTACTGGTCTTATGACATTGATTTCATCCTGAGGGATATTCCATCGTATGTAAGTACCACAATTTTTTGAACCATTTTTATATTTCCTGGGATATTTAAGGTGTACCCAAGTTGAGGTCCTTGTAAGCAGTGCAGACCTATATTTTGGGGTGGCTCTGGCTTATTGATTTTCCATTTTCCTAAGGTATATTCCCTAGACTGGAAGTGCACTTGGCTCTGTAGCTCTGTTGTTTACTTGTTTTAGGGAACACAATGCACTCCTCCAGAGAGGCAGTTGGCAAGTTACATCCGCCCCATCAGCATAACAAGGCTCCCTGTTCTCCAGGGCCTGTCTTGCCTTTCTGGTTTTTACACATTTTGTGGATGTCCCATTTGACCGGTGGGAAGTGATACTTCTTTGTAGTGCAGATTTGCATTGCCCGCTTGCTTGCTTGGCCAAAAAGGGCGTATGCGTTTTCTCCTGAATATATTCAGCAGAAAACGCATACGCCCTTTTTGGCCAAGTGCATCATTGTCGAAGTTGTGCCCCTCTTCCTGTGCTTTAAAGGCAATTCCAACGTACCTCTTGAAATCTGTTTCCTGCTATTCTGCCTCGCTTTCAAGTCCGCCTCGTTGCCTTCCCTCAACAGATTTTTGGACGATAGTTGTCCTTTATTACTCGGCCAGTTTCTGAATTGCTGTGCCCCTGAGCTCCATTTTTCAACTCGTTTTTGGTGAGCTGACCGCAAGTCCAAAATTATGGTTCAGGAACTATACTGGTTCCCGGTGGGTGGCTGAGACTTTGGTTAAATCTTCTTCCTGCCGGGAAATTACAGTGATATGTGCCCGTCCAAATGCCTAACAGCTACTCTCTCATTGGTTCTCCCTCTTCCCTTTCATCCTCTGCCAAATTGGCAACCTGTGCGAACCAGGAGGTTAAAGGGGCTGTCTCTCCAAGTTGGGAGGTTGATAGTAAAGCAGATGGAAAGTCAACCCGGTACACCAGGAGAGGGACTATTCATTGAGTTTTAGAAACCTTTCGTATTCACAGTGAGTCCGTTCTCTAGGTTTTCCGTACATGTTATAACTGTAGTAATATTCCCTTCAACCTGGAGAGTTGGGACCCATGGAATGTGTGCCATGCATTATTGCTTTAAAGGGTCTGCATTTGCTCACCCAATCTCACCTATCCTCTCAGTCCCAAGTGTCCAGCCTTATGCCACATCCAGCTGTCGTTGTACATAGGGTCATTCCAGGTTTCATCAGAGACTCTGAAGGAATTGTAAAGAATTTCCCAGTTTTTTTGTTTTGTTTTTGAAATTCCTTTTTATCGTGGGTTTGAGCTGATTCTCGCTGCCATGTTTATGCCAGTCTAGACACACTTGATTCCCTTACGGAGACATATCAATATATAGGTTTTAAGATTCTTACTAGTCAGATATATTCCTCTGCGGGAAATATGGGGTTTTGAGTCCCTTTCACTGAGGAAGGTGTAGGTCTTGTCTATTCCATAGTTGGTTTTTGGAACGGTACCTGTGCTTATATCAAACTCTGGTTTTATGCATCACCCCACCTCTCTTTCCCGCTTAAGCAGGCATAAGAATGTTTTCTAAATGTGAGACACTGTTCTCTTTCCTATCTCAGTTCAAGTGTAGCCATGTTTACAGGATCTTCATAAGTGATATCTTATGATAAGTTTCTTTTTCTGTGTGACTTATTTCACTTAGAATCATCGTACCTGAATCCACCCATTTTGCTGCTACTGGTCTTATGTCATTGATTTCATGGCTGAGGGATATTCCATCCTGTGTAAGTACCACAATTTTTTGAACCATTTTTATATTTCCTGGGATATTTAAGGTGTACCCAAGTTGAGGTCCTTGTAAGCAGTGCAGCCCTAAATTTTGGGGTGGCTCTGTCTTATTGATTTTCAGTTTTCCCAAGGTATATTCCCTAGACTGGAAGTGCCCTTGGCTCTGTAGCTCTGTTCTTTACATATTTTAGGGAACACAATGCACTCCTCCAGAGGGGCTGTTGGCAATTTACATCCCGCTCATCAGCATAACAAGGCTCCCTGTTCTCCAGTGCCTGTCTTGCCTTTCTGGTTTTTACACATTTTGTGGATGTCCCATTTGACCGGTGGGAAGTGATACTTCTTTGTAGTGCAGATTTGCATTTCCCGCTTGCTTGCTTGGCCAAAAAGGGTGTATGCGTTTTCTCCTGAATATATTCAGCAGAAAACGCATACGCCCTTTTTGGCCAAGTGCATCATTGTCGAAGTTGTGCCCCTCTTCCTGTGCTTTAAATGCGATTCCAACGTACCTCTTGAAATCTGTTTCCTGCTATTCTGCCTCGCTTTCAAGTCCGCCTCGTTGCCTTCCCTCAACTGATTTTTGGACGATAGTTGTCCTTTATTACTCGGCCAGTTTGTGAATTGCTGTGCCCCTGAGCTCCATTTTTCAACTCGTTTTTGGTGAGCTGACCGCAAGTCCAAAATTTTGGTTCAGGACCTATACTGGTTCCCGGTGGGTGGCTGAGACTTTGGTTAGTTCTTCTTCCTGCCGGGAAATTACAGTGTTATGTGCCCGTCCAAATGCCTAACAGCTACTCTCTCATTGGTTCTCCCTCTTCCCTTTCATCCTCTGCCAAATTGGCAACCTGTGCAAAACAGGAGGTTAAAGGGGCTGTCTCTCCAAGTTGGGAGGTTGATAGTAAAGCAGATGGAAAGTCAAACCGGAGCACCAGGAGAGGGACTATTCGTTGAGTTTTAGAAACCTTTCGTATTCACAGTGTGTCTGTTCTCTAGGTTTCCCGTACATGTTATAACTGTAGTAATATTCCCTTCAACCTGGAGAGTTGGGACCCTTGGAATGGGTGCCATGCATTATTGCTTTAAAGGGTCTGCATTTGCTCACCCAATCTCACCAATCCTGTCAGTCCCAAGTGTCCAGCCATATGCCACATCCAGCTGTCGTTGTAGATAGGGTCATTCCAGGTTTCATCAGAGACCCTGAAGGAATTGTAAAGAATTTCCCAGTTTTTTTGTTTTGTTTTTGAAATTCCTTTTTATAGTGGGTTTGAGCTGATTGTCGCTGCCATGTTTATGCCAGTCTAGACACACTTGATTCCCTTATGGAGACATATCAATACATAGGTTTTAAGATTCTTACTAGTCAGATATATTCCTCTGCGGGAAATATGGGGTTTTGAGTCCCTTTCACTGAGGAAGGTGTAGGTCTTTTCTATTCCATAGTTGGTTTTTGGAATGGTACCTATGCTTATATCAAATTCTGGTTTTATGCATCACCCCACCTCTCCTTCCCCCTTAAGCAGGCATAAGAGTGTTTTCTAAATGTGAGACACTGTTCTCTTTCCGAACTCAGTTCAAATGTAGCCATGTTTACAGCATCTTCATAAGTGATATCTTATGATAAGTTTCTTTTTCTGTGTGACTTATTTCACTTAGAATCATCGTACCTGAATCCACCCATTTTGCTGCTACTGGTCTTATGACATTGATTTCATGGCTGAGGGATATTCCATCGTACGTAAGAACCACAATTTTTTGAACCATTTTTATATTTCCTGGGATATTTAAGGTGTACCCAAGTTGAGGTCCTTGTAAGCAGTGCAGCCCTAAATTTTGGGGTGGCTCTGTCTTATTGATTTTCAGTTTTCCCAAAGTATATTCCCTAGACTGGAAGTGCCCTTGGCTCTGTAGCTCTGTTCTTTACTTGTTTTAGGGAACACAATGTACTCATCCAGAGAAGCAGTTGGCAATTTACATCCCACCCTTCAGCATAACAAGGCTCCCTGTTCTCCAGGGCCTGTCTTGCCTTTCTGGTTTTTACACATTTTGTGGATGTCCCTTTTGACCGGAGGGAAGTGATACTTGTTTGCAGTGCAGATTTGCATTGCCCGCTTGCTTGCTTGGCCAAAAAGGGCGTATGCGTTTTCTCCTGAATATATTCAGGAGAAAACGCATACGCCCTTTTTGGCCAAGTGCATCATTGTCGAAGTTGTGCCCCTCTTCCTGTGCTTTAAAGGCGATTCCAACGTATCTCTTGAAATCTGTTTCCTGCTATTCTGGCTCGCGTTCAAGTCCTCCTAGTTGCCTTCCCTCAACAGATTTTTGGACGATAGTTGTCCTTTATTACTCGGCCAGTTTGTGAATTGCTGTGCCCCTGAGCTCCATATTTCAACTCGTTTTTGGTGAGCTGACCGCAAGTCCAAAATTTTGGTTCAGGGCCTATACTGGTTCCCGGTGGGGGGCTAGGACTTTTGTTAATTCTTCTTCCTGCCGGGAAATTACAGTGATATGTGCCCGTCCAAATGCCTAACAGCTACTCTCTCATTGGTTCTCCCTCTTCCCTTTCATCCTCTGCCAAATTGGCAACCTGTGTGAACCAGGAGGTTAAAGGGGCTGTCTCTCCAAGTTGGGAGGTTGATAGTAAAGCAGATGGAAAGTCAAACCGGAGCACCAAGAGAGGGACTATTCGTTGAGTTTTAGAAACCTTTCGTATTCACAGTGTGTCCGTTCTCTAGGTTTCCCGTATATGTTATAACTGTAGTAATATTCCCTTCAACCTGGAGAGTTGGGACCCATGGAATGGGTGCCATGCATGATTGCTTTAAAGGATCTGCATTTTCTCACCCAATCTCACCAATCCTCTCAGTCCCAAGTGTCCAGCCTTATGCCACATCCAGCTGTCGTTGTAGATAGGGTCATTTCAGGTTTCATCAGAGACCCTTAAGGATTTGTAAAGAATTTGCCAGTTTTTTTGTTTTGTTTTTGAAATTCCTTTTTATAGTGGGTTTGAGCTGATTCTCGCTGCCATGTTTATGCCAGTCTAGACACACTTGATTCCCTTACGGAGACATATCAATACATAGGTTTTAAGATTCTTACTAGTCAGATATATTCCTCTGCGGGAAGTATGGGGTTTTGAGTCCCTTTCACTGACGAAGGTGTAGGTATTGTCTATTCCATAGTTGGTTTTTGGAACGGTACCTGTGCTTATATCAAAGTCTGGTTTTATGCATCACCCCACCTCTCCTTCCCCCTTAAGTAGGCATATCAGTGTTTTCTAAATGTGAGACACTGTTCTCTTTCCTAACTCAGTTCAAGTGTAGCCATGTTTACAGGATCTTCATAAGTGATATCTTATGATAAGTTTCTTTTTCTGTGTGACTTATTTCACTTAGAATCATCGTACCTGAATCCACCCATTTTGCTGCTACTGGTCTTATGACATTGATTTCATGGCTGAGGGGTATTCCATCGTACGTAAGTACCACAATTTTTTGAACCATTTTTATATTTCCTGGGATATTTAAGGTGTACCCAAGTTGAGGTCCTTGTAAGCAGTGCAGCCCTAAATTTTGGGGTGGCTCTGTCTTATTGATTTTCAGTTTTCCCAAGGTATATTCCCTAGACTGGAAGTGCCCTTGGCTCTGTAGCTCTGTTCTTTACATGTTTTAGGGAACACAATGCACTCCTCCAGAGAGGCAGCTGGCAATTTACATCCCGCCCATCAGCATAACAAGGCTCCCTGTTCTCCAGGACCTGTCTTGCCTTTCTCGTTTTTACACATTTTGTGGATGTCTCTTTTGAGCGGTGGGAAGTGATACTTCTTTGTAGTGCAGATTTGCATTGCCCGCTTGCTTGCTTGGCCAAAAAGGGCGTATGCGTTTTCTCCTGAATATATTCAGGAGAAAACGCATACGCCCTTTTTGGCCAAGTGCATCATTGTCGAAGTTGTGCCCCTCTTCCTGTGCTTTAAAGGCGATTCCAATGTACCTCTTGAAATCTGTTTCCTGCTATTCTGCCTCGCTCTCAAGTCCGCCTCGTTGCCTTCCCTCAACAGATTTTTGGACGATAGTTGTCCTTTATTACTCGGCCTGTTTGTGAATTGTTGTGCCCCTGAGCTCCATTTTTCAACTCGTTTTTTGTGAGCTGACCGCAAGTCCAAAATTTTGGTTCAGGACCTATACTGGTTCCCGGTGGGGGGCTGAGACTTTGGTTAATTCTTCTTCCTGCCTGGAAATTACAGTGATATGTGCCTGTCCAAATGCCTAACAGCTACTCTCTCATTGGTTCTCCCTCTTCCCTTTCATCCTCTGCCAAATTGGCAAGCTGTGCTAACCAGGAGGTTAAAGGGGCTGTCTCTCCAAGTTGGGAGGATGATAGTACAGCAGGTGTAAAGTCAAACCGGAGCACCAGGAGAGGGACTATTCGTTGAGTTTTAGAAACCTTTCGTATTCACAGTGTGTCCGTTCTCTAGGTTTCCCGTACATGTTATAGCTGTAGTAATATTCCCTTCAACCTGGAGAGTTGGGACCCATGGAATGGGTGCCATGCATTATTGCTTTAAAGGGTCTGCATTTGCTCACCCAATCTCACCAATCCTCTCAGTCCCAAGTGTCCAGCCTTATGCCACATCCAGCTGTCGTTGTAGATAGGGTCATTCCAGGTTTCATCAGAGACCCTGAAGGAATTGTAAAGAATTTCCCAGTTTTTTTGTTTTGTTTTTGAAATTACTTTTTATAGTGGGTTTGAGCTGATTCTCGCTGCCATGTTTATGCCAGTCTAGACACACTTGATTCCCTTACGGAGACATATCAATACATAGGTTTTAAGATTCTTACTAGTCAGATATATTCCTCTGCGGGAAATATGGGGTTTTGAGTCCCTTTCACTGAGGAAGGTGTAGTTCTTGTCTATTCCATAGTTGGTGTTGGAACGGTACCTGTGCTTATATCAAACTCTGGTTTTATGCATCACCCCACCTCTCCTTCCCCCTTAAGCAGGCATAAGAGTGTTTTCTAAATGTGAGACACTGTTCTCTTTCCTAACTCAGTTCAAGTGTAGCCATGTTTACAGGATCTTCATAAGTGATATCTTATGATAAGTTTCTTTTTCTGTGTACCTTATTTCACTTAGAATCATCGTACCTGAATCCACCCATTTTGCTGCTACTGGTCTTATGTCATTGATTTCATGGCTGAGGGATATTCCATCGTACGTAAGTACCACAATTTTTTGAACCATTTTTATATTTCCTGGGATATTTTAGGTGTACCCAAGTTGAGGTCCTTGTAAGCAGTGCAGCCCTAAATTTTAGGGTGGCTCTCTCTTATTGATTTTCAGTTTTCCCAAGGTATATTCCCTAGACTGGAAGTGCCCTTGGCTCTGTAGCTCTGTTGTTTACTTGTTTTAGGGAACACAATGCACTCCTCCAGAGAGGCAGTTGTCAATTTACATCCCGCCCATCAGCATAACAAGGCTCCCTGTTCTCCAGGGCCTGTCTTGCCTTTCTGGTTTTTACACATTTTGTGGATGTCCCTTTTGACCGGTGGGAAGTGATACTTCTTTGTAGTGCAGATTTGCATTGCCCGCTTGCTTGCTTGGCCAAAAAGGGCGTATGTGTTTTCTCCTGAATATATTCAGGAGAAAACGCATACGCCCTTTTTGGCCAAGTGCATCATTGTCGAAGTTGTGCCCCTCTTCCTGTGCTTTAAAAGCGATTCCAACGTACCTCTTGAAATCTGTTTCCTGCTATTCTGCCTCACTTTCAAGTCCGCCTCGTTGCCTTCCCTCAACAGATTTTTGGACGATAGTTGTCCTTTATTACTCGGCCAGTTTGTGAATTGCTGTGCCCCTGAGCTCCATTTTTCCACTCGTTTTTGGTGAGCTGACCGCAAGTCCAAAATTTTGGTTCAGGACCTATACTGGTTCCCAGTGGGTGGCTGAGACTTTGGTTAATTCTTCTTCCTGCCGGGAAATTACAGTCATATGTGCCCGTCCAAATGCCTAACAGCTACTCTCTCAATGGTTCTCCCTCTTCCCTTTCATCCTCTGCCAAATTGGCAACCTGTGCGAACCAGGAGGTTAAAGGGGCTGTCTCTCCAAGTTGGGAGGTTGATAGTAAAGCAGATGGAAAGTCAACCCGGAGCACCAGGAGAGGGACTATTCGTTGAGTTTTAGAAACCTTTCGTATTCACAATGTGTCCGTTCTCTAGGTTTCCCGTACATGTTATAGCTGTAGTAATATTCCCTTCAACCTGGAGAGTTGGGACCCATGGAATGTGTGCCATGCATTATTGCTTTAAAGGGTCTGCATTTGCTCACCCAATCTCACCAATCCTCTCAGTTCCAAGTGTCCAGCCTTATGCCACATCCAGCTGTCGTTGTAGATAGGGTCATTCCAGGTTTCATCAGAGACCCTGAAGGAATTGTAAAGAATTTCCCAGTTTTTTTGTTTTGTTTTTGAAATTCCTTTTTATCGTGGGTTTGAGCTGATTCTCACTGCCATGTTTATGCCAGTCTAGACACACTTGATTCCCTTACGGAGACATATCAATACATAGGTTTTGAGATTCTTACTAGTCAGATATATTCCTCTGCGGGAAATATGGGGTTTTGAGACTCTTTCACTGAGGAAGGTGTAGGTCTTGTCTATTCCATAGTTGGTTTTTGGAACGGTACCTGTGCTTATATCAAACTCTGGTTTTATGCATCACCCCACCTCTCTTTCCCGCTTAAGCAGGCATAAGAGTGTTTTCTAAATGTGAGACACTGTTCTCTTTCCTAACTCAGTTCAAGTGTAGCCATGTTTACAGGATCTTCATAAGTGATATCTTATGATAAGTTTCTTTTTCTGTGTGACTTATTTCACTTAGAATCATCGTACCTGAATCCACCCATTTTGCTGCTACTGGTCTTATGTCATTGATTTCATGGCTGAGGGATATTCCATCGTATGTAAGTACCACAATTTTTTGAACCATTTTTATATTTTTGGGTTATTTAAGGTGTACCCAAGTTGAGGTCCTTGTAAGCAGTGCAGCCCTAAATATTGGGGTGGCTCTGTCTTATTGATTTTCAGTTTTCCCAAGGTATATTCCCTAGACTGGAAGTGCCCTTGGCTCTGTAGCTCTGTTCTTTACATGTTTATGGAACACAATGCACTCCTCCAGAGGGGCAGTTGGCAATTTACATCCCGCCCATCAGCATAACAAGGCTCCCTGTTCTCCAGGGCCTGTCTTGCCTTTCTGGATTTTACACATTTTGTGGATGTCCCTTTTGACCGGTGGGAAGTGATACTTCTTTGTAGTGCAGATTTGCATTGCCCGCTTGCTTGCTTGGCCAAAAAGGGCGTATGCGTTTTCTCCTGATTATATTCAGCAGAAAACGCATACACCCATTTTGGCCAAGTGCATCATTGTCGAAGTTGTGCCCCTCTTCCTGTGCTTTAAAGGCGATTCCAACGTACCCCTTGAAATCTGTTTCCTGCTATTCTGGCTCGATTTCAAGTCCGCCTCGTTGCCTTCCCTCAACAGATTTTTGGACGATATTTGTCCTTTATTACTCGGCCAGTTTGTGAATTGCTGTGCCCCTGAGCTCCATTTTTCAACTCGTTTTTGGTGAGCTGACCGCAAGTCCAAAATTTTGGTTCAGGACCTATACTGGTTCCCGGTGGGTGGCTGAGACTTTGGTTAATTCTTCTTCCTGCCGGGAAATTACAGTGATATGTGCCCGTCCAAATGCCTAACAGCTACTCTCTCATTGGTTATCCCTCTTCCTTTTCATCCTCTGCCAAATTGGCAACCTGTGCGAACCAGGAGGTTAAAGGGGCTGTCTCTCTAAGTTGGGAGGTTGATAGTAAAGCAGATGGAAAGTCATACCGGAGCACCAGGAGAGGGACTATTCGTTGAGTTTTAGATACCTTTCGTATTCACAGTGTGTCCGCTCTCTAGGTTTCCCATACATGTTATAACTGTAGTAATATTCCCTTCAACCTGTAGAGTTGCGACCCATGGAATGGGTGCCATGCATTATTGCTTTAAAGGGTCTGCATTTGCTCACCCAATCTCACCAATCCTGTCAGTCCCAAGTGTCCAGCCTTATGCCACATCCAGCTGTCTTTGTAGATAGGGTCATTCCAGGTTTCATCAGAGACCCTGAAGGAATTGTAAAGAATTTCCCAGTTTTTTTGTTTTGTTTTTGAAATTCCTTTTTATAGTGGGTTTGAGCTGATTCTCGCTGCCATGTTTATGCCAGTCTAGACACACTTGATTCCCTTATGGAGACATATCAATACATAGGTTTTAAGATTCTTACTAGTCAGATATATTCCTCTGCGGGAAATATGGGGTTTTGAGTCCCTTTCACTGAGGAAGGTGTAGGTCTTTTCTATTCCATAGTTGGTTTTTGGAACGGTACCTATGCTTATATCAAATTCTGCTTTTATGCATCACCCCACCTCTCCTTCCCCCTTAAGCAGGCATAAGAGTGTTTTCTAAATGTGAGACACTGTTCTCTTTCCGAACTCAGTTCAAGTGTAGCCATGTTTACAGGATCTTCATAAGTGATATCTTATGATAAGTTTCTTTTTCTGTGTGACTTATTTCACTTAGAATCATCGTACCTGAATCCACCCATTTTGCTGCTACTGGTCTTATGACATTGATTTCATGGCTGAGGGATATTCCATCGTATGTAAGAACCACAATTTTTTGAACCATTTTTATATTTCCTGGGATATTTAAGGTGTACCCAAGTTGAGGTCCTTGTAAGCAGTGCAGCCCTAAATTTTGGGGTGGCTCTGTCTTATTGATTTTCAGTTTTCCCAAAGTATATTCCCTAGACTGGAAGTGCCCTTGGCTCTGTAGCTCTGTTCTTTACTTGTTTTAGGGAACACAATGTACTCATCCAGAGAAGCAGTTGGCAATTGACATCCCACCCTTCAGCATAACAAGGCTCCCTGTTCTCCAGGGCCTGTCTTGCCTTTCTGGTTTTTACACATTTTGTGGATGTCCCTTTTGACCGGAGGGAAGTGATACTTGTTTGTAGTGCATATTTGCATTGCCCGCTTGCTTGCTTGGCCAAAAAGGGCGTATGCGTTTTCTCCTGAATATATTCAGGAGAAAACGCATACGCCCTTTTTGGCCAAGTGCATCATTGTCGAAGTTGTGCCCCTCTTCCTGTGCTTTAAAGGCGATTCCAATGTATCTCTTGAAATCTGTTTCCTGCTATTCTGCCTCGCTTTCAAGTCCGCCTCGTTGCCTTCCGTCAACAGATTTTTGGACGATAGTTGTCCTTTATTACTCGGCCAGTTTGTGAATTGCTGTGCCCCTGAGCTCCATTTTTCAACTCGTTTTTGGTGAGCTGACCGCAAGTCCAAAATTTTGGTTCAGGACCTATGCTGGTTCCCGGTGGGGGGCTGAGACTTTGGTTAATTCTTCTTCCTGCCGGGAAATTACAGTGATATGTGCCCGTCCAAATGCCTAACAGCTACTCTCTCATTGGTTCTCCCTCTTGCCTTTCATCCTCTGCCAAATTGGCAACCTGTGCGAACCAGGAGGTTAAAGGGGCTGTCTCTCCAAGTTGGGAGGTTGATAGTAAAGCAGGTGGAAAGTCAAACCGGAGCACCAGGAGAGGGACTATTCGTTGAGTTTTAGAAACCTTTCGTATTCACAGTGTGTCCGTTCTCTAGGTTTCCCGTACATGTTATAACTGTAGTAATATTCCCTTCAACCTGGAGAGTTGGGACCCATGGAATGGGTGCCATGCATTATTGCTTTAAAGGGTCTGCATTTGCTCACCCAATCTCACCAATCCTCTCAGTCCCAAGTGTCCAGCCTTATGCCACATCCAGCTGTCGTTGTAGATAGGGTCATTCCGGGTTTCATCAGAGACTGTGAAGGAATTGTAAAGAATTTCCAAGTTTTTTGTTTTGTTTTTGAAATTCCTTTTTATAGTGGGTTTGAGCTGATTCTCGCTGCCATGTTTATGCCAGTCTAGACACACTTGATTCCCTTACGGAGACATATCAATACATAGGTTTTAAGATTCTTACTAGTCAGATATATTCCTCTGCGGGAAATATGGGGTTTTGAGTCCCTTTCACTGAGGAAGGTGTAGGTCTTGTCTATTCCATAGTTGGTTTTTGGAACGGTACCTGTGCTTATATCAAACTCTGGTTTTATGCATCACCCCACCTCTCCTTCCCCCTTAAGCAGGCATAAGAGTGTTTTCTAAATGTGAGACACTGTTCTCTTTCCGACCTCAGTTCAAGTGTAGCCATGTTTACAGGATCTTCATAAGTGATATCTTATGATAAGTTTCTTTTTCTCTGTGACTTATTTCACTTAGAATCATCGTACCTGAATCCACCCAATTTGCTGCTACTGGTCTTATGACATTGATTTCATGGCTGAGGGATATTCCATCGTACGTAAGTACCACAATTTTTTGAACCATTTTTATATTTCCTGGGATATTTAAGGTGTACCCAAGTTGAGGTCCTTGTAAGCAGTGCAGCCCTAAATTTTGGGGAGGCTCTGTCTTATTGATTTTCAGATTTCCCAAGGTATATTCCCTAGACTGGGAGTGCCCTTGGCTCTGTAGCTCTGTTCTTTACTTGTTTTAAGGAACACAATGCACTCCTCAGGAGAGGCAGTTGGCAATTTACATCCCGCCCATCAGCATAACAAGGCTCCCTGTTCTCCAGGGCCTGTCTTGCCTTTCTGGATTTTACACATTTTGTGGATGTCCCTTTTGACCGGTGGGAAGTGATACTTCTTTGTAGTGCAGATTTGCATTGCCCGCTTGCTTGCTTGGCCAAAAAGGTTGTATGCGTTTTCTCCTGAATATATTCAGGAGAAAACGCATACGCCCTTTTTGGCCAAGTGCATCATTGTCGAAGTTGTGCCCCTCTTCCTGTGCTTTAAAGGCGATTCCAACATACCTCTTGAAATCTGTTTCCTGCTATTCTGCCTCGCTTTCAAGTCCGCCTCGTTGCCTTCCCTCAACAGATTTTTGGACGATAGTTGTCCTTTATTACTCGGCCAGTTTGTGAATTGCTGTGCCCCTGAGCTCCATTTTTCAACTCGTTTTCTGTGAGCTGACCGCAAGTCCAAAATTTAGGTTCAGGAACTATATTGGTTCCCGGAGGGTGGCTGAGACTTTGGTTAATTCTTCATCCTGCCGGGAAATTGCAGTGATATGTGCCCGTCCAAATGCCTAACAGCTACTCTCTCATTGGTTCTCCCTCTTCCCTTTCATCCTCTGCCAAATTGGCAACCTGTGTGAACCAGGAGGTTAAAGGGGCTGTCTCTCCAGTTGGGAGGTTGATAGTAAAGCAGGTGGAAAGTCAAACCGGAGCACCAGGAGAGGGACTATTCGTTGAGTTTTAGAAACCTTTCGTATTCACAGTGTGTCCGTTCTCTAGGTTTCCCGTACATTATATAGCTGTAGTAATATTCCCTTCATCCTGGAGAGTTGGGACCCATGGAATGGGTGCCAGGCATTTGTGCTTTAAATGGTGTGCATTTGCTCACCCAATCTCACCAATCGTCTCAGTCCCAAGTGTCCCTCCTTATGTCACATCAAGCTGTCGTTGTAGATAGCGTCATTCCAGGTTTCATCAGAGACCCTGAAGGAATTGTAAAGATTTTCCCAGTTTTTTTGTTTTGTTTTTGAAATTCCTTTTTATAGTGGGTTTGTGCTGATTCTCGCTGCCATGTTTATGCCAGTCTAGACACACTTGATTCCCTTACAGAGACATATCAATACATAGGTTTTAAGGTTCTTACTAGTCAGATATATTCCTCTGCGGGAAATATGGGGTTTTGAGTCCCTTTCACTGAGGAAGTTGTAGGTCTTGTCTATTCCATAGTTGGTTTTTGGAACGGTACCTGTGCTTATATCAAACCCTGGTTTTATGCATCACCCCACCTCTCCTTTCCCCTTAAGCAGGCTTAAGAGTGTTTTCTAAATGTGAGACACTCTTCTCTTTCCTAACTCAGTTCAAGTGTAGCCATGTTTACAGGATCTTCATAAGTGATATCTTATGATAAGTTTCTTTTTCTGTGTGACTTATTTCACTTAGAATCATCGTACCTGAATCCACCCATTTTGCTGCTACTGGTCTTATGACATTGATTTCATGGCTGAGGGATATTCCATCGTACGTAAGTACCACAATTTTTTGAACCCTTTTTATATTTCCTGGGATATTTAAGGTGTACCCAAGTTGATGTCCTTGTAAGCAGTGCAGCCCTAAATTTTGGGGTGGCTCTGTCTTATTGATTTTCAGTTATCCCAAGGTATATTCCATAGACTGGAAGTGCCCTTGGCTCTGTAGCTCTGTTCTTTGTTTGTTTTAGGGAACACAATGTACTCCTGCAGAGAGGCAGTTGGCAATTTACATCCCGCCCATCAGCATAACAAGGCTCCCTGTTCTCCAGGGCCTATCTTGCCTTTCTGGTTTTTACACATTTTGTGGATGTCCCTTTTGACTGGTGGGAAGTGATACTTCTTTGTAGTGCAGATTTGCATTGCCCGCTTGCTTGCTTGGCCAAAAAGGGCGTATGCGTTTTCTCCTGAATATATTCAGGAGAAAACGCATACGCCCTTTTTGGCCAAGTGCATCATTGTCGAAGTTGTGGCCCTCTTCCTGTGCTTTAAATGCGATTCCAACGTACCTCTTGAAATCTGTTTCCTGTTATTCTGCCTCGCTTTCAAGTCCGCCTCGTTGCCTTCCCTCAACAGATTTTTGAACGATAGTTGTCCTTTATTACTCAGCCAGTTTGTGAATTGCTGTGCCCCTGAGCTCCATTTTTCAACTCGGTTTTGGTGAGCTGACCGCAAGTCCAAAATTTTGGTTCAGGACCTATACTGGTTCCCGGTGGGGGGCTGAGACTTTGGTTAATTCTTCTTCCTGCCTGGAAATTACAGTGATATGTGCCCGTCCAAATGCCTAACAGCTACTCTCTCATTGGTTCTCCCTCTTCCCTTTCATCCTCTGCCAAATTGGCAACCTGTGCAAACCAGGAGGTTAAAGGGGCTGTCTCTCCAAGTTGGGAGGATGATAGTAAAGAAGGTGTAAAGTCAAACCGGAGCACCAGGAGAGGGACTATTCGTTGAATTTTAGAAACCTTTCATATTCACAGTGTGTCCGTTCTCTAGGTTTCCCGTACATGTTATAGATGTAGTAATATTCCCTTCAGCCTGGAGAGTTGGGACCCATGGAATGGGTGCCATGCATTATTGCTTTAAAGGGTCTGCATTTGCTCACCCAATCTCACCAATACTCTCAGTCCCAAGTGTCCAGCCTTATGCCACATCCAGCTGTCGTTGTAGATACGGTCATTCCAGGTTTCATCAGAGACCCTGAAGGAATTGTAAAGAATTTCCCAGTTTTTTTGTTTTGTTTTTGAAATTCCTTTTTATAGTGGGTTTGAGCTGAATCTCGCTGCCATGTTTATGCCAGTCTAGACACACTTGATTCCCTCACGGAGACATATCAATACATAGGTTTTAAGATTCTTACTAGTCAGATATATTCCTCTGCGGGAAATATGGGGTTTTGAGTCCCTTTCACTGAGGAAGGTGTAGGTCTTGTCTATTCCATAGTTGGTTTTTGGAACGGTACTTGTGCTTATATCAAACTCTGGTTTTATGCATCACCCCACCTCTCCTTCCCCCTTAAGCAGGCATAAGAGTGTTTTCTAAATGTGAGACACTGTTCTCTTTCCTAACTCAGTTCAAGTGTAGCCATGTGTACAGGATCTTCATAAGTGATATCTTATGATAACTTTCTTTTTCTGTGTGACTTATTTCACTTAGAATCAGCGTACCTGAATCCACCCATTTTGCTGCTACTGGTCTTATGACATTGATTTCATGGCTGAGGGATATTCCATCGTACGTAAGTACCACAATTTTTTGAACCATTTTTATATTTCCTAGGATATTTAAGGTGTACCCAAGTTGAGGTCCTTGTAAGCAGTGCAGCCCTAAATTTTGGGGTGGCTCTGTCTTATTGATTTTCAGTTTTCCAAAGGTATATTCCCTAGACTGGAAGTGCCCTTCTGCTCTGTAGCTCTGTTCTTTACTTGTTTTAGGGAACACAATGCACTCCTCCAGAGAGGCAGTTGGCAATTAACATGCCGCCCATCAGCATAACAAGGCTCCCTGTTCTCCAGGGCCTGTCTTGCCTTTCTGGTTTTTACACATTTTGTGGATGTGTCTTTTGACCGGTGGGAAGTGATACTTCTTTGTAGTGCAGATTGGCATTGCCCGCTTGCTTGCTTGGCCAAAAATGGCGTATGCATTTTCTCCTGAATATGTTCAGGAGAAAACGCATACGCCCTTTTTGGCCAAATGCATCATTGTCGAAGTTGTGCCCCTCTTCCTGTGCTTTAAAGGCGATTCCAACGTACCTCTTGAAATCTGTTTCCTGCTATTCTGCCTCGCTTTCAAGTCCGCCTCGTTGCCTTCCCTCAACAGATTTTTGGACGATAGTTGTCCTTTATTACTCGGCCAGTTTGTGAATTGCTGTGCCCCTGAGCTCCATTTTTCAACTCGTTTTTGGTGAGCTGACTGCAAGTCCAAAATTTTAGTTCAGGACCTATACTTCTTTCTGGTGGGTGGCTGAGACTTTGGTTAATTCTTCTTCCTGCCGGGAAATTACTGTGATATGTGCCCGTCCAAATGCCTAACAGCTACTCTCTCATTGGTTCTCCCTCTTCCCTTTCATCCTCTGCCAAATTGGCAACCTGTGCGAACCAGGAGGTTAAAGGGGCTGTCTCTCCAAGTTGGGAGGTTGATAGTAAAGCAGATGGAAAGTCAAACCGGAGCACCAGGACAGGGACTATTCGTTGAGTTTTAGAAACCTTTCGTATTCACAGTGTGTCCGTTCTCTAGGTTTCCCGTACATGTTATAGCTGTAGTAATATTCCCTTCAACCTGGAGAGTTGGGACCCATGGAATGGGTGCCAGGCATTTGTGCTTTAAATGGTCTGCATTTGCTCACCCAGTCTCACCAATCTTCTCAGTCCCAAGTGTCCAGCCTTATGCCACATCCAGCTGTCGTTGTAGATACGGTCATTCCAGGTTTCATCAGAGACCCTGAAGGAATTGTAAAGAATTTCCCAGTTTTTCTGTTTTGTTTTTGAAATTCCTTTTTATAGTGGGTTTGAGCTGATTCTCGCTGCCATGTTTATGCCAGTGTAGACACACTTGATTCCCTTACAGAGACATATCAATACATAGGTTTTAAGATTCTTACTAGTCAGATATATTCCTCTGCGGGAAATATGGGATTTTGAGTCCCTTTCACTGAGGAAGGTGTAGGTCTTGTCTATTCCATAGTTGGTTTTTGGAACGGTGCCTGTGCTTATATCAAACTCTGGTTTTATGCATCACCCCACCTCTCCTTCCCCCTTAAGCAGGCATAAGAGTGTTTTCTAAATGTGAGACACTGTTCTCTTTCCTAACTCATTTCATGTGTAGCCATGTTTACAGGATCTTCATAAGTTATATCTTATGATAAGTTTCTTTTTCTGGGTGACTTATTTCACTTAGAATCATCGTACCTGAATCCACCCATTTTGCTGCTACTGGTCTTATGACATTGATTTCATGGCTGAGGGATATTCCATCGTACGTAAGTACCACAATTTTTTGAACCAATTTTTTATTTCCTGGGATATTTAAGGTGTACCCAAGTTGAGGTCCTTGTAAGCAGTGCAGCCCTAAATTTTGGGGTGGCTCTGTCTTATTGATTTTCAGTTTTCCCAAGGTATATTCCATAGACTGGAAGTGCCCTTGGCTCTGTAGCTCTGTTCTTTACTTGTTTTAGGGAACACAATGTACTCCTCCAGAGAGGCAGTTGGCAATTTACATCACGCCCATCAGCATAACAAGGCTCCCTGTTCTCCAGGGCCTGTCTTGCCTTTCTGGTTTTTACACATTTTGTTGATGTCCCTTTGGACCGGTGGGAAGTGATCCTTCATTGTAGTGCAGATTTGCATTGCCCGCTTTCTTGCTTGGCAAAAAAGGGCGTATGCGTTTTCTCCTGAATATATTCAGGAGAAAACGCATACGCCCTTTTTGGCCAAGTGCATCATTGTCGAAGTTGTGCCCCTCTTCCTGTGCTTTAAAGGTGATTCCAACGTACCTCTTGAAATCTGTTTCCTGCTATTCTGACTCGCTTTCAAGTCCGCCTCGTTGGATTCCCTCAATAGATTTTTGGACGATAGTTGTCCTTTTTTACTCAGCCAGTTTGTGAATTGCTGTGCCCCTGAGCTCCATTTTCAACTCGTTTTTGGTGAGCTGACCGCACGTCCAAAATTTTGGTTCAGGACCTCTACTGGTTCCCGGTGGGGGGTTGAGACTTTAGTTAATTCTTCTTCCTGCCGGGAAGTTAGAGTGATATATGCCCGTTCAAATGCCTAACAGCTACTCTCTCATTGGTTCTCCCTCTTCCATTTCATCCTCTGCCAAATTGGAAACTTGTGTGAACCAGGAGGTTGAAGGGGCTGTCTCTCCAAGTTGGGAGATTGATAGTAAAGCAGATGGAAAGTCAAACCGGAGCACCAGGAGAGGGACTATTCGTTGAGTTTTAGAAACCTTTCGTATTCACAGTGTGTCCGTTCTCTAGGTTTCCCGTACATGTTATAACTGTAGTAATATTCCCTTCAACCTGGAGAGTTGGGACCCATGGAATGGGTGCCATGCATTATTGCTTTAAAGGGTCTGCATTTGCTCACCCAATCTCACCAATCCTCTCAGTCCCAAGTGTACAGCCTTATGCCACATCCAGCTGTCATTGTAGATAGGGTCATTCCAGGTTTCATCAGAGACCCTGAAGGAATTGTAAAGAATTTCCCAGTTTTTTTTGTTTTGTTTTTGAAATTCCTTTTTATAGTGGGTTTGAGCTGATTCTCACTGCCATGTTTATGCCAGTCTAGACACACTTGATTCCCTTACAGAGACATATCAATACATAGGTTTTAAGATTCTTACTAGTCAGATATATTCCTCTGTGGGAAATATGGGGTTTTGAGTCCCTTTCACTGAGGAAGGTGTAGGTCTTGTCTATTCCATAGTTGGTTTTTGGAACGGTACCTGTGCTTATATCAAACTCTGGTTTTATGCATCACCCCACCTCTCCTTCCCCCTTAAGCAGGCATAAGAGTGTTTTCTAAGTGTGAGACATTCTTCTCTTTCCTAACTCAGTTCAAGTGTAGCCATGTTTACAGGATCTTCATAAGTGATATCTTATGATAAGTTTCTTTTTCTGTGTGACTTATTTCCCTTAGAATCATCGTACCTGAATCCACCCATTTTGCTGCTACTGGTCTTATGACATTGATTTCATGGCTGAGGGATATTCCATCATACGTAAGTACCACAATTTTTTGAACCATTTTTATATTTCCTGGGATATTTAAGGTGTACCCAAGTTGAGGTCCTTGTAAGCAGTGCAGCCCTAAATTTTGGGGTAGCTCTGTCTTATTGATTTTCAGTTTTCCCAAGGTATATTCCCTAGACTGGAAGTGCCCTTGGCTCTGTAGCTCTGTTGTTTACTTGTTTTAGGGAACACAATGCACTCCTGCAGAGAGGCAGTTGGCAGTTTACTTCCCACCCATCAGCATAACAAGGCTCCCTGTTCTCCAGGGCCTCTCTTGCCTTTCTGGTTTTTACACATTTTGTGGATGTCCCTTTTGACCAGTGGGAAGTGATACTTCTTTGTAGTGCAGTTTTGCATTGTCCGCTTGCTTGCTTGGCCAAAAAGGGCGTATGCGTTTTCTCCTGAATATATTCAGGAGAAAACGCATACGCCCTTTTTGGCCAAGTGCATCATTGTCGAAGTTGTGCCCCTCTTCCTGTGCTTTAAAGGCGATTCCAACGTACCTCTTGAAATCTGTTTCCTGCTCTTCTGCCTCACTTTCAAGTCCGCCTCGTGGCCTTCCCTCAACAGATTTTTGGACGATAGTTGTCCTTTATTACTCGGCCAGTTTGTGAATTGTGTGTCCCTGAGCTCCATTTTTCAACTCATTTTTGGTGAGCTGACCGCACGTCCAAAATTTTGGTTCAGGACCTATACTGGTTCCCGGTGGGTGGCTGAGACTTTGGTTAATTCTTCTTCCTGCCGGGAAATTACAGTGATATGTGCCCGTCCAAATGCCTAACAGCTACTCTCTCATTGGTTCTCCCTCTTCCCTTTCATCCTCTGCCAAATTGGCAACCTGTGCGAACCAGGAGGTTAAAGGGGCTGTCTCTTCAAGTTGGGAGGTTGATAGTAAAGCAGATGGAAAGTCAAACAGGAACACCAGGAGAGGGACTATTCATTGAGTTTTAGAAACCTTTCGTATTCACAGTGTGTCCGTTCTCTAGGTTTCCTGTACATGTTATAGCTGTAGTAATATTCCCTTCAACCTGGAGAGTTGGGACCCATGGAATGGGTGCCAGGCATTTGTGCTTTAAAGGGTCTGCATTTGCTCACCCAATCTCACCAATCGTCTCAGTCCCAAGTGTCACTCCTTATGCCACATCCAGCTGTCATTGTAGATAGGGTCATTCCAGGTTTCATCAGAGACCCTGAAGGAATTGTAAAGAATTTCCCAGTTTTTTTTGTTTTCTTTTTGAAATTCCTTTTTATGGTGGGTTTGAGCTGATTCTCGCTGCCATGTTTATGCCAGTCTAGACACACTTGATTCCCTTACGGAGACATATCAATACATAGGTTTTAACATTCTTACAAGTCAGATATATTCCCCTGTGGGAAATATGGGGTTTTGAGTCCCTTTCACTGAGGAAGGTGTAGGTCTTGTCTATTCCATAGTTGGTGTTTGGAACGGTACCTGTGCTTATATCAAACTCTGGTTTTATGCATCACCCCACCTCTCCTTCCCCCTTAAGCAGGCATAAGAGTGTTTTCTAAATGTGAGACACTGTTCTCTTTCCTAACTCAGTTCAAGTGTAGCCATGTTTACAGGATCTTCATAAGTGATATCTTATGATAAGTTTCTTTTTCTCTGTGACTTATTTCACTTAGAATCATCGTACCTGAATCCACCCATTTTGCTGCTACTGGTCTTATGACATTGATTTCATGGCTGAGGGATATTCCATCGTACGTAAGTACCACAATTTTTTGAACCATTTTTATATTTCCTGGGATATTTAAGGTGTACCCAAGTTGAGGTCCTTGTAAGCAGTGCAGCCCGAAATTTTGGGGTGGCTCTGTCTTATTGATTTTCAGTTTTCCCAAGGAATATTCCCTAGACTGGAAGTGCCCTTGGCTCTGTAGCTCTGTTGTTTACTTGTTTTAGGGAACACAATGCACTCCTCCAGAGAGGCAGTTGGCAATTTACATCCCGCCCATCAGCATAACAAGGCTCCCTGTTCTCCAGGGCCTGTCTTGCCTTTCTGGTTTTTACACATTTTGTGGATGTCCCTTTTGACCGGTGGGAAGTGATACTTCTTTGTAGTGTAGATTTGCATTGTCCGCTTGCTTGCTTGGCCAAAAAGGGCGTATGCGTTTTCTCCTGAATATATTCAGGAGAAAACGCATACGCCCTTTTTGGCCACGTGCGTCATTGTCGAAGTTGTGCCCCTCTTCCTGTGCTTTAAAGGCGATTCCAACGTACCTCTTGAAATCTGTTTCCTGCTATTCTGCCTCGCTTTCAAGTCCGCCTCGTTGCCTACCCTCAAAAGATTTTTGGACGATAGTTGTCCTTTATTACTCGGCCAGTTTCTGAATTGCTGTGCCCCTGAGCTCCATTTCTCAACTCGTTTTTGGTGAGCTGACCGCAAGTCCAAAATTTTGGTTCAGGACCTATACTGGTTCCCGGTGGGTGGCTGAGACTTTGGTTAATTCTTCTTCCTGCCGGGAAATTACAGTGATATGTGCCCGTCCAAATGCCTAACAGCTACTCTCTCATTGGTTCTCCCTCTTCCCTTTCATCCTCTGCCAAATTGGCAACCTGTGCGAACCAGGAGGTTAAAGGGGCTGTCTCTTCAAGTTGGGACGTTGATAGTAAAGCAGATGGAAAGTCAAACAGGAACACCAGGAGAGGGACTATTCGTTGAGTTTTAGAAACCTTTCGTATTCACAGTGTGTCCGTTCTCTAGGTTTCCTGTACATGTTATAGCTGTAGTAATATTCCCTTCAACCTGGAGAGTTGGGACCCATGGAATGGGTGCCAGGCATTTGTGCTTTAAAGGGTCTGCATTTGCTCACCCAATCTCACCAATCGTCTCAGTCCCAAGTGTCACTCCTTATGCCACATCCAGCTGTCATTGTAGATAGGGTCATTCCAGGTTTCATCAGAGACCCTGAAGGAATTGTAAAGAATTTCCCAGTTTTTTTTGTTTTCTTTTTGAAATTCCTTTTTATGGTGGGTTTGAGCTGATTCTCGCTGCCATGTTTATGCCAGTCTAGACACACTTGATTCCCTTACGGAGACATATCAATACATAGGTTTTAAGATTCTTACTAGTCAGATATATTCCTCTGCGGGAAATATGGGGTTTTGAGTCCCTTTCACTGAGGAAGGTGTAGGTCTTGTCTATTCCATAGTTGGTTTTTGGAACGGTACCTGTGCTTATATCAAACTCTGGTTTTATGCATCACCCCACCTCTCCTTCCCCCTTAAGCAGGCATAAGAGTGTTTTCTAAATGTGAGACACTGTTCTCTTTCCGAACTCAGTTCAAGTGTAGCCATGTTTACAGGATCTTCATAAGTGATATCTTATGATAAGTTTCTTTTTCTCTGTGACTTATTTCACTTAGAATCATCGTACCTGAATCCACCCAATTTGCTGCTACTGGTCTTATGACATTGATTTCATGGCTGAGGGATATTCCATCGTACGTAAGTACCACAATTTTTTGAACCATTTTTATATTTCCTGGGATATTTAAGGTGTACCCAAGTTGAGGTCCTTGTAAGCAGTGCAGCCCTAAATTTTGGGGAGGCTCTGTCTTATTGATTTTCAGATTTCCCAAGGTATATTCCCTAGACTGGGAGTGCCCTTGGCTCTGTAGCTCTGTTCTTTACTTGTTTTAAGGAACACAATGCACTCCTCAGGAGAGGCAGTTGGCAATTTACATCCCGCCCATCAGCATAACAAGGCTCCCTGTTCTCCAGGGCCTGTCTTGCCTTTCTGGATTTTACACATTTTGTGGATGTCCCTTTTGACCTGTGGGAAGTGATACTTCTTTGTAGTGCAGATTTGCATTGCCCGCTTGCTTGCTTGGCCAAAAAGGTTGTATGCGTTTTCTCCTGAATATATTCAGGAGAAAACGCATACGCCCTTTTTGGCCAAGTGCATCATTGTCGAAGTTGTGCCCCTCTTCCTGTGCTTTAAAGGCGATTCCAACATACCTCTTGAAATCTGTTTCCTGCTATTCTGCCTCGCTTTCAAGTCCGCCTCGTTGCCTTCCCTCAACAGATTTTTGGACGATAGTTGTCCTTTATTACTCGGCCAGTTTGTGAATTGCTGTGCCCCTGAGCTCCATTTTTCAACTCGTTTTCTGTGAGCTGACCGCAAGTCCAAAATTCAGGTTCAGGAACTATATTGGTTCCCGGAGGGTGGCTGAGACTTTGGTTAATTCTTCTTCCTGCCGGGAAATTGCAGTGATATGTGCCCATCCAAATGCCTAACAGCTACTCTCTCATTGGTTCTCCCTCTTCCCTTTCATCCTCTGCCAAATTGGCAACCTGTGTGAACCAGGAGGTTAAAGGGGCTGTCTCTCCAGTTGGGAGGTTGATAGTAAAGCAGGTGGAAAGTCAAACCGGAGCACCAGGAGAGGGACTATTCGTTGAGTTTTAGAAACCTTTCGTATTCACAGTGTGTCCGTTCTCTAGGTTTCCCGTACATTATATAGCTGTAGTAATATTCCCTTCATCCTGGAGAGTTGGGACCCATGGAATGGGTGCCAGGCATTTGTGCTTTAAATGGTGTGCATTTGCTCACCCAATCTCACCAATCGTCTCAGTCCCAAGTGTCCCTCCTTATGTCACATCAAGCTGTCGTTGTAGATAGCGTCATTCCAGGTTTCATCAGAGACCCTGAAGGAATTGTAAAGATTTTCCCAGTTTTTTTGTTTTGTTTTTGAAATTCCTTTTTATAGTGGGTTTGTGCTGATTCTCGCTGCCATGTTTATGCCAGTCTAGACACACTTGATTCCCTTACAGAGACATATCAATACATAGGTTTTAAGGTTCTTACTAGTCAGATATATTCCTCTGCGGGAAATATGGGGTTTTGAGTCCCTTTCACTGAGGAAGTTGTAGGTCTTGTCTATTCCATAGTTGGTTTTTGGAACGGTACCTGTGCTTATATCAAACCCTGGTTTTATGCATCACCCCACCTCTCCTTTCCCCTTAAGCAGGCTTAAGAGTGTTTTCTAAATGTGAGACACTCTTCTCTTTCCTAACTCAGTTCAAGTGTAGCCATGTTTACAGGATCTTCATAAGTGATATCTTATGATAAGTTTCTTTTTCTGTGTGACTTATTTCACTTAGAATCATCGTACCTGAATCCACCCATTTTGCTGCTACTGGTCTTATGACATTGATTTCATGGCTGAGGGATATTCCATCGTACGTAAGTACCACAATTTTTTGAACCCTTTTTATATTTCCTGGGATATTTAAGGTGTACCCAAGTTGATGTCCTTGTAAGCAGTGCAGCCCTAAATTTTGGGGTGGCTCTGTCTTATTGATTTTCAGTTATCCCAAGGTATATTCCATAGACTGGAAGTGCCCTTGGCTCTGTAGCTCTGTTCTTTGTTTGTTTTAGGGAACACAATGTACTCCTGCAGAGAGGCAGTTGGCAATTTACATCCCGCCCATCAGCATAACAAGGCTCCCTGTTCTCCAGGGCCTATCTTGCCTTTCTGGTTTTTACACATTTTGTGGATGTCCCTTTTGACTGGTGGGAAGTGATACTTCTTTGTAGTGCAGATTTGCATTGCCCGCTTGCTTGCTTGGCCAAAAAGGGCGTATGCGTTTTCTCCTGAATATATTCAGGAGAAAACGCATACGCCCTTTTTGGCCAAGTGCATCATTGTCGAAGTTGTGGCCCTCTTCCTGTGCTTTAAATGCGATTCCAACGTACCTCTTGAAATCTGTTTCCTGTTATTCTGCCTCGCTTTCAAGTCCGCCTCGTTGCCTTCCCTCAACAGATTTTTGAACGATAGTTGTCCTTTATTACTCAGCCAGTTTGTGAATTGCTGTGCCCCTGAGCTCCATTTTTCAACTCGGTTTTGGTGAGCTGACCGCAAGTCCAAAATTTTGGTTCAGGACCTATACTGGTTCCCGGTGGGGGGCTGAGACTTTGGTTAATTCTTCTTCCTGCCTGGAAATTACAGTGATATGTGCCCGTCCAAATGCCTAACAGCTACTCTCTCATTGGTTCTCCCTCTTCCCTTTCATCCTCTGCCAAATTGGCAACCTGTGCAAACCAGGAGGTTAAAGGGGCTGTCTCTCCAAGTTGGGAGGATGATAGTAAAGCAGGTGTAAAGTCAAACCGGAGCACCAGGAGAGGGACTATTCGTTGAATTTTAGAAACCTTTCATATTCACAGTGTGTCCGTTCTCTAGGTTTCCCGTACATGTTATAGATGTAGTAATATTCCCTTCAGCCTGGAGAGTTGGGACCCATGGAATGGGTGCCATGCATTATTGCTTTAAAGGGTCTGCATTTGCTCACCCAATCTCACCAATACTCTCAGTCCCAAGTGTCCAGCCTTATGCCACATCCAGCTGTCGTTGTAGATACGGTCATTCCAGGTTTCATCAGAGACCCTGAAGGAATTGTAAAGAATTTCCCAGTTTTTTTGTTTTGTTTTTGAAATTCCTTTTTATAGTGGGTTTGAGCTGAATCTCGCTGCCATGTTTATGCCAGTCTAGACACACTTGATTCCCTCACGGAGACATATCAATACATAGGTTTTAAGATTCTTACTAGTCAGATATATTCCTCTGCGGGAAATATGGGGTTTTGAGTCCCTTTCACTGAGGAAGGTGTAGGTCTTGTCTATTCCATAGTTGGTTTTTGGAACGGTACTTGTGCTTATATCAAACTCTGGTTTTATGCATCACCCCACCTCTCCTTCCCCCTTAAGCAGGCATAAGAGTGTTTTCTAAATGTGAGACACTGTTCTCTTTCCTAACTCAGTTCAAGTGTAGCCATGTGTACAGGATCTTCATAAGTGATATCTTATGATAACTTTCTTTTTCTGTGTGACTTATTTCACTTAGAATCAGCGTACCTGAATCCACCCATTTTGCTGCTACTGGTCTTATGACATTGATTTCATGGCTGAGGGATATTCCATCGTACGTAAGTACCACAATTTTTTGAACCATTTTAATATTTCCTAGGATATTTAAGGTGTACCCAAGTTGAGGTCCTTGTAAGCAGTGCAGCCCTAAATTTTGGGGTGGCTCTGTCTTATTGATTTTCAGTTTTCCAAAGGTATATTCCCTAGACTGGAAGTGCCCTTCTGCTCTGTAGCTCTGTTCTTTACTTGTTTTAGGGAACACAATGCACTCCTCCAGAGAGGCAGTTGGCAATTAACATGCCGCCCATCAGCATAACAAGGCTCCCTGTTCTCCAGGGCCTGTCTTGCCTTTCTGGTTTTTACACATTTTGTGGATGTGTCTTTTGACCGGTGGGAAGTGATACTTCTTTGTAGTGCAGATTGGCATTGCCCGCTTGCTTGCTTGGCCAAAAATGGCGTATGCATTTTCTCCTGAATATGTTCAGGAGAAAACGCATACGCCCTTTTTGGCCAAATGCATCATTGTCGAAGTTGTGCCCCTCTTCCTGTGCTTTAAAGGCGATTCCAACGTACCTCTTGAAATCTGTTTCCTGCTATTCTGCCTCGCTTTCAAGTCCGCCTCGTTGCCTTCCCTCAACAGATTTTTGGACGATAGTTGTCCTTTATTACTCGGCCAGTTTGTGAATTGCTGTGCCCCTGAGCTCCATTTTTCAACTCGTTTTTGGTGAGCTGACTGCAAGTCCAAAATTTTAGTTCAGGACCTATACTTCTTTCTGGTGGGTGGCTGAGACTTTGGTTAATTCTTCTTCCTGCCGGGAAATTACTGTGATATGTGCCCGTCCATATGCCTAACAGCTACTCTCTCATTGGTTCTCCCTCTTCCCTTTCATCCTCTGCCAAATTGGCAACCTGTGCGAACCAGGAGGTTAAAGGGGCTGTCTCTCCAAGTAGGGAGGTTGATAGTAAAGCAGATGGAAAGTCAAACCGGAGCACCAGGACAGGGACTATTCGTTGAGTTTTAGAAACCTTTCGTATTCACAGTGTGTCCGTTCTCTAGGTTTCCCGTACATGTTATAGCTGTAGTAATATTCCCTTCAACCTGGAGAGTTGGGACCCATGGAATGGGTGCCAGGCATTTGTGCTTTAAATGGTCTGCATTTGCTCACCCAGTCTCACCAATCTTCTCAGTCCCAAGTGTCCAGCCTTATGCCACATCCAGCTGTCGTTGTAGATACGGTCATTCCAGGTTTCATCAGAGACCCTGAAGGAATTGTAAAGAATTTCCCAGTTTTTCTGTTTTGTTTTTGAAATTCCTTTTTATAGTGGGTTTGAGCTGATTCTCGCTGCCATGTTTATGCCAGTGTAGACACACTTGATTCCCTTACAGAGACATATCAATACATAGGTTTTAAGATTCTTACTAGTCAGATATATTCCTCTGCGGGAAATATGGGATTTTGAGTCCCTTTCACTGAGGAAGGTGTAGGTCTTGTCTATTCCATAGTTGGTTTTTGGAACGGTGCCTGTGCTTATATCAAACTCTGGTTTTATGCATCACCCCACCTCTCCTTCCCCCTTAAGCAGGCATAAGAGTGTTTTCTAAATGTGAGACACTGTTCTCTTTCCTAACTCATTTCATGTGTAGCCATGTTTACAGGATCTTCATAAGTTATATCTTATGATAAGTTTCTTTTTCTGGGTGACTTATTTCACTTAGAATCATCGTACCTGAATCCACCCATTTTGCTGCTACTGGTCTTATGACATTGATTTCATGGCTGAGGGATATTCCATCGTACGTAAGTACCACAATTTTTTGAACCAATTTTTTATTTCCTGGGATATTTAAGGTGTACCCAAGTTGAGGTCCTTGTAAGCAGTGCAGCCCTAAATTTTGGGGTGGCTCTGTCTTATTGATTTTCAGTTTTCCCAAGGTATATTCCATAGACTGGAAGTGCCCTTGGCTCTGTAGCTCTGTTCTTTACTTGTTTTAGGGAACACAATGTACTCCTCCAGAGAGGCAGTTGGCAATTTACATCACGCCCATCAGCATAACAAGGCTCCCTGTTCTCCAGGGCCTGTCTTGCCTTTCTGGTTTTTACACATTTTGTTGATGTCCCTTTGGACCGGTGGGAAGTGATCCTTCATTGTAGTGCAGATTTGCATTGCCCGCTTTCTTGCTTGGCAAAAAAGGGCGTATGCGTTTTCTCCTGAATATATTCAGGAGAAAACGCATACGCCCTTTTTGGCCAAGTGCATCATTGTCGAAGTTGTGCCCCTCTTCCTGTGCTTTAAAGGTGATTCCAACGTACCTCTTGAAATCTGTTTCCTGCTATTCTGACTCGCTTTCAAGTCCGCCTCGTTGGATTCCCTCAATAGATTTTTGGACGATAGTTGTCCTTTTTTACTCAGCCAGTTTGTGAATTGCTGTGCCCCTGAGCTCCATTTTCAACTCGTTTTTGGTGAGCTGACCGCACGTCCAAAATTTTGGTTCAGGACCTCTACTGGTTCCCGGTGGGGGGTTGAGACTTTAGTTAATTCTTCTTCCTGCCGGGAAGTTAGAGTGATATATGCCCGTTCAAATGCCTAACAGCTACTCTCTCATTGGTTCTCCCTCTTCCATTTCATCCTCTGCCAAATTGGAAACTTGTGTGAACCAGGAGGTTGAAGGGGCTGTCTCTCCAAGTTGGGAGATTGATAGTAAAGCAGATGGAAAGTCAAACCGGAACACCAGGAGAGGGACTATTCGTTGAGTTTTAGAAACCTTTCGTATTCACAGTGTGTCCGTTCTCTAGGTTTCCCGTACATGTTATAACTGTAGTAATATTCCCTTCAACCTGGAGAGTTGGGACCCATGGAATGGGTGCCATGCATTATTGCTTTAAAGGGTCTGCATTTGCTCACCCAATCTCACCAATCCTCTCAGTCCCAAGTGTACAGCCTTATGCCACATCCAGCTGTCATTGTAGATAGGGTCATTCCAGGTTTCATCAGAGACCCTGAAGGAATTGTAAAGAATTTCCCAGTTTTTTTTGTTTTGTTTTTGAAATTCCTTTTTATAGTGGGTTTGAGCTGATTCTCACTGCCATGTTTATGCCAGTCTAGACACACTTGATTCCCTTACAGAGACATATCAATACATAGGTTTTAAGATTCTTACTAGTCAGATATATTCCTCTGTGGGAAATATGGGGTTTTGAGTCCCTTTCACTGAGGAAGGTGTAGGTCTTGTCTATTCCATAGTTGGTTTTTGGAACGGTACCTGTGCTTATATCAAACTCTGGTTTTATGCATCACCCCACCTCTCCTTCCCCCTTAAGCAGGCATAAGAGTGTTTTCTAAGTGTGAGACATTCTTCTCTTTCCTAACTCAGTTCAAGTGTAGCCATGTTTACAGGATCTTCATAAGTGATATCTTATGATAAGTTTCTTTTTCTGTGTGACTTATTTCCCTTAGAATCATCGTACCTGAATCCACCCATTTTGCTGCTACTGGTCTTATGACATTGATTTCATGGCTGAGGGATATTCCATCATACGTAAGTACCACAATTTTTTGAACCATTTTTATATTTCCTGGGATATTTAAGGTGTACCCAAGTTGAGGTCCTTGTAAGCAGTGCAGCCCTAAATTTTGGGGTAGCTCTGTCTTATTGATTTTCAGTTTTCCCAAGGTATATTCCCTAGACTGGAAGTGCCCTTGGCTCTGTAGCTCTGTTGTTTACTTGTTTTAGGGAACACAATGCACTCCTGCAGAGAGGCAGTTGGCAGTTTACTTCCCACCCATCAGCATAACAAGGCTCCCTGTTCTCCAGGGCCTCTCTTGCCTTTCTGGTTTTTACACATTTTGTGGATGTCCCTTTTGACCAGTGGGAAGTGATACTTCTTTGTAGTGCAGTTTTGCATTGTCCGCTTGCTTGCTTGGCCAAAAAGGGCGTATGCGTTTTCTCCTGAATATATTCAGGAGAAAACGCATACGCCCTTTTTGGCCAAGTGCATCATTGTCGAAGTTGTGCCCCTCTTCCTGTGCTTTAAAGGCGATTCCAACGTACCTCTTGAAATCTGTTTCCTGCTCTTCTGCCTCACTTTCAAGTCCGCCTCGTGGCCTTCCCTCAACAGATTTTTGGACGATAGTTGTCCTTTATTACTCGGCCAGTTTGTGAATTGTGTGTCCCTGAGCTCCATTTTTCAACTCATTTTTGGTGAGCTGACCGCACGTCCAAAATTTTGGTTCAGGACCTATACTGGTTCCCGGTGGGTGGCTGAGACTTTGGTTAATTCTTCTTCCTGCCGGGAAATTACAGTGATATGTGCCCGTCCAAATGCCTAACAGCTACTCTCTCATTGGTTCTCCCTCTTCCCTTTCATCCTCTGCCAAATTGGCAACCTGTGCGAACCAGGAGGTTAAAGGGGCTGTCTCTTCAAGTTGGGAGGTTGATAGTAAAGCAGATGGAAAGTCAAACAGGAACACCAGGAGAGGGACTATTCGTTGAGTTTTAGAAACCTTTCGTATTCACAGTGTGTCCGTTCTCTAGGTTTCCTGTACATGTTATAGCTGTAGTAATATTCCCTTCAACCTGGAGAGTTGGGACCCATGGAATGGGTGCCAGGCATTTGTGCTTTAAAGGGTCTGCATTTGCTCACCCAATCTCACCAATCGTCTCAGTCCCAAGTGTCACTCCTTATGCCACATCCAGCTGTCATTGTAGATAGGGTCATTCCAGGTTTCATCAGAGACCCTGAAGGAATTGTAAAGAATTTCCCAGTTTTTTTTGTTTTCTTTTTGAAATTCCTTTTTATGGTGGGTTTGAGCTGATTCTCGCTGCCATGTTTATGCCAGTCTAGACACACTTGATTCCCTTACGGAGACATATCAATACATAGGTTTTAACATTCTTACAAGTCAGATATATTCCCCTGTGGGAAATATGGGGTTTTGAGTCCCTTTCACTGAGGAAGGTGTAGGTCTTGTCTATTCCATAGTTGGTGTTTGGAACGGTACCTGTGCTTATATCAAACTCTGGTTTTATGCATCACCCCACCTCTCCTTCCCCCTTAAGCAGGCATAAGAGTGTTTTCTAAATGTGAGACACTGTTCTCTTTCCTAACTCAGTTAAAGTGTAGCCATGTTTACAGGATCTTCATAAGTGATATCTTATGATAAGTTTCTTTTTCTCTGTGACTTATTTCACTTAGAATCATCGTACCTGAATCCACCCATTTTGCTGCTACTGGTCTTATGACATTGATTTCATGGCTGAGGGATATTCCATCGTACGTAAGTACCACAATTTTTTGAACCATTTTTATATTTCCTGGGATATTTAAGGTGTACCCAAGTTGAGGTCCTTGTAAGCAGTGCAGCCCGAAATTTTGGGGTGGCTCTGTCTTATTGATTTTCAGTTTTCCCAAGGAATATTCCCTAGACTGGAAGTGCCCTTGGCTCTGTAGCTCTGTTGTTTACTTGTTTTAGGGAACACAATGCACTCCTCCAGAGAGGCAGTTGGCAATTTACATCCCGCCCATCAGCATAACAAGGCTCCCTGTTCTCCAGGGCCTGTCTTGCCTTTCTGGTTTTTACACATTTTGTGGATGTCCCTTTTGACCGGTGGGAAGTGATACTTCTTTGTAGTGTAGATTTGCATTGTCCGCTTGCTTGCTTGGCCAAAAAGGGCGTATGCGTTTTCTCCTGAATATATTCAGGAGAAAACGCATACGCCCTTTTTGGCCACGTGCGTCATTGTCGAAGTTGTGCCCCTCTTCCTGTGCTTTAAAGGCGATTCCAACGTACCTCTTGAAATCTGTTTCCTGCTATTCTGCCTCGCTTTCAAGTCCGCCTCGTTGCCTACCCTCAAAAGATTTTTGGACGATAGTTGTCCTTTATTACTCGGCCAGTTTCTGAATTGCTGTGCCCCTGAGCTCCATTTCTCAACTCGTTTTTGGTGAGCTGACCGCAAGTCCAAAATTTTGGTTCAGGACCTATACTGGTTCCCGGTGGGTGGCTGAGACTTTGGTTAATTCTTCTTCCTGCCGGGAAATTACAGTGATATGTGCCCGTCCAAATGCCTAACAGCTACTCTCTCATTGGTTCTCCCTCTTCCCTTTCATCCTCTGCCAAATTGGCAACCTGTGCGAACCAGGAGGTTAAAGGGGCTGTCTCTTCAAGTTGGGACGTTGATAGTAAAGCAGATGGAAAGTCAAACAGGAACACCAGGAGAGGGACTATTCGTTGAGTTTTAGAAACCTTTCGTATTCACAGTGTGTCCGTTCTCTAGGTTTCCTGTACATGTTATAGCTGTAGTAATATTCCCTTCAACCTGGAGAGTTGGGACCCATGGAATGGGTGCCAGGCATTTGTGCTTTAAAGGGTCTGCATTTGCTCACCCAATCTCACCAATCGTCTCAGTCCCAAGTGTCACTCCTTATGCCACATCCAGCTGTCATTGTAGATAGGGTCATTCCAGGTTTCATCAGAGACCCTGAAGGAATTGTAAAGAATTTCCCAGTTTTTTTTGTTTTCTTTTTGAAATTCCTTTTTATGGTGGGTTTGAGCTGATTCTCGCTGCCATGTTTATGCCAGTCTAGACACACTTGATTCCCTTACGGAGACATATCAATACATAGGTTTTAACATTCTTACAAGTCAGATATATTCCCCTGTGGGAAATATGGGGTTTTGAGTCCCTTTCACTGAGGAAGGTGTAGGTCTTGTCTATTCCATAGTTGGTGTTTGGAACGGTACCTGTGCTTATATCAAACTCTGGTTTTATGCATCACCCCACCTCTCCTTCCCCCTTAAGCAGGCATAAGAGTGTTTTCTAAATGTGAGACACTGTTCTCTTTCCTAACTCAGTTCAAGTGTAGCCATGTTTACAGGATCTTCATAAGTGATATCTTATGATAAGTTTCTTTTTCTCTGTGACTTATTTCACTTAGAATCATCGTACCTGAATCCACCCATTTTGCTGCTACTGGTCTTATGACATTGATTTCATGGCTGAGGGATATTCCATCGTACGTAAGTACCACAATTTTTTGAACCATTTTTATATTTCCTGGGATATTTAAGGTGTACCCAAGTTGAGGTCCTTGTAAGCAGTGCAGCCCGAAATTTTGGGGTGGCTCTGTCTTATTGATTTTCAGTTTTCCCAAGGAATATTCCCTAGACTGGAAGTGCCCTTGGCTCTGTAGCTCTGTTGTTTACTTGTTTTAGGGAACACAATGCACTCCTCCAGAGAGGCAGTTGGCAATTTACATCCCGCCCATCAGCATAACAAGGCTCCCTGTTCTCCAGGGCCTGTCTTGCCTTTCTGGTTTTTACACATTTTGTGGTTGTCCCTTTTGACCGGTGGGAAGTGATACTTCTTTGTAGTGTAGATTTGCATTGTCCGCTTGCTTGCTTGGCCAAAAAGGGCGTATGCGTTTTCTCCTGAATATATTCAGGAGAAAACGCATACGCCCTTTTTGGCCACGTGCGTCATTGTCGAAGTTGTGCCCCTCTTCCTGTGCTTTAAAGGCGATTCCAACGTACCTCTTGAAATCTGTTTCCTGCTATTCTGACTCGCTTTCAAGTCCGCCTCGTTGGATTCCCTCAATAGATTTTTGGACGATAGTTGTCCTTTTTTACTCAGCCAGTTTGTGAATTGCTGTGCCCCTGAGCTCCATTTTCAACTCGTTTTTGGTGAGCTGACCGCACGTCCAAAATTTTGGTTCAGGACCTCTACTGGTTCCCGGTGGGGGGTTGAGACTTTAGTTAATTCTTCTTCCTGCCGGGAAGTTAGAGTGATATATGCCCGTTCAAATGCCTAACAGCTACTCTCTCATTGGTTCTCCGTCTTCCATTTCATCCTCTGCCAAATTGGAAACTTGTGTGAACCAGGAGGTTGAAGGGGCTGTCTCTCCAAGTTGGGAGATTGATAGTAAAGCAGATGGAAAGTCAAACCGGAGCACCAGGAGAGGGACTATTCGTTGAGTTTTAGAAACCTTTCGTATTCACAGTGTGTCCGTTCTCTAGGTTTCCCGTACATGTTATAACTGTAGTAATATTCCCTTCAACCTGGAGAGTTGGGACCCATGGAATGGGTGCCATGCATTATTGCTTTAAAGGGTCTGCATTTGCTCACCCAATCTCACCAATCCTCTCAGTCCCAAGTGTACAGCCTTATGCCACATCCAGCTGTCATTGTAGATAGGGTCATTCCAGGTTTCATCAGAGACCCTGAAGGAATTGTAAAGAATTTCCCAGTTTTTTTTGTTTTGTTTTTGAAATTCCTTTTTATAGTGGGTTTGAGCTGATTCTCACTGCCATGTTTATGCCAGTCTAGACACACTTGATTCCCTTACAGAGACATATCAATACATAGGTTTTAAGATTCTTACTAGTCAGATATATTCCTCTGTGGGAAATATGGGGTTTTGAGTCCCTTTCACTGAGGAAGGTGTAGGTCTTGTCTATTCCATAGTTGGTTTTTGGAACGGTACCTGTGCTTATATCAAACTCTGGTTTTATGCATCACCCCACCTCTCCTTCCCCCTTAAGCAGGCATAAGAGTGTTTTCTAAGTGTGAGACATTCTTCTCTTTCCTAACTCAGTTCAAGTGTAGCCATGTTTACAGGATCTTCATAAGTGATATCTTATGATAAGTTTCTTTTTCTGTGTGACTTATTTCCCTTAGAATCATCGTACCTGAATCCACCCATTTTGCTGCTACTGGTCTTATGACATTGATTTCATGGCTGAGGGATATTCCATCATACGTAAGTACCACAATTTTTTGAACCATTTTTATATTTCCTGGGATATTTAAGTTGTACCCAAGTTGAGGTCCTTGTAAGCAGTGCAGCCCTAAATTTTGGGGTAGCTCTGTCTTATTGATTTTCAGTTTTCCCAAGGTATATTCCCTAGACTGGAAGTGCCCTTGGCTCTGTAGCTCTGTTGTTTACTTGTTTTAGGGAACACAATGCACTCCTGCAGAGAGGCAGTTGGCAGTTTACTTCCCACCCATCAGCATAACAAGGCTCCCTGTTCTCCAGGGCCTCTCTTGCCTTTCTGGTTTTTACACATTTTGTGGATGTCCCTTTTGACCAGTGGGAAGTGATACTTCTTTGTAGTGCAGTTTTGCATTGTCCGCTTGCTTGCTTGGCCAAAAAGGGCGTATGCGTTTTCTCCTGAATATATTCAGGAGAAAACGCATACGCCCTTTTTGGCCAAGTGCATCATTGTCGAAGTTGTGCCCCTCTTCCTGTGCTTTAAAGGCGATTCCAACGTACCTCTTGAAATCTGTTTCCTGCTCTTCTGCCTCACTTTCAAGTCCGCCTCGTGGCCTTCCCTCAACAGATTTTTGGACGATAGTTGTCCTTTATTACTCGGCCAGTTTGTGAATTGTGTGTCCCTGAGCTCCATTTTTCAACTCATTTTTGGTGAGCTGACCGCACGTCCAAAATTTTGGTTCAGGACCTATACTGGTTCCCGGTGGGTGGCTGAGACTTTGGTTAATTCTTCTTCCTGCCGGGAAATTACAGTGATATGTGCCCGTCCAAATGCCTAACAGCTACTCTCTCATTGGTTCTCCCTCTTCCCTTTCATCCTCTGCCAAATTGGCAACCTGTGCGAACCAGGAGGTTAAAGGGGCTGTCTCTTCAAGTTGGGAGGTTGATAGTAAAGCAGATGGAAAGTCAAACAGGAACACCAGGAGAGGGACTATTCGTTGAGTTTTAGAGACCTTTCGTATTCACAGTGTGTCCGTTCTCTAGGTTTCCTGTACATGTTATAGCTGTAGTAATATTCCCTTCAACCTGGAGAGTTGGGACCCATGGAATGGGTGCCAGGCATTTGTGCTTTAAAGGGTCTGCATTTGCTCACCCAATCTCACCAATCGTCTCAGTCCCAAGTGTCACTCCTTATGCCACATCCAGCTGTCATTGTAGATAGGGTCATTCCAGGTTTCATCAGAGACCCTGAAGGAATTGTAAAGAATTTCCCAGTTTTTTTTGTTTTCTTTTTGAAATTCCTTTTTATGGTGGGTTTGAGCTGATTCTCGCTACCATGTTTATGCCAGTCTAGACACACTTGATTCCCTTACGGAGACATATCAATACATAGGTTTTAACATTCTTACAAGTCAGATATATTCCCCTGTGGGAAATATGGGGTTTTGAGTCCCTTTCACTGAGGAAGGTGTAGGTCTTGTCTATTCCATAGTTGGTGTTTGGAACGGTACCTGTGCTTATATCAAACTCTGGTTTTATGCATCACCCCACCTCTCCTTCCCCCTTAAGCAGGCATAAGAGTGTTTTCTAAATGTGAGACACTGTTCTCTTTCCTAACTCAGTTCAAGTGTAGCCATGTTTACAGGATCTTCATAAGTGATATCTTATGATAAGTTTCTTTTTCTCTGTGACTTATTTCACTTAGAATCATCGTACCTGAATCCACCCATTTTGCTGCTACTGGTCTTATGACATTGATTTCATGGCTGAGGGATATTCCATCGTACGTAAGTACCACAATTTTTTGAACCATTTTTATATTTCCTGGGATATTTAAGGTGTACCCAAGTTGAGGTCCTTGTAAGCAGTGCAGCCCGAAATTTTGGGGTGGCTCTGTCTTATTGATTTTCAGTTTTCCCAAGGAATATTCCCTAGACTGGAAGTGCCCTTGGCTCTGTAGCTCTGTTGTTTACTTGTTTTAGGGAACACAATGCACTCCTCCAGAGAGGCAGTTGGCAATTTACATCCCGCCCATCAGCATAACAAGGCTCCCTGTTCTCCAGGGCCTGTCTTGCCTTTCTGGTTTTTACACATTTTGTGGATGTCCCTTTTGACCGGTGGGAAGTGATACTTCTTTGTAGTGTAGATTTGCATTGTCCGCTTGCTTGCTTGGCCAAAAAGGGCGTATGCGTTTTCTCCTGAATATATTCAGGAGAAAACGCATACGCCCTTTTTGGCCACGTGCGTCATTGTCGAAGTTGTGCCCCTCTTCCTGTGCTTTAAAGGCGATTCCAACGTACCTCTTGAAATCTGTTTCCTGCTATTCTGCCTCGCTTTCAAGTCCGCCTCGTTGCCTACCCTCAAAAGATTTTTGGACGATAGTTGTCCTTTATTACTCGGCCAGTTTCTGAATTGCTGTGCCCCTGAGCTCCATTTCTCAACTCGTTTTTGGTGAGCTGACCGCAAGTCCAAAATTTTGGTTCAGGACCTATACTGGTTCCCGGTGGGTGGCTGAGACTTTGGTTAATTCTTCTTCCTGCCGGGAAATTACAGTGATATGTGCCCGTCCAAATGCCTAACAGCTACTCTCTCATTGGTTCTCCCTCTTCCCTTTCATCCTCTGCCAAATTGGCAACCTGTGCGAACCAGGAGGTTAAAGGGGCTGTCTCTTCAAGTTGGGACGTTGATAGTAAAGCAGATGGAAAGTCAAACAGGAACACCAGGAGAGGGACTATTCGTTGAGTTTTAGAAACCTTTCGTATTCACAGTGTGTCCGTTCTCTAGGTTTCCTGTACATGTTATAGCTGTAGTAATATTCCCTTCAACCTGGAGAGTTGGGACCCATGGAATGGGTGCCAGGCATTTGTGCTTTAAAGGGTCTGCATTTGCTCACCCAATCTCACCAATCGTCTCAGTCCCAAGTGTCACTCCTTATGCCACATCCAGCTGTCATTGTAGATAGGGTCATTCCAGGTTTCATCAGAGACCCTGAAGGAATTGTAAAGAATTTCCCAGTTTTTTTTGTTTTCTTTTTGAAATTCCTTTTTATGGTGGGTTTGAGCTGATTCTCGCTGCCATGTTTATGCCAGTCTAGACACACTTGATTCCCTTACGGAGACATATCAATACATAGGTTTTAACATTCTTACAAGTCAGATATATTCCCCTGTGGGAAATATGGGGTTTTGAGTCCCTTTCACTGAGGAAGGTGTAGGTCTTGTCTATTCCATAGTTGGTGTTTGGAACGGTACCTGTGCTTATATCAAACTCTGGTTTTATGCATCACCCCACCTCTCCTTCCCCCTTAAGCAGGCATAAGAGTGTTTTCTAAATGTGAGACACTGTTCTCTTTCCTAACTCAGTTCAAGTGTAGCCATGTTTACAGGATCTTCATAAGTGATATCTTATGATAAGTTTCTTTTTCTCTGTGACTTATTTCACTTAGAATCATCGTACCTGAATCCACCCATTTTGCTGCTACTGGTCTTATGACATTGATTTCATGGCTGAGGGATATTCCATCGTACGTAAGTACCACAATTTTTTGAACCATTTTTATATTTCCTGGGATATTTAAGGTGTACCCAAGTTGAGGTCCTTGTAAGCAGTGCAGCCCGAAATTTTGGGGTGGCTCTGTCTTATTGATTTTCAGTTTTCCCAAGGAATATTCCCTAGACTGGAAGTGCCCTTGGCTCTGTAGCTCTGTTGTTTACTTCTTTTAGGGAACACAATGCACTCCTCCAGAGAGGCAGTTGGCAATTTACATCCCGCCCATCAGCATAACAAGGCTCCCTGTTCTCCAGGGCCTGTCTTGCCTTTCTGGTTTTTACACATTTTGTGGATGTCCCTTTTGACCGGTGGGAAGTGATACTTCTTTGTAGTGTAGATTTGCATTGTCCGCTTGCTTGCTTGGCCAAAAAGGGCGTATGCGTTTTCTCCTGAATATATTCAGGAGAAAACGCATACGCCCTTTTTGGCCACGTGCGTCATTGTCGAAGTTGTGCCCCTCTTCCTGTGCTTTAAAGGCGATTCCAACGTACCTCTTGAAATCTGTTTCCTGCTATTCTGCCTCGCTTTCAAGTCCGCCTCGTTGCCTACCCTCAAAAGATTTTTGGACGATAGTTGTCCTTTATTACTCGGCCAGTTTCTGAATTGCTGTGCCCCTGAGCTCCATTTCTCAACTCGTTTTTGGTGAGCTGACCGCAAGTCCAAAATTTTGGTTCAGGACCTATACTGGTTCCCGGTGGGTGGCTGAGACTTTGGTTAATTCTTCTTCCTGCCGGGAAATTACAGTGATATGTGCCCGTCCAAATGCCTAACAGCTACTCTCTCATTGGTTCTCCCTCTTCCCTTTCATCCTCTGCCAAATTGGCAACCTGTGCGAACCAGGAGGTTAAAGGGGCTGTCTCTTCAAGTTGGGACGTTGATAGTAAAGCAGATGGAAAGTCAAACAGGAACACCAGGAGAGGGACTATTCGTTGAGTTTTAGAAACCTTTCGTATTCACAGTGTGTCCGTTCTCTAGGTTTCCTGTACATGTTATAGCTGTAGTAATATTCCCTTCAACCTGGAGAGTTGGGACCCATGGAATGGGTGCCAGGCATTTGTGCTTTAAAGGGTCTGCATTTGCTCACCCAATCTCACCAATCGTCTCAGTCCCAAGTGTCACTCCTTATGCCACATCCAGCTGTCATTGTAGATAGGGTCATTCCAGGTTTCATCAGAGACCCTGAAGGAATTGTAAAGAATTTCCCAGTTTTTTTTGTTTTCTTTTTGAAATTCCTTTTTATGGTGGGTTTGAGCTGATTCTCGCTGCCATGTTTATGCCAGTCTAGACACACTTGATTCCCTTACGGAGACATATCAATACATAGGTTTTAACATTCTTACAAGTCAGATATATTCCCCTGTGGGAAATATGGGGTTTTGAGTCCCTTTCACTGAGGAAGGTGTAGGTCTTGTCTATTCCATAGTTGGTGTTTGGAACGGTACCTGTGCTTATATCAAACTCTGGTTTTATGCATCACCCCACCTCTCCTTCCCCCTTAAGCAGGCATAAGAGTGTTTTCTAAATGTGAGACACTGTTCTCTTTCCTAACTCAGTTCAAGTGTAGCCATGTTTACAGGATCTTCATAAGTGATATCTTATGATAAGTTTCTTTTTCTCTGTGACTTATTTCACTTAGAATCATCGTACCTGAATCCACCCATTTTGCTGCTACTGGTCTTATGACATTGATTTCATGGCTGAGGGATATTCCATCGTACGTAAGTACCACAATTTTTTGAACCATTTTTATATTTCCTGGGATATTTAAGGTGTACCCAAGTTGAGGTCCTTGTAAGCACTGCAGCCCGAAATTTTGGGGTGGCTCTGTCTTATTGATTTTCAGTTTTCCCAAGGAATATTCCCTAGACTGGAAGTGCCCTTGGCTCTGTAGCTCTGTTGTTTACTTGTTTTAGGGAACACAATGCACTCCTCCAGAGAGGCAGTTGGCAATTTACATCCCGCCCATCAGCATAACAAGGCTCCCTGTTCTCCAGGGCCTGTCTTGCCTTTCTGGTTTTTACACAGTTTGTGGATGTCCCTTTTGACCGGTGGGAAGTGATACTTCTTTGTAGTGTAGATTTGCATTGTCCGCTTGCTTGCTTGGCCAAAAAGGGCGTATGCGTTTTCTCCTGAATATATTCAGGAGAAAACACATACACCCTTTTTGGCCACGTGCGTCATTGTCGAAGTTGTGCCCCTCTTCCTGTGTATTAAAGGCGATTCCAACGTACCTCTTGAAATCTGTTTCCTGCTATTCTGCCTCGCTTTCAAGTCCGCCTCGTTGCCTACCCTCAAAAGATTTTTGGACGATAGTTGTCCTTTATTACTCGGCCAGTTTCTGAATTGCTGTGCCCCTGAGCTCCATTTCTCAACTCGTTTTTGGTGAGCTGACCGCAAGTCCAAAATTTTGGTTCAGGACCTATACTGGTTCCCGGTGGGTGGCTGAGACTTTGGTTAATTCTTCTTCCTGCCGGAAAATTACAGTGATATGTGCCCGTCCAAATGCCTAACAGCTACTCTCTCATTGGTTCTCCCTCTTCCCTTTCATCCTCTGCCAAATTGGCAACCTGTGCGAACCAGGAGGTTAAAGGGTCTGTCTCTCCAAGTTGGGAGGTTGATAGTAAAGCAGATGGAAAGTCAAACCGGAGCACCAGGATAGGGACTATTCGTTGAGTTTTAGAAACCTTTCGTATTCACAGTGTGTCCGTTCTCTAGGTTTCCGGTACATGTTATAACTGTAGTAATATTCCCTTCAACCTGGAGAGTTGGGACCCATGGAATGGGTGCCATGCATTATTACTTTAAAGGGTCTGCATTTGCTCACCAAATCTCACGAATCGTCTCAGTCCCAAGTGTCCAGCCTTATGCCACATCCAGCTGTCGTTGTAGATAGGGTCATTCCAGGGTTCATCAGAGACCCTGAAGGAATTGTAAAGAATTTCCCAGTTTTTTTGTTTTGTTTTTGAAATTCCTTTTTATAGTGGGTTTGAGCTGATTCTCACTGCCAAGTTTATGCCAGTCTAGACACACTTGATTCCCTTACGGAGACATATCAATATATAGGTTTTAAGATTCTTACTAGTCAGATATATTCCTCTGCGGGAAATATGGGGTTTTGAGTCCCTTTCACTGAGGAAGGTGTAGGTCTTGTCTATTCCATAGTTGGTGTTTGGAACGGTACCTGTGCTTATATCAAACTCTGGGTTTATGCATCACCCCACCTCTCCTTCCCCCTTAAGAAGGCATAAGAGTGTTTTCTAAATGTGAGACACTGTTCTCTTTCCTAACTCAGTTCAAGTGTAGCCATGTTTACAGGATCTCCATAAGTGATATCTTATGATAATTTTTTTTTCTCTGTGACTTATTACACTTAGAATCATCGTACCTGAATCTACCCATTTTGCTGCTACTGGTCTTATGACATTGATTTCATGGCTGAGGGATATTTCATCGTACGTAAGTACCACAATTTTTTGAACCATTTTTATATTTCCTGGGATATTTAAGGTGTACCCAAGTTGAGGTCCTTGTAAGCAGTGCAGCCCGAAATTTTGGGGTGGCTCTGTCTTATTGATTTTCAGTTTTCCCAAGGTATATTCCATAGACTGGAAGTGCCCTTGGCTCTGTAGCTCTGTTCTTTACTTGTTTTAGGGAACACAATGCACTCCTCCAGAGAGGCAGTTGGCAATTTACATCCCGCCCATCAGCATAACAAGGCTCCCTGTTCTCCAGGGCCTGTCTTGCCTTTCTGGTTTTTACACATTTTGTGGATGTCCCTTTTGACCGGTGGGAAGTGATACTTCTTTGTAGTGCAGATTTGCATTGCCCGCTTGCTTGCTTGGCCAAAAAGGGCGTATGCGTTTTCTCCTGAATATATTCAGGAGAAAACGCATACGCCCTTTTTGGCCAAGTGCATCATTGTCGAAGTTGTGCCCCTCTTCCTATGCTTTAAAGGCGATTCCAACGTACCTCTTGAAATCTGTTTCCTGCTATTCTGCCTCGCTTTCAAGTCCGCCTCGTTGCCTTCCCTCAACAGATTTTTGGACGATAGTTGTCCTTTATTACTCGGCCAGTTTGTGAATTGCTGTGCCCCTGAGCTCCATTTCTCAACTCGTTTTTGGTGAGCTGACCGCAAGTCCAAAATTTTGGTTCAGGACCTATACTGGTTCCCGGTGGGTGGCTGAGACTTTGGTTAATTCTTCTTCCTGCCGGGAAATTACAGTGATATGTGCCCGTCCAAATGCCTAACAGCTACTCTCTCATTGGTTCTCCCTCTTCCCTTTCATCCTCTGCCAAATTGGCAACCTGTGCGATCAAGGAGGTTAAAGGGGCTGTCTCTCCAAGTTGGGAGGTTGATAGTAAAGCAGATGGAAAGTCAAACCGTAGCACCAGGAGAGGGACTATTCGTTGAGTTTTAGAAACCTTTCGTATTCACAGTGTGTCCGTTCTCTACGTTTCCCGTACATGTTATAACTGTAGTAATATTCCCTTCAACCTGGAGAGTTGGGACCCATGGAATGGGTGCCATGCATTATTACTTTAAAGGGTCTGCATTTGCTCACAAAATCTCACCAATCGTCTAAGTCCCAAGTGTCCAGGCTTATGCCACATCCAGCTGTCGTTGTAGATAGGGTCATTCCAGGGTTCATCAGAGACCCTGAAGGAATTGCAAAGAATTTCCCAGTTTTTTTGGTTTGTTTTTGAAATTCCTTTTTATATTGGTTTTGAGCTGATTCTCGCTGCCATGTTTATGCCAGTCTAGACACACTTGATTCCCTTACGGAGACATATCAATACATAGGTTTTAAGATTCTTACTAGTCAGATACATTCCTCTGAGGGATATATGGGGTTTTGAGTCCCTTTCACTGAGGAAGGTGTAGGTGTTGTCTATTCCATAGTTGGTTTTTGGAACGGTACCTGTGCTTATATCAAACTCTGGGTTTATGCATCACCCCACCTCTCCTTCCCCCTTAAGCAGGCATAAGAGTGTTTTCTAAATGTGAGACATTCTTCTCTTTCCTAACTCAGTTCAAGTGTAGCCATGATTACAGGATCTTAATAAGTGATATCTTATGGTAAGTTTCTTTTTCTGTGCGACTTATTTCACTTAGATTCATCGTACCTCAATCCACCCATTTTGCTGCTACTGGTCTTATGACATTGATTTCATGGCTGAGGGATATTCCATCGTACGTAAGTACCACAATTTTTTGAACCATTTTTATATTTCCTGGGATATTTAAGGTGTACCCAAGTTGAGGTCCTTGTAAGCAGTGCAGCCCTAAATTTTGGGGTGGCTTTGTCTTATTGATTTTCAGTTTTCCCAAGGTATATTCCCTAGACTGGAAGTGCCCTTGGCTCTGTAGTTCTGTTCTTTACTTGTTTTAGGGAACACAATGCACTCCTCCAGAGAGGCAGTTGGCAATTTACATCCCGCCCATCAGCATAACAAGGCTCCCTGTTCTCCAGGGCCTGTCTTGCCTTTCTGGTTTTTACACATTTTGTGGATGTCCCTTTTGACCGGTGGGAAGTGATACTTCTTTGTAGTGCAGATTTGCATTGCCCGCTTGCTTGCTTGGCCAAAAAGGGTGTATGCGTTTTCTCCTGAATATATTCAGGAGAAAACGCATACACCCTTTTTGGCCAAGTGCATCATTGTCGAAGTTGTGCCACTCTTCCTGTGCTTTAAAGGCGATTCCAACGTACCTCTTGAAATCTGTTTCCTGCTATCTGCCTCGCTTTCAAGTCCGCCTCGTTGCCTTCCCTCAACAGATTTTTGGACGATAGTTGTCCTTTATTACTCGGCCAGTTTGTGAATTGCTGTGCCCCTGAGCTCCATTTTTCAACTCGTTTTTGGTGAGCTGACCGCAAGTCCAAAATTTTGGTTCAGGACCTATACTGGTTCCCGGTGGGTGGCTGAGACTTTGGTTAATTCTTCTTCCTGCCGGGAAATTACAGTGATATGTGCCCGTCCAAATGCCTAACAGCTACTCTCTCATTGGTTCTCCCTCTTCCCTTTCATCCTCTGCCAAATTGGCAACCTGTGCGAACCAGGAGGCTAAAGGGGCTGTCTCTCCAAGTTGGGAGGTTGATAGTAAAGCAGATGGAAAGTTAAACCGGAGCACCAGGAGAGGGACTATTCGTTGAATTTTAGAAACTTTTCGTATTCACAGTGTGTCCGTTCTCTAGGATTCCGATACATGTTATAACTGTAGTAATATTCCCTTCAACCTGGAGAGTTGGGACCCATGGAATGGGTGCCATGCATTATTGCTGTAAAGGGTCTGCATTTGCTCACCCAATCTCACCAATCCTCTCATTCCCAAGTGTCCAGCCTTATGCCATATCCAGCTGTCGTTGTAAATAGGGTCATTCCAGGGTTCATCAGAGACCCTGAAGGAATTGTAAAGAATTTCCCAGTTTTTTTGTTTTGTTTTTGAAATTCCTTTTTATAGTGGGTTTGAGCTGATTCTCGCTGCCATGTTTATGCCAGTCTAGACACACTTGATTCCCTACGGAGACATATCAATCTATAGGTTTTAAGATTCTTACTAGTCAGATATATTCCTCTGCAGGAAATATGGAGTTTTGAGTCCCTTTCACTGAAGAAGGTGTAGGTCTTCTCTATTCCATAGTTGGTTTTTGGAACGGTACCTGTGCTTATATCAAACTCTGGTTTTATGCATCACCCCACCTCTCCTTCCCCCTTAAGCAGGCATAAGAGTGTTTTCTAATTGTGAGACACTGTTCTGTTTCCTAACTCAGTTCAAGTGTAGCCATGTTTACAGGATCTTCATAAGTGATATCTTATGATAAGTTTCTTTTTCTGTGTGACTTATTTCACTTAGAATCATCCTACCTGAATCCACCCATTTGCTGCTACTGGTCTTATGACATTGATTTCATGGCTGAAGGATATTCCATCGTACGTAAGTACCACAATTTTTTGAACCATTTTTATATTTCCTGGGATATTTAAGGTGTACCCAAGTTGAGGTCCTTGTAAGCAGTGCAGCCCTAAATTTTGGGGTGGCTCTGTCATATTGATTTTCAGTTTTCCCGAGGAATATTCCCTAGACTGGAAGTGCCCTTGGCTCTGTAGCTCTGTTGTTTACTTGTTTTAGGGAACACAATGCACTCCTCCAGAGAGGCAGTTGGCAATTTACATCCCGCCCATCAGCATAACAAGGCTCCCTGTTCTCCAGGGCCTGTCTTGCCTTTCTGGTTTTTACACATTTTGTGGATGTCCCTTTTGACCGGTGGGAAGTGATACTTCTTTGTAGTGTAGATTTGCATTGTCCGCTTGCTTGCTTGGCCAAAAAGGGCGTATGCGTTTTCTCCTGAATATATTCAGGAGAAAACGCATACGCCCTTTTTGGCCACGTGCGTCATTGTCGAAGTTGTGCCCCTCTTCCTGTGCTTTAAAGGCGATTCCAACGTACCTCTTGAAATCTGTTTCCTGCTATTCTGCCTCGCTTTCAAGTCCGCCTCGTGGCCTTCCCTCAACAGATTTTTGGACGATAGTTGTCCTTTATTACTCGGCCAGTTTGTGAATTGCTGTGCCCCTGAGCTCCATTTCTCAACTCGTTTTTGGTGAGCTGACCGCAAGTCCAAAATTTTGGTTCAGGACCTATACTGGTTCCCGGTGGGTGGCTGAGACTTTGGTTAATTCTTCTTCCTGCCGGGAAATTACAGTGATATGTGCCCGTCCAAATGCCTAACAGCTACTCTCTCATTGGTTCTCCCTCTTCCCTTTCATCGTCTGCCAAATTGGCAACCTGTGCGAACCAGGAGGTTAAAGGGTCTGTCTCTCCAAGTTGGGAGGTTGATAGTAAAGCAGATGGAAAGTCAAACCGGAGCACCAGGAGAGGGACTATTCGTTGAGTTTTAGAAACCTTTTGTATTCACAGTGTGTCCGTTCTCTAGGTTTCCGGTACATGTTATAACTGTAGTAATATTCCCTTCAACCTGGAGAGTTGGGACCCATGGAATGGGTGCCATGCATTATTACTTTAAAGGGTCTGCATTTGCTCACCAAATCTCACGAATCGTCTCAGTCCCAAGTGTCCAGCCTTATGCCACATCCAGCTGTCGTTGTAGATAGGGTCATTCCAGGGTTCATCAGAGACCCTGAAGGAATTGTAAAGAATTTCCCAGTTTTTTTGTTTTGTTTTTGAAATTCCTTTTTATAGTGGGTTTGAGCTGATTCTCACTGCCAAGTTTATGCCAGTCTAGACACACTTGATTCCCTTACGGAGACATATCAATATATAGGTTTTAAGATTCTTACTAGTCAGATATATTCCTCTGCGGGAAATATGGGGTTTTGAGTCCCTTTCACTGAGGAACGTGTAGGTCTTGTCTATTCCATAGTTGGTGTTTGGAACGGTACCTGTGCTTATATCAAACTCTGGGTTTATGCATCACCCCACCTCTCCTTCCCCCTTAAGAAGGCATAAGAGTGTTTTCTAAATGTGAGACACTGTTCTCTTTCCTAACTCAGTTCAAGTGTAGCCATGTTTACAGGATCTCCATAAGTGATATCTTATGATAATTTTTTTTTCTCTGTGACTTATTTCACTTAGAATCATCGTACCTGAATCTACCCATTTTGCTGCTACTGGTCTTATGACATTGATTTCATGGCTGAGGGATATTTCATCGTACGTAAGTACCACAATTTTTTGAACCATTTTTATATTTCCTGGGATATTTAAGGTGTACCCAAGTTGAGGTCCTTGTAAGCAGTGCAGCCCGAAATTTTGGGGTGGCTCTGTCTTATTGATTTTCAGTTTTCCCAAGGTATATTCCATAGACTGGAAGTGCCCTTGGCTCTGTAGCTCTGTTCTTTACTTGTTTTAGGGAACACAATGCACTCCTCCAGAGAGGCAGTTGGCAATTTACATCCCGCCCATCAGCATAACAAGGCTCCCTGTTCTCCAGGGCCTGTCTTGCCTTTCTGGTTTTTACACATTTTGTGGATGTCCCTTTTGACCGGTGGGAAGTGATACTTCTTTGTAGTGCAGATTTGCATTGCCCGCTTGCTTGCTTGGCCAAAAAGGGCGTATGCGTTTTCTCCTGAATATATTCAGGAGAAAACGCATACGCCCTTTTTGGCCAAGTGCATCATTGTCGAAGTTGTGCCCCTCTTCCTATGCTTTAAAGGCGATTCCAACGTACCTCTTGAAATCTGTTTCCTGCTATTCTGCCTCGCTTTCAAGTCCGCCTCGTTGCCTTCCCTCAACAGATTTTTGGACGATAGTTGTCCTTTATTACTCGGCCAGTTTGTGAATTGCTGTGCCCCTGAGCTCCATTTCTCAACTCGTTTTTGGTGAGCTGACCGCAAGTCCAAAATTTTGGTTCAGGACCTATACTGGTTCCGGGTGGGTGGCTGAGACTTTGGTTAATTCTTCTTCCTGCCGGGAAATTACAGTGATATGTGCCCGTCCAAATGCCTAACAGCTACTCTCTCATTGGTTCTCCCTCTTCCCTTTCATCCTCTGCCAAATTGGCAACCTGTGCGAACAAGGAGGTTAAAGGGGCTGTCTCTCCAAGTTGGGAGGTTGATAGTAAAGCAGATGGAAAGTCAAACCGGAGCACCAGGAGAGGGACTATTCGTTGAGTTTTAGAAACCTTTCGTATTCACAGTGTGTCCGTTCTCTACGTTTCCGGTACATGTTATAACTGTAGTAATATTCCCTTCAACCTGGAGAGTTGGGACCCATGGAATGGGTGCCATGCATTATTACTTTAAAGGGTCTGCATTTGCTCACAAAATCTCACCAATCGTCTAAGTCCCAAGTGTCCAGCCTTATGCCACATCCAGCTGTCGTTGTAGATAGGGTCATTCCAGGGTTCATCAGAGACCCTGAAGGAATTGCAAAGAATTTCCCAGTTTTTTTGGTTTGTTTTTGAAATTCCTTTTTATATTGGTTTTGAGCTGATTCTCGCTGCCATGTTTATGCCAGTCTAGACACACTTGATTCCCTTACGGAGACATATCAATACATAGGTTTTAAGATTCTTACTAGTCAGATACATTCCTCTGAGGGATATATGGGGTTTTGAGTCCCTTTCACTGAGGAAGGTGTAGGTGTTGTCTATTCCATAGTTGGTTTTTGGAACGGTACCTGTGCTTATATCAAACTCTGGGTTTATGCATCACCCCACCTCTCCTTCCCCCTTAAGCAGGCATAAGAGTGTTTTCTAAATGTGAGACATTCTTCTCTTTCCTAACTCAGTTCAAGTGTAGCCATGATTACAGGATCTTAATAAGTGATATCTTATGGTAAGTTTCTTTTTCTGTGCGACTTATTTCACTTAGATTCATCGTACCTGAATCCACCCATTTTGCTGCTACTGGTCTTATGACATTGATTTCATGGCTGAGGGATATTCCATCGTACGTAAGTACCACAATTTTTTGAACCATTTTTATATTTCCTGGGATATTTAAGGTGTACCCAAGTTGAGGTCCTTGTAAGCAGTGCAGCCCTAAATTTTGGGGTGGCTTTGTCTTATTGATTTTCAGTTTTCCCAAGGTATATTCCCTAGACTGGAAGTGCCCTTGGCTCTGTAGTTCTGTTCTTTACTTGTTTTAGGGAACACAATGCACTCCTCCAGAGAGGCAGTTGGCAATTTACATCCCGCCCATCAGCATAACAAGGCTCCCTGTTCTCCAGGGCCTGTCTTGCCTTTCTGGTTTTTACACATTTTGTGGATGTCCCTTTTGACCGGTGGGAAGTGATACTTCTTTGTAGTGCAGATTTGCATTGCCCGCTTGCTTGCTTGGCCAAAAAGGGTGTATGCGTTTTCTCCTGAATATATTCAGGAGAAAACGCATACACCCTTTTTGGCCAAGTGCATCATTGTCGAAGTTGTGCCCCTCTTCCTGTGCTTTAAAGGCGATTCCAACGTACCTCTTGAAATCAGTTTCCTGCTATCTGCCTCGCTTTCAAGTCCGCCTCGTTGCCTTCCCTCAACAGATTTTTGGACGATAGTTGTCCTTTATTACTCGGCCAGTTTGTGAATTGCTGTGCCCCTGAGCTCCATTTTTCAACTCGTTTTTGGTGAGCTGACCGCAAGTCCAAAATTTTGGTTCAGGACCTATACTGGTTCCCGGTGGGTGGCTGAGACTTTGGTTAATTCTTCTTCCTGCCGGGAAATTACAGTGATATGTGCCCGTCCAAATGCCTAACAGCTACTCTCTCATTGGTTCTCCCTCTTCCCTTTCATCCTCTGCCAAATTGGCAACCTGTGCGAACCAGGAGGTTAAAGGGGCTGTCTCTCCAAGTTGGGAGGTTGATAGTAAATCAGATAGAAAGTTAAACCGGAGCACCAGGAGAGGGACTATTCGTTGAATTTTAGAAACCTTTCGTATTCACAGTGTGTCCGTTCTCTAGGATTCCGATACATGTTATAACTGTAGTAATATTCCCTTCAACCTGGAGAGTTGGGACCCAAGGAATGGGTGCCATGCATTATTGCTGTAAAGGGTCTGCATTTGCTCACCCAATCTCACCAATCCTCTCATTCCCAAGTGTCCAGCCTTATGCCATATCCAGCTGTCGTTGTAAATAGGGTCATTCCAGGGTTCATCAGAGACCCTGAAGGAATTGTAAAGAATTTCCCAGTTTTTTTGCTTTGTTTTTGAAATTCCTTTTTATAGTGGGTTTGAGCTGATTCTCGCTGCCATGTTTATGCCAGTCTAGACACACTTGATTCCCTTACGGAGACATATCAATACATAGGTTTTAAGATTCTTACTAGTCAGATATATTCCTCTGCAGGAAATATGGAGTTTTGAGTCCCTTTCACTGAAGAAGGTGTAGGTCTTCTCTATTCCATAGTTGGTTTTTGGAACGGTACCTGTGCTTATATCAAACTCTGGTTTTATGCATCACCCCACCTCTCCTTCCCCCTTAAGCAGGCATAAGAGTGTTTTCTAATTGTGAGACACTGTTCTGTTTCCTAACTCAGTTCAAGTGTAGCCATGTTTACAGGATCTTCATAAGTGATATCTTATGATAAGTTTCTTTTTCTGTGTGACTTATTTCACTTAGAATCATCCTACCTGAATCCACCCATTTGCTGCTACTGGTCTTATGACATTGATTTCATGGCTGAAGGATATTCCATCGTACGTAAGTACCACAATTTTTTGAACCATTTTTATATTTCCTGGGATATTTAAGGTGTACCCAAGTTGAGGTCCTTGTAAGCAGTGCAGCCCTAAATTTTGGGGTGGCTCTGTCTTATTGATTTTCAGTTTTCCCAAGGAATATTCCCTAGACTGGAAGTGCCCTTGGCTCTGTAGCTCTGTTGTTTACTTGTTTTAGGGAACACAATGCACTCCTCCAGAGAGGCAGTTGGCAATTTACATCCCGCCCATCAGCATAACAAGGCTCCCTGTTCTCCAGGGCCTGTCTTGCCTTTCTGGTTTTTACACATTTTGTGGATGTCCCTTTTGACCGGTGGGAAGTGATACTTCTTTGTAGTGTAGATTTGCATTGTCCGCTTGCTTGCTTGGCCAAAAAGGGCGTATGCGTTTTCTCCTGAATATATTCAGGAGAAAACGCATACGCCCTTTTTGGCCACGTGCGTCATTGTCGAAGTTGTGCCCCTCTTCCTGTGCTTTAAAGGCGATTCCAACGTACCTCTTGAAATCTGTTTCCTGCTATTCTGCCTCGCTTTCAAGTCCGCCTCGTGGCCTTCCCTCAACAGATTTTTGGACGATAGTTGTCCTTTATTACTCGGCCAGTTTGTGAATTGCTGTGCCCCTGAGCTCCATTTCTCAACTCGTTTTTGGTGAGCTGACCGCAAGTCCAAAATTTTGGTTCAGGACCTATACTGGTTCCCGGTGGGTGGCTGAGACTTTGGTTAATTCTTCTTCCTGCCGGGAAATTACAGTGATATGTGCCCATCCAAATGCCTAACAGCTACTCTCTCATTGGTTCTCCCTCTTCCCTTTCATCCTCTGCCAAATTGGCAACCTGTGCGAACCAGGAGGTTAAAGGGGCTGTCTCTCCAATTTGGGAGGTTGATAGTAAAGCAGATGGAAAGTCAAACCGGAGCACCAGGATAGGGACTATTCGTTGAGTTTTAGAAACCTTTTGTATTCACAGTGTGTCCGTTCTCTAGGTTTCCGGTACATGTTATAACTGTAGTAATATTCCCTTCAACCTGGAGAGTTGGGACCCTTGGAATGGGTGCCATGCATTATTACTTTAAAGGGTCTGCATTTGCTCACCAAATCTCACGAATCGTCTCAGTCCCAAGTGTCCAGCCTTATGCCACATCCAGCTGTAATTGTAGATAGGGTCATTCCAGGGTTCATCAGAGACCCTGAAGGAATTGTAAAGAATTTCCCAGTTTTTTTGTTTTGTTTTTGAAATTCCTTTTTATAGTGGGTTTGAGCTGATTCTCGCTGCCATGTTTATGCCAGTCTAGACACACTTGATTCCCTTATGGAGACATATCAATACATAGGTTTTAAGATTCTTACTAGTCAGATATATTCCTCTGCAGGAAATATGGGGTTTTGAGTCCCTTTCACTGAGGAAGGTGTAGTCCTTGTCTATTCTATAGTTGGTTTTTGGAACGGTACCTGTGCTTATATCAAACTCTGGGTTTATGCATCACCCCACCTCTCCTTCCCCCTTAAGCAGGCATAAGAGTGTTTTCTAAATGTGAGACACTGTTCTCTTTCCTAACTCAGTTCAAGTGTAGCCATGTTTACAGGATCTTCATAAGTGATATCTTATGATAAGTTTCTTTTTCTCTGTGACTTATTTCACTTAGAATCATCGTACCTGAATCCACCCATTTTGCTGCTACTGGTCTTATGACATTGATTTCATGGCTGAGGGATATTCCATCGTACGTAAGTACCACAATTTTTGAACCATTTTTATATTTCCTGGGATATTTAAGGTGTACCCAAGTTGAGGTCCTTGTAAGCAGTGCAGCCCGAAATTTAGGGGTGGCTCTGTCTTATTGATTTTCAGTTTTCCCAAGGTATATTCCATAGACTGGAAGTGCCCTTCGCTCTGTAGCTCTGTTCTTTACTTGCTTTAGGGAACACAATGCACTCCTCCAGAGAGGCAGTTGGCAATTTACATCCCGCCCATCAGCATAACAAGGATCCCTGTTCTCCAGGGCCTGTCTTGCCTTTCTGGTTTTTACACATATTGTGGGTGTCCCTTTTGACCGGTGGGAAGTGATACTTCTTTGTAGTGCAGATTTGCATTGCCCCCTTGCTTGCTTGGCCAAAAAGGGCGTATGCATTTTCTCCTGAATATATTCAGGAGAAAACGCATACGCCCTTTTTGGCAAAGTGCATCATTGTCGAAGTTGTGCCCCTCTTCCTGTGCTTAAAAGGCGATTCCAACGTACCTCTTGAAATCTATTTCCTGCTATTCTGCCTCGCTTTCAAGTCCGCCTCGTTGCCTTCCCTCAACAGATTTTTGGACGATAGTTGTCCTTTATTACTCGGCCAGTTTGTGAATTGCTGTGCCCCTGAGCTCCATTTCTCAACTCGTTTTTGGTGAGCTGACCGCAAGTCCAAAATTTTGGTTCAGGACCTATGCTGGTTCCCGGTGGGTGGCTGAGACTTTGGTTAATTCTTCTTCCTGCCGGGACATTACAGTGAAATATGCCCGTCCTAATGCCTAACAGCTACTCTCTCATTGGTTCTCCCTCTTCCTTTTCATCCTCTGCCAAATTGGCAACCTGTGCGAACCAGGAGGTTAAAGGGGCTGTCTCTCCAAGTTGGAAGATTGATAGTAAAGCAGATGGAAAGTCAAACCGGAGCACCAGGAGAGGGACTATTCGTTGAGTTTTAGAAACCTTTCGTATTCACAGTGTGTCCGTTCTCTAGGCTTCCGATACATGTTATAACTGTAGTAATATTCCCTTCAACCTGGAGAGTTGGGACCCATGGAATGGGTGCCATGCATTATTACTTTAAAGGGTCTGCATTTGCTCACCCAATCTCACCAATCCTCTCAGTCCCAAGTGTCCAGCCTTATGCCACATCCAGCTGTCGTTGTAGATACGGTCATTCCAGGTTTCATCAGAGACCCTGAAGGAATTGTAAAGAATTTCCCAGTTTTTTGTTTTGTTTTTGAAATTCCTTTTTTTAGTGGGTTTGAGCTGATTCTCGCTGCCATGTTTATGCCAGTCTAGACACACTTGATTCCCTTACGGTGACATATCAATACATAGGTTTTAAGATTCTTACTAGTCAGATATATTCCTCTGCGGGAAATATGTGGTTTTGAGTCCCTTTCACTGAGGAAGGTGTAGGTCTTGTCTATTCCATAGTTGGTTTTTGGAACGGTACCTGTGCTTATATCAAACTCTGGGTTTATGCATCACCCCACCTCTCCTTCCCCCTTAAGCAGGCATAAGGGTGTTTTCTAAATGTGAGACAGTGTTCTCTTTCCTAACTCAGTTCAAGTGTAGCCATGTTTACAGGATCTTCATAAGTGATATCTTATGATAAGTTTCTTTTTCTCTGTGACTTATTTCACTTAGAATCATTGTACCTGAATCTACCCATTTTGCTGCTACTGGTCTTATGACATTGATTTCATGGCTGAGGGATATTCCATCGTACGTAAATACCACAATTTTATGAACCATTTTTATATTTCCTGGGATATTTAAGGTGTACCCAAGTTGAGGTCCTTGTAAGCAGTGCAGCCCTAAATTTTGGGGTGGCTCTGTCTTATTGATTTTCAATTTTCCCAAGGTATATTCCCTAGACTGGAAGTGACCTTGGCCCTGTAGTTCAGTTCTTTACTTGTTTTAGGGAACACAATGCACTCCTCCAGAGAGGCAGTTTGCAATTTACATCCTACCCATCAGCATAACAAGGCTCCCTGTTCTCCAGGGCCTGTCTTGCCTTTCTGGTTTTTACACATTTTGTGGATGTCCCTTTTGACCGGTGGGAAGTGATACTTCTTTGTAGTGCAGATTTGCATTGCCCGCTTGCTTGCTTGGCCAAAAAGGGCGTATGCGTTTTCTCCTGAATATATTCAGGAGAAAACGCATACGCCCTTTTTGGCCAAGTGCATCATTGTCGAAGTTGTGACCCTCTTCCTGTGCTTTAAAGGCGATTCCAACGTACCTCTAGAAATCTGTTTCCTGCTATTCTGCCTCGCTTTCAAGTCCGCCTCTTTGCCTTCCCTCAACAGGTTTTGGGATGATAGTTGTCCTTTATTACTCGGCCAGTTTGTGAATTGCTGTGCCCCTGAGCTCCATTTTTCAACTCGTTTTTGGTGAGCTGACCGCAAGTCCAAAATTTTGGTTCAGGACCTATACTGGTTCCCGGTGGGTGGCTGAGACTTTGGTTAAATCTTCTTCCTGCCGGGAAATTACAGTGATATGTGCCCGTCCAAATGCCTAACAGCTACTCTCTCATTGGTTCTCCCTCTTCCCTTTCATCCTCTGCCAAATTGGCAAACTGTGTGAACCAGGAGGTTAAAGGGGCTGTCTCTCCAAGTTGGGAGGTTGATAGTAAAGCAGATGGAAAGTTAAACCGGAGCACCAGGAGAGGGACTATTCGTTGAGTTTTAGAAACCTTTCGTATTCACAGTGTGTCCGTTCTCTAGGATTCCGGTACATGTTATAACTGTAGTAATATTCCCTTCAACCTGGAGAGTTGGGACCCATGGAATGGGTGCCATGCATTATTGCTTTAAAGGGTCTGCATTTGCTCACCAAATCTCACCAATCGTCTCAGTCCCAAGTGTCCAGCCTTATGCCACATCCAGCTGTCGTTTTAGATAGGGTCATTCCAGGGTTCATCAGAGACCCTGAAGGAATTGTAAAGAATTTCCCAGTTTTTTTGTTTTGTTTTGGAAATTCCTTTTTATAGTGGGTTTGAGCTGATTCTCGCTGCCATGTTTATGCCAGTCTAGACACACTTGATTCCCTTACGGAGACATATCAATACATACGTTTTAAGATTCTTACTAGTCAGATATATTCCTCTGCAGGAAATATGGGGTTTTGAGTCCCTTTCACTGAGGAAGGTGCAGGTCTTGTCTACTCCATAGTTGGTTTTTGGAACGGTACCTGTGCTTATATCAAACTCTGGTTTTATGCATCACCCCACCTCTCCTTCCCCCTTAAGCAGGCATAAGAGTGTTTTCTAAATGTGAGACACTGTTCTCTTTCCTAACTCAGTTCAAGTGTAGCCATGTTTACAGGATCTTCATAAGTGATATCTTATGATAAGTTTATTTTTCTCTGTGACTTATTTCACTTAGAATCATCGTACCTGAATCTTCCCGTTTTGCTGCTACTGGTCTTATGACATTGATTTCATGGCTGAGGGATATTCCATCGTACGTAAGTATCACAATTTTTTGAACCATTTTTATATTTCCTGGGATATTTAAGGTGTACCCAAGTTGAGGTCCTTGTAAGCAGTGCAGCCCTAAATTTTGGGGTGGCTTTGTCTTATTGATTTTCAGTTTTCCCAAGGTATATTCCCTAGACTGGAAGTGCCCTTGGCTCTGTAGCTCTGTTCTTTACTTGTTTTAGGGAACACAATGCACTCCTCCAGAGAGGCAGTTGGCAATTTACATGCCGCCCATCATCATAACAAGGCTCCCTGTTCTCCAGGGCCTGTCTTGCCTTTCTGGTTTTTACATATTTTGTGGATGTCCCTTTTGACCGGTGGGAAGTGATACTTCTTTGTAGTGCAGATTTGCATTGCCCGCTTGCTTGCTTGGCCAAAAAGGGCGTATGCGTTTTCTCCTGAATATATTCAGGAGAAAACGCATACGCCCTTTTTGACCAAGTGCATCATTGTCGAAGTTGTGCCCCTCTTCCTGTGCTTTAAAGGCGATTCCAACGTACCTCTTGAAATCTGTTTCCTGCTATTCTGCCTCGCTTTCAAGTCCGCCTCGTTGCCTTCCCTCAACAGATTTTTGGACGATACTTGTCCTTTATTACTCGGCCAGTTTGTGAATTGCTGTGCCCCTGAGCTCCATTTTTCAACACGTTTTTGGTGAGCTGACCGCAAGTCCAAAATTTTGGTTCAGGACCTATACTGGTTCCCGGTGGGTGGCTGAGACTTTGGTTAATTCTTCTTCCTGCCGGGAAGTTAGAGTGATATGTGCCCGACCAAATACCTAACAGCTACTCTCTCATTGGTTCTCCCTCTTCCCTTTCATCCTCTGCCAAATTGGAGACCTGTGTGAACCAGGAAGTTGAAGGGGCTGTCTCTCCAAGTTAGGAGATTGATAGTAAAGCAGATGGAAAGTCAAACCGGAGCACCAGGAGAGTGACTATTCGTTGAGTTTTAGAAACCTTTCATATTCACAGTGTGCCCGTTCTATAGGTTTCTCGTACATGTTATAACTGTAGTAATATTCCCTTCAACCTGGAGAGTTGGGACCCATGGAATGGGTGCCAGGCATTTGTGCTTTAAAGGGTCTGCATTTGCTCACCCAATCTCACCAATCGTCTCAGTCCCAAGTGTCACTCCTTATGCCACATCCAGCTGTCATTGTAGATAGGGTCATTCCAGGTTTCATCAGAGACCCTGAAGGAATTGTAAAGAATTTCCCAGTTTTTTGTTTTGTTTTTGAAATTCCTTTTTATTGTGGGTTTGAGCTGATTCTCGCTGCCATGTTTATGCCAGTCTAGACACACTTGATTCCCTACGGAGACATATCAATCCATAGGTTTTTAGATTCTTACTAGTCATATATATTCCTCTGTGGGAAATATGGTGTTTTGAATCCCTTTCACTGAGGAAGGTGTAGGTCTTGTCTATTCCATAGTTGGTTTTTGGAACGGTACCTGTGCTTATATCAAACTCTAGTTTTATGCATCACCCCACCTCTCCTTCCCCCTTAAGCAGGCATAAGAGTGTTTTCTAAATGTGAGACACTGTTCTCTTTCCTAACTCAGTTCAAGTGTAGCCATGTTTACAGGATCTTCATAAGTGATATCTTATGATAAGTTTCTTTTTCTCTGTGACTTATTTCACTTAGAATCATCGTACCTGAATCCACCCATTTTGCTGCTACTGGTCTTATGACATTGATTTCATGGCTGAGGGATATTCCATCGTACGTAAGTACCACAATTTTTTGAACCATTTTTATATTTCCTGGGATATTTAAGGTGTACCCAAGTTGAGGTCCTTGTAAGCAGTGCAGCCCTAAATTTTGGGGTGGCTCTGTCTTATTGATTTTCAGTTTTCCCAAGGTATATTCCCTAGACTGGAAGTGCCCTTGGCTCTGTAGCTCTGTTCTTTACTTGTTTTAGGGAACACAATGCACTCCTCCAGAGAGGCAGTTGTCAATTTACATCCCGCCCATCAGCATAACAAGGCTCCATGTTCTCCAGGGCCTGTCTTGCCTTTCTGGTTTTTACACATTTTGTGGATGTCCCTTTTGACTGGTGGGAAGTGATACTTCTTTGTAGTGCAGATTTGCATTGCCCGCTTGCTTGCTTGGCCAAAAAGGGCGTATGCGTTTTCTCCTGAATATATTCAGGAGAAAATGCATACGCCCTTTTTGGCCAAATTCATCATTGTCGAAGTTGTGCCCCTCTTCCTGTGCTTTAAAGGCGATTCCAACGTACCTCTTGAAATCTGTTTCCTGCTATTCTGCCTCGCTTTCAAGTCCGCCTCGTTGCCTTCCCTCAACAGATTTTTGGACGATAGTTGTCCTTTATTACTCGGCCAGTTTGTGAATTGCTGTGCCCCTGAGCTCCATTTTTCAACTCGTTTTTGGTGAGCTGACTGCAAGTCCAAAATTTTGGTTCAGGACCTATGCTGGTTCCCGGTGGGGGGCTGAGACTTTGGTTAATTTTTCTTCCTGCCGGGAAGTTAGAGTGATATGTGCCCATTCAAATGCCTAACAGCTACTCTCTCATTGTTTCTCCCTCTTCCCTTTCATCCTCTGCCAATTTGGCAACCTGTGCGAACCAGGAGGTTAAAGGGGCTGTCTCTCCAAGTTGAGAGGTTGATAGTAAAGCAGATGGAAAGTCAAACCGGAGCACCAGGAGAGGGACTATTCGTTGAGTTTTAGAAACCTTTCATATTCACAGTGTGTCCGTTCTCTAGGTTTCCCGTACATGTTATAGCTGTAGTAATATTCCCTTCAACCTGGAGAGTTGGGACCCATGGAATGGGTGCCAGGCATTTGTGCTTTAAAGGGTCTGCATTTGCTCACCCAATCTCACCAATCGTCTCAGTCCCAAGTGTCACTCCTTATGCCACATCCAGCTGTCATTGTAGATAGGGTCATTCCAGGTTTCTTCAGAGACCCTGAAGGAATTGGAAAGAATTTCCCAGTTTTTTTGTTTTGTTTTTGAAATTCCTTTTTATAGTGGCTTTGAGCTGATTCTTGCTGCCATGTTTACGCCAGTCTAGACACACTTGATTCCCTTATGGAGACATATCAATACATAAGTTTTAAGATTCTTACTAGTCAGATATATTCATCTGCGGGAAATATGGGGTTTTTGAGTCCCTTTCACTGAGGAAGGTGTAGGTCTTGTCTATTCCATAGTTGGTTTTTGGAACGGTACCTGTGCTTATATTAAACTCTGGTTTTATGCATCACTCCACCTCTCCTTCCCCCTTAAGCAGGCATAAGAGTGTTTTCTAAATGTGAGACTCTGTTCTCTTTCCTAACTAAGTTCAAGTGTAGCCATGTTTACAGGATCATCATAAGTGATATCTTATGATAAGTTTCTTTTTCTGTGTGACTTATTTCACTTAGAATCATCATACCTGAATTCACCCATTTTGCTGCTACTGGTCTTATGACATTGATTTCATGCCTGAGGTATATTCCATCGTACGTAAGTACCACAATTTTTTGAACCATTTTTATATTTCCTGGGATATTTAATGTGTACCCAAGTTGAGGTCCTTGTAAGCAGTGCAGCCCTAAATTTTGGGGTGGCTCTGTCTTATTGATTTTCAGTTTTCCCAAGGTATATTCCCTAGACTGAATGTGCCCTTGGTTCTGTAGCTCGGTTCTTTACTTTTTTTAGGGAATACAATGTACTCCTCCAGAGAGGCAGTTGGCAATTTACATCCCGTCCATCAGCATAACAAGGCTCCCTGTTCTGCAGGGCCTGTCTTGCCTTTTTGGTTTTTACACATTTTGTGGATGTCCCTTTTGACCGGTGGGAAGTGATACTTCTTTGTAGTGCAGATTTGCATTGCCCGCTTGCTTGCTTGGCCAAAAACGGCGTATGCGTTTTCTCCTGAATATATTCAGGAGAAAACGCATACGCAATTTTTTGCCAAGTGCATCATTGTCGAAGTTGTGCACCTCTTCCTGTGCTTTAAAGGCGATTCCAACGTACCTATTGAAATCTGTTTCCTGCTATTCTGCCTCGCATTCAAGTCCGCCTCGTTGCCTTCCCTCAACAGATTTTTGGACGATAGTTGTCCTTTATTACTCGGCCAGTTTGTGAATTGCTGTTCCCCTGAGCTCCATTTTTCAACTAGTTTTTGGTGAGCTGACCACAAGTCCAAAATTTTTGTTCAGGAACTATGCTGTTTCCCGGTGGGGGGCTGAGACTTTGGTTAATTATTCTTCCTGCCGGGAAGTTAGAGTGATATGTGCCCGTTCAAATGCCTAACAGCTACTCTCTCATTGGTTCTCCCTCTTCCCTTTCATCCTCTGCCAAATTGGAAACCTGTGCGGACCAGGAGGTTTAAGGGGCTGTCTCTCCAAGTTGGGAGGTTGATAGTAAAGCAGATGGAAAGTCAAACCGGAGCACCAGTAGAGGGACTATTCGTTGCGTTTTAGAAACCTTTCGTATTCACAGTGTGTCCGTTCTCTAGGTTTCCGGTACATGTTATAACTGTAGTAATATTCCCTTCAACCTGGAGAGTTGGGACCCATGGAATGGGTGCCATGCATTATTGCTTTAAAGGGTCTGCATTTGCTCACCCAATCTCACCAATCCTCTCAGTCCCAAGTGTGCAGCCTTATGCCACATCAAGCTGTCGTTGTAAATAGGGTCATTCCAGGTTTCATCAGAGACCCTGAAGGAATTGTAAAGAATTTCCCAGTTTTTTTTTTGTTTTTGAAATTCCTTTTTATAGTGGGTTTGAGCTGATTCTCCCTGCCATGTTTATGCCAGTCTAGACACACTTGATTCCCTTACGGAGACATATCAATACATAGGTTTTAAGATTCTTACTAGTCAGATATATTCCTCTGCGTGAAATATGGGGTTTTGAGTCCATTTCACTGAGGAAGGTGTAGGTCTTTTCTATTCCATAGTTGGTTTTTGGAACGGTACCTGTGATGATATCAAACTCTGGTTTTATGCATCACCCCAACTCTCCTTCCACCTTAAGCAGGCATAAGAGTGTTTTCTAAAAGTGAGACACTGTTTTCTTTCCTAACTCAGTTCAAGTGTAGCCATGTTTACAGGATCTTCATAAGTGATATCTTATGATAAGTTTCTTTTTCTGTGTGACTTATTTCACTTAGAATCATCATACCTGAATCCACCCATTTTGCTGCTACTGGTCTTATGACATTGATTTCATGGCTGAGGGATATTCCATCGTACGTAAGTACCACAATTTTTTGAACCACTTTTATATTTCCTGGGATATTTAAGGTGTACCCAAGTTGAGGTCCTTGTAAGCAGTGCAGCCCTAAATTTTGGGGTAGCTCTGTCTTATTGATTTTCAGTTTTCCCAAGGTATATTCCCTAGACTGGAAGTGCCCTTGGCTCTGTAGCTCTGTTGTTTACTTGTTTTAGGGAACACAATGCACTCCTGCAGAGAGGCAGTTGGCAGTTTACATCCCACCCATCAGCATAACAAGGCTCCCTGTTCTCCAGGGCCTCTCTTGCCTTTCTGGTTTTTACACATTTTGTGGATGTCCCTTTTGACCAGTGGGAAGTGATACTTCTTTGTAGTGCAAATTTGCATTGTCCGCTTGCTTGCTTGGCCAAAAAGGGCGTATGCGTTTTCTCCTGAATATATTAAGGAGAAAACACATACGCCCTTTTTGGCCAAGTGCATCAGTGTCGAAGTTGTGCCCCTCTTCCTGTGCTTTAAAGGCGATTCCAACGTACCTCTTGAAATCTGTTTCCTCCTCTTCTGCCTCACTTTCAAGTCCACCTCGTGGCCTTCCCTCAACAGATTTTTGGACGATAGTTGACCTTTATTACTCGGCCAGTTTGTGAATTGTGTGTCCCTGAGCTCCATTTTTCAACTCATTTTTGGTGAGCTGACCGCACGTCCAAAATTTTGGTTCAGGACCTATACTGTTTCCCAGTGGGTGGCTGAGACTTTGGTTAATTCTTCTTCCTGCCGGGAAATTACAGTGATATGTGCCCGTCCAAATGCCTAACAGCTACTCTCTCATTGGTTCTCCCTCTTCCCTTTCATCCTCTGCCAAATTGGCAACCTGTGCGAACCAGGAGGTTAAAGGGGCTGTCTCTTCAAGTTGGGAGGTTGATAGTAAAGCAGATGGAAAGTCAAACAGGAACACCAGGAGAGGGACTATTCGTTGAGTTTTAGAAACCTTTCGTATTCACAGTGTGTCCGTTCTGTAGGTTTCCCGTACATGTTATAGCTGTAGTAATATTCCCTTCAACCTGGAGAGTTGGGACCCATGGAATGGGTGCCAGGCATTTGTGCCTTAAAGGGTCTGCATTTGCTCACCCAATCTCACCAATCGTCTCAGTCCCAAGTGTCACTCCTTATGCCACATCCAGCTGTCATTGTAGATAGGGTCATTCCAGGTTTCTTCAGAGACCCTGAAGGAATTGGAAAGAATTTCCCAGTTTTTTTGTTTTGTTTTTGAAATTCCTTTTTATAGTGGGTTTGAGCTGATTCTTGCTGCCATGTTTACGCCAGTCTAGACACACTTGATTCCCTTATGGAGACATATCAATACATAAGTTTTAAGATTCTTACTAGTCAGATATATTCATCTGCGGGAAATATGGGGTTTTGAGTCCCTTTCACTGAGGAAGGTGTAGGTCTTGTCTATTCCATAGTTGGTTTTTGGAACGGTACCTGTGCTTATATTAAACTCTGGTTTTATGCATCACTCCACCTCTCCTTCCCCCTTAAGCAGGCATAAGAGTGTTTTCTAAATGTGAGACTCTGTTCTCTTTCCTAACTAAGTTCAAGTGTAGCCATGTTTACAGGATCATCATAAGTGATATCTTATGATAAGTTTCTTTTTCTGTGTGACTTATTTCACTTAGAATCATCATACCTGAATTCACCCATTTTGCTGCTACTGGTCTTATGACATTGATTTCATGCCTGAGGTATATTCCATCGTACGTAAGTACCACAATTTTTTGAACCATTTTTATATTTCCTGGGATATTTAATGTGTACCCAAGTTGAGGTCCTTGTAAGCAGTGCAGCCCTAAATTTTGGGGTGGCTCTGTCTTATTGATTTTCAGTTTTCCCAAGGTATATTCCCTAGACTGAATGTGCCCTTGGTTCTGTAGCTCGGTTCTTTACTTTTTTTAGGGAATACAATGTACTCCTCCAGAGAGGCAGTTGGCAATTTACATCCCGTCCATCAGCATAACAAGGCTCCCTGTTCTGCAGGGCCTGTCTTGCCTTTTTGGTTTTTACACATTTTGTGGATGTCCCTTTTGACCGGTGGGAAGTGATACTTCTTTGTAGTGCAGATTTGCATTGCCCGCTTGCTTGCTTGGCCAAAAACGGCGTATGCGTTTTCTCCTGAATATATTCAGGAGAAAACGCATACGCAATTTTTTGCCAAGTGCATCATTGTCGAAGTTGTGCACCTCTTCCTGTGCTTTAAAGGCGATTCCAATGTACCTATTGAAATCTGTTTCCTGCTATTCTGCCTCGCATTCAAGTCCGCCTCGTTGCCTTCCCTCAACAGATTTTTGGACGATAGTTGTCCTTTATTACTCGGCCAGTTTGTGAATTGCTGTTCCCCTGAGCTCCATTTTTCAACTAGTTTTTGGTGAGCTGACCACAAGTCCAAAATTTTTGTTCAGGAACTATGCTGTTTCCCGGTGGGGGGCTGAGACTTTGGTTAATTATTCTTCCTGCCGGGAAGTTAGAGTGATATGTGCCCGTTCAAATGCCTAACAGCTACTCTCTCATTGGTTCTCCCTCTTCCCTTTCATCCTCTGCCAAATTGGAAACCTGTGCGAACCAGGAGGTTTAAGGGGCTGTCTCTCCAAGTTGGGAGGTTGATAGTAAAGCAGATGGAAAGTCAAACCGGAGCACCAGTAGAGGGACTATTCGTTGAGTTTTAGAAACCTTTCGTATTCACAGTGTGTCCGTTCTCTAGGTTTCCGGTACATGTTATAACTGTAGTAATATTCCCTTCAACCTGGAGAGTTGGGACCCATGGAATGGGTGCCATGCATTATTGCTTTAAAGGGTCTGCATTTGCTCACCCAATCTCACCAATCCTCTCAGTCCCAAGTGTGCAGCCTTATGCCACATCAAGCTGTCGTTGTAAATAGGGTCATTCCAGGTTTCATCAGAGACCCTGAAGGAATTGTAAAGAATTTCCCAGTTTTTTTTTTGTTTTTGAAATTCCTTTTTATAGTGGGTTTGAGCTGATTCTCCCTGCCATGTTTATGCCAGTCTAGACACACTTGATTCCCTTACGGAGACATATCAATACATAGGTTTTAAGATTCTTACTAGTCAGATATATTCCTCTGCGTGAAATATGGGGTTTTGAGTCCATTTCACTGAGGAAGGTGTAGGTCTTTTCTATTCCATAGTTGGTTTTTGGAACGGTACCTGTGATGATATCAAACTCTGGTTTTATGCATCACCCCAACTCTCCTTCCACCTTAAGCAGGCATAAGAGTGTTTTCTAAAAGTGAGACACTGTTTTCTTTCCTAACTCAGTTCAAGTGTAGCCATGTTTACAGGATCTTCATAAGTGATATCTTATGATAAGTTTCTTTTTCTGTGTGACTTATTTCACTTAGAATCATCGTACCTGAATCCACCCATTTTGCTGCTACTGGTCTTATGACATTGATTTCATGGCTGAGGGATATTCCATCGTACGTAAGTACCACAATTTTTTGAACCATTTTTATATTTCCTGGGATATTTAAGGTGTACCCAAGTTGAGGTCCTTGTAAGCAGTGCAGCCCTAAATTTTGGGGTAGCTCTGTCTTATTGATTTTCAGTTTTCCCAAGGTATATTCCCTAGACTGGAAGTGCCCTTGGCTCTGTAGCTCTGTTGTTTACTTGTTTTAGGGAACACAATGCACTCCTGCAGAGAGGCAGTTGGCAGTTTACATCCCACCCATCAGCATAACAAGGCTCCCTGTTCTCCAGGGCCTCTCTTGCCTTTCTGGTTTTTACACATTTTGTGGATGTCCCTTTTGACCAGTGGGAAGTGATACTTCTTTGTAGTGCAAATTTGCATTGTCCGCTTGCTTGCTTGGCCAAAAAGGGTGTATGCGTTTTCTCCTGAATATATTAAGGAGAAAACACATACGCCCTTTTTGGCCAAGTGCATCAGTGTCGAAGTTGTGCCCCTCTTCCTGTGCTTTAAAGGCGATTCCAACGTACCTCTTGAAATCTGTTTCCTCCTCTTCTGCCTCACTTTCAAGTCCACCTCGTGGCCTTCCCTCAACAGATTTTTGGACGATAGTTGACCTTTATTACTCGGCCAGTTTGTGAATTGTGTGTCCCTGAGCTCCATTTTTCAACTCATTTTTGGTGAGCTGACCGCACGTCCAAAATTTTGGTTCAGGACCTATACTGTTTCCCAGTGGGTGGCTGAGACTTTGGTTAATTCTTCTTCCTGCCGGGAAATTACAGTGATATGTGCCCGTCCAAATGCCTAACAGCTACTCTCTCATTGGTTCTCCCTCTTCCCTTTCATCCTCTGCCAAATTGGCAACCTGTGCGAACCAGGAGGTTAAAGGGGCTGTCTCTTCAAGTTGGGAGGTTGATAGTAAAGCAGATGGAAAGTCAAACAGGAACACCAGGAGAGGGACTATTCGTTGAGTTTTAGAAACCTTTCGTATTCACAGTGTGTCCGTTCTGTAGGTTTCCCGTACATGTTATAGCTGTAGTAATATTCCCTTCAACCTGGAGAGTTGGGACCCATGGAATGGGTGCCAGGCATTTGTGCTTTAAAGGGTCTGCATTTGCTCACCCAATCTCACCAATCGTCTCAGTCCCAAGTGTCACTCCTTATGCCACATCCAGCTGTCATTGTAGATAGGGTCATTCCAGGTTTCATCAGAGACCCTGAAGGAATTGTAAAGAATTTCCCAGTTTTTTTTTGTTTTCTTTTTGAAATTCCTTTTTAGAGTGGGTTTGAGCTGATTCTCGCTGCCATGTTTATGCCAGTCTAGACACACTTGATTCCCTTACGGAGACATATCAATACATAGGTTTTAACATTCTTACAAGTCAGATATATCCCCTGTGGGAAATATGGGGTTTTGAGTCCCTTTCACTGAGGAAGGTGTAGGTCTTGTCTATTCCATAGTTGGTGTTTGGAACGGTACCTGTGCTTATATCAAACTCTGGTTTTATGCATCACCCCACCTCTCCTTCCCCCTTAAGCAGGCTTAAGAGTGTTTTTTAAATGTGAGACACTGTTCTCTTTCCTAACTCAGTTCAAGTGTAGCCATGTTTACAGGATCTTCATAAGTGATATCTTATGATAAGTTTCTTTTTCTCTGTGACTTATTTCACTTAGAATCATCGTACCTGAATCCACCCATTTTGCTGCTACTGGTCTTATGACATTGATTTCATGGTTGAGGGATATTCCATCGTACGTAAGTACCACAATTTTTTGAACCATTTTTATATTTCCTGGGATATTTAAGGTGTACCCAAGTTGAGGTCCTTGTAAGCAGTGCAGCCCGAAATTTTGGGGTGGCTCTGTCTTATTGATTTTCAGTTTTCCCAAGGTATATTCCCTAGACTGGAAGTGCCCTTGGCTCTCTAGCTCTGTTCTTTACTTGTTTTAGGGAACACAATGCACTCCTCCAGAGAGGCAGTTGGCAATTTACATCCCGCCCATCAGCATAACAAGGCTCCCTGTTCTCCAGGGCCTGTCTTGCCTTTCTGGTTTTTACACATTTTGTGGATGTCCCTTTTGACTGGTGGGAAGTGATACTTCTTTGTAGTGCAGATTTGCATTGCTCGCTTGCTTGCTTGGCCAAAAAGGTTGTATGCGTTTTCTCCTGAATATATTCAGGAGAAAACGCATACGCCCTTTTTGGCCAAGTGCATCATTGTCGAAGTTGTGCCCCTCTTCCTGTGCTTTAAAGGCGATTCCAACGTACCTCTTGAAATCTGTTTCCTGCTCTTCTGCCTCGCTTTCAAGTCCGCCTCGTTGCCTACCCTCAAAAGATTTTTGGACGATAGTTGTCCTTTATTACTCGGCCAGTTTGTGAATTGCTGTGCCCCTGAGCTCCATTTCTCAACTCGTTTTTGGTGAGCTGACCGCAAGTCCAAAATTTTGGTTCAGGACCTATACTAGTTCCCGGTGGGTGGCTGAGACTTTGGTTAATTCTTCTTCCTGCCCGGAAATTACAGTGATATGTGCCCGTCCAAATGCCTAACAGCTACTCTCTCATTGGTTCTCCCTCTTCCCTTTCATCCTCTGCCAAATTGGCAACCTGTGCTAACCAGGAGGTTAAAGGGGCTGTCTCTCCAAGTTGGGAGGTTGATAGTAAAGCAGATGGAAAGTCAAACCGGAGCACCAGGATAGGGACTATTCGTTGAGTTTTAGAAACCTTTCGTATTCACAGTGTGTCCGTTCTCTAGGTTTCCGGTACATGTTATAACTGTAGTAATATTCCCTTCAACCTGGTGAGTTGGGACCCATGGAATGGGTGCCATGCATTATTACTTTAAAGGGTCTGCATTTGCTCACCTAATCTCACCAATCGTCTCAGTCCCAAGTGTCCAGCCTTATGCCACATCCAGCTGTCGTTGTAGATAGGGTCATTCCAGGGTTCATCAGAGACCCTGAAGGAATTGTAAAGAATTTCCCAGTTTTTTTGTTTTGTTTTTGAAATTCCTTTTTATAGTGGGTTTGAGCTGATTCTCACTGCCATGTTTATGCCAGTCTAGACACACTTGATTCCCTTACAGAGACATATCAATATATAGGTTTTAAGATTCTTACTAGTCAGATATATTCCTCTGCGGGAAATATGGGGTTTTGAGTCCCTTTCACTGAGGAAGGTGTAGGTCTTGTCTATTCCATAGTTGGTTTTTGGAACGGTACCTGTGCTTATATCAAACTCTGGGTTTATGCATCACCCCACCTCTCCTTCCCCCTTAAGCAGGCATAAGAGTGTTTTCTAAATGTGAGACACTGTTCTCTTTCCTAACTCAGTTCAAGTGTAGCCATGTTTACAGGATCTCCATAAGTGATATCTTATGAAAATTTTTTTTTTCTCTGTGACTTATTTCACTTAGAATCATCGTACCTGAATCTACCCATTTTGCTGCTACTGGTCTTATGACATTGATTTCATGGCTGAGGGATATTTCATCGTACGTAAGTACCACAATTTTTTGAACCATTTTTATATTTCCTGGGATATTTAAGGTGTACCCAAGTTGAGGTCCTTGTAAGCAGTGCAGCCCTAAATTTTGGGGTGGCTCTGTCATATTGATTTTCAGTTTTCCCAAGGTATATTCCCTAGACTGGAAGTGCCCTTGGCTCTGTAGCTCTGTTGTTTACTTGTTTTAGGGAACACAATGCACTCCTCCAGAGAGGCAGTTGGCAATTTACATCCCGCCCATCAGCATAACAAGGCTCCCTGTTCTCCAGGGCCCGTCTTGCCTTTCTGGTTTTTACACATTTTGTGGATGTCCCTTTTGACCGGTGGGAAATGATACTTCTTTGTAGTGCAGATTTGCATTGCCCGCTTGCTTGCTTGGCCAAAAAGGGCGTATGCGTTTTCTCCTGAATATATTCAGGAGAAAACGCATACGCCCTTTTTGGCCAAGTGCATCATTGTCGAAGTTGTGCCCCTCTTCCTGTGCTTTAAAGGCGATTCCAACGTACCTCTTGAAATCTGTTTCCTGCTATTCTGCCTCGCTTTCAAGTCCGCCTCGTTGCCTTCCCTCAACAGATTTTTGGACGATAGTTGTCCTTTATTACTCAGCCAGTTTCTGAATTGCTGAGCCCCTGAGCTCCATTTCACAACTCGTTTTTGGTGAGCTGACCGCAAGTCCAAAATTTTGGTTCAGGACCTATACTGGTTCCCGGTGGGTGGCTGAGACTTTGGTTAATACTTCTTCTTGCCGGGAAATTACAGTGATATGTGCCCGTCCAAATGCCTAACAGCTACTCTCTCATTGGTTCTCCCTCTTCCCTTTCATCCTCTGCCAAATTGGCAACCTGTGCGAACCAGGAGGTTAAAGGGGCTGTCTCTCCAAGTTGGGAGGTTGATAGTAAAGCAGATGGAAAGTCAAACCGGAGCACCAGGAGAGGGACTATTCGTTGAGTTTTAGAAACCTTTCGTATTCACAGTGTGTCCGTTCTCTAGGTTTCCGGTACATGTTATAAATGTAGTAATATTCCCTTCAACCTGGAGAGTTGGGACCCATGGAATGGGTGCCATGCATTATTACTTTAAAGGGTCTGCATTTGCTCACAAAATCTCACCAATCGTCTCAGTCCCAAGTGTCCAGCCTTATGCCACATCCAGCTGTCGTTGTAGATAGGGTCATTCCAGGGTTCATCAGAGACCCTGAAGGAATTGCAAAGAATTTCCCAGTTTTTTTGGTTTGTTTTTGAAATTCCTTTTTATAGTGGGTTTGAGCTGATTCTCGCTGCCATGTTTATGCCAGTCTAGACACACTTGATTCCCTTACGGAGACATATCAATACATAGGTTTTAAGATTCTTACTAGTCAGATACATTCCTCTGAGGGATATATGGGGTTTTGAGTCCCTTTCACTGAGAAACGTGTAGGTGTTGTCTATTCCATAGTTGGTTTTTGGAAAGCTACCTGTGCTTATATCAAACTCTGGGTTTATGCATCACCCCACCTCTCCTTCCCCCTTAAACAGGCATAAGAGTGTTTTCTAAATGTGAGACATTCTTCTCTTTCCTAACTCAGTTCAAGTTTAGCCATGTTTACAGGATCTTAATAAGTGATATCTTATGATAAGTTTCTTTTTCTGTGCGACTTATTTCACTTAGAATCATCGTACCTGAATCCACCCATTTTGCTGCTACTGGTCTTATGACATTGATTTCATGGCTGAGGGATATTCCATCGTACGTAAGTACCACAATTTTTTGAACCATTTTTATATTTCCTGGGATATTTAAGGTGTACCCAAGTTGAGGTCCTTGTAAGCAGTGCTGCCCTAAATTTTGGGGTGGCTCTGTCTTATTGATTTTCAGTTTTCCCAAGGTATATTCCCTAGACTGGAAGTGCCCTTGGCTCTGTAGCTCTGTTCTTTACTTGTTTTAGGGAACACAATGCACTCCTCCAGAGAGGCAGTTGTCAATTTACATCCCGCCCATCAGCATAACAAGGCTCCCTGTTCTCCAGGGCCTGTCTTGCCTTTCTGGTTTTTACACATTTTGTGGATGTCCCTTTTGACCGGTGGGAAGTGATACTTCTTTGTAGTGCAGATTTGCATTGCCCGCTTGCTTGCTTGGCCAAAAAGGGCATATGCGTTTTCTCCTGAATATATTCAGGAGAAAACGCATACGCCCTATCTGGCCAAGTGCATCATTGTCGAAGTTGTGCCCCTCTTCCTGTGCTTTAAAGGCGATTCCAACGTACCTCTTGAAATCTGTTTCCTGCTCTTCTGCCTCGCTTTCAAGTCCGCCTCGTTGCCTTCCCTCAACAGATTTTTGGACGATAGTTGTCCTTTATTACTCGGCCAGTTTGTGAATTTCTGTGCCCCTGAGCTCCATTTTTCAACTCGTTTTTGGTGAGCTGACCGCAAGTCCAAAATTTTGGTTCAGGACCTATACTGGTTCCCTGTGGGTGGCTGAGACTTTGGTTAATTCTTCTTCCTGCCAGGAAGTTAGAGTGATATGTGCCCGACCAAATACCTAACAGCTACTCTCTCATTGGTTCTCCCTCTTCCCTTTCATCCTCTGCCAAATTGGAGACCTGTGTGAACCAGGAAGTTGAAGGGGCTGTCTCTCCAAGTTGGGAGATTGATAGTAAAGCAGATGGAAAGTCAAACCGGAGCACCAGGAGAGGGACTATTCGTTGAGTTTTAGAAACCTTTCATATTCACAGTGTGTCCGTTCTCTAGGTTTCTCGTACATGTTATAACTGTAGTAATATTCCCTTCAACCTGGAGAGTTGGGACCCAAGGAATGGGTGCCATGCATTATTGCTTTAAAGGGTCTGCATTTGCTCACCCAATCTCACCAATCCTCTCAGTCCCAAGTGTCCAGCCTTATGCCACATCCAGCTGTCGTTGTACATAGGGTCATTCCAGGTTTCATCAGAGACCCTGAAGGAATTGTAAAGAACTTCCCAGTTTTTTTGTTTTGTTTTTGAAATTCCTTTTTATAGTGAGTTTGAGCTGATTCTCGCTGCCATGTTTATGCCAGTCTAGACACACTTGATTCCCTTACGGAGACATATCAATACATAGGTTTTAAGATTCTTACTAGTCAGATATCTTCCTCTGCGGGAAATATGGGGTTTTGAGTCCCTTTCACTGAGGAAGGTGTAGGTCTTGTCTATTCCATAGTTGGTTTTTGGAACGGTACCTGTGCTTATATCAAACTCTGGTTTTATGCATCACCCCACCTCACATTCCCCCTTAAGCAGGCATAAGAGTGTTTTCTAAATGTGAGACATTCTTCTCTTTCCTAACTCACTTCAAGTGTAGCCATGTTTACAGGACCTTCATAAGTGATATCTTATGATAAGTTTCTTTTTCTGTGCGACTTATTTCACTTAGAATCATCGTACCTGAATCTACCCATTTTGCTGCTACTGGTCTTATGACATTGATTTCATGGCTGAGGAATATTCCATCGTACGTAAGTACCTCAATTTTTTGAACCATTTTTATATTTCCTGGGATATTTAAGGTGTACCCAAGTTGAGGTCCTTGTAAGCAGTGCAGCCCTAAATTTTGGGGTGGCTCTGTCTTATTGATTTTCAGTTTTCCCAAGGTATATTCCGTAGACTGGAAGTGCCCTTGGCTCTGTAGCTCTGTTCTTTACTTGTTTTAGGGAACACAATGCACTCCCCCAGAGAGGCAGTTGGCAATTTACATCCCTCCCATCAGCATAACAAGGCTCCCTGTTCTCCAGGGCCTGTCTTGCCTTCTGGTTTTTACACATTTTGTGGATGTCCCTTTTGACCGGTGGGAAGTGATACTTCTTTGTAGTGCAGATTTGCATTGTCCGCTTGCTTGCTTGGCCAAAAAGGGCGTATGCGTTTTCTCCTGAATATATTCAGGAGAAAACGCATACGCCCTTTTTGGCCAAGTGCATCATTGTCGAAGTTGTGCCCCTCTTCCTGTGCTTTAAAGGCGATTCCAACGTACCTCTTGAAATCTGTTTCCTGCTATTCTGCCTCGCTTTCAAGTCCGCCTCGTTTCCTTCCCTCAACAGATTTTTGGACGATAGTTGTCCTTTATTACTCGGCCAGTTTGTGAATTGCTGTGCCCCTGAGCTCCATTTTTCAACTCGTTTTTGGTGAGCTGACCGCAAGTCCAAAATTTTGGTTCAGGACCTATACTGGTTCCCGGTGGGTGGCTGAGACTTTGGTTAATTCTTCTTCCTGCCCGGAAATTACAGTGATATGTGCCCGTCCAAATGCCTAACAGCTACTCTCTCATTGGTTCTCCCTCTTCCCTTTCATCCTCTGCCAAATTGGCAACCTGTGCGAACCAGGAGGTTAAAGGGGCTGTCTCTCCAAGTTGGGAGGTTGATAGTAAAGCAGATGGAAAGTCAAACCGGAGCACCAGGAGAGGGACTATTCGTTGAGTTTTAGAAACCTTTCGTATTCACAGTGTGTCCGTTCTCTAGGTTTCCGGTACATGTTATAAATGTAGTAATATTCCCTTCAACCTGGAGAGTTGGGACCCATGGAATGGGTGCCATGCATTATTACTTTAAAGGGTCTGCATTTGCTCACCAAATCTCACCAATCGTCTAAGTCCCAAGTGTCCAGCCTTATGCCACATCCAGCTGTCATTGTAGATAGGGTCATTCCAGGGTTCATCAGAGACCCTGAAGGAATTGTAAAGAATTTCCCAGTTTTTTTGTTTTGTTTTTGAAATTCCTTTTTAAAGTGGGTTGGAGCTGATTCTCGCTGCCATGTTTATGCCAGTCTAGACACACTTGATTCCCTTACGGAGACATATGAATACTTAGGTTTTAAGATTCTTACTAGTCAGATATATTCCTCTGTGGGAAATATGGGGTTTTGAGTCCCTTTCACTGAGGAAGGTGTAGGTCTTGTCTATTCCATAGTTGGTTTTTGGAACGGTACCTGTGCTTATATCAAACTCTGGGTTTATGCATCACCCCACCTCTCCTTCCCCCTTAAGCAGGCATAAGAGTGTTTTCTAAATGTGAGACACTGTTCTCTTTCCTAACTCAGTTCAAGTGTAGCCATGTTTACAGGATCTTCATAAGTGATATCTTATGATAAGTTTCTTTCTCTGTGACTTATTTCACTTAGAATCATCGTACCTGAATCTACCCATTTTGCTGCTACTGGTCTTATGACATTGATTTCATGGCTGAGGGATATTCCATCGTACGTAAGTACCACAATTTTTTGAACCATTTTTATATTTCCTGGGATATTTAAGGTGTACCCAAGTTGAGGTCCTTGTAAGCAGTGCAGCCCTAAATTTTGGGGTGGCTTTGTCTTATTGATTTTCAGTTTTCCCAAGGTATATTCCCTAGCCTGGAAGTGCCCTTGGCTCTGTAGCTCGGTTCTTTACTTGTTTTAGGGAACACAATGCACCCCTCCAGAGAGGCAGTTTGCAATTTACATCCCGCCCATCAGCATAACAAGGCTCCCTGTTCTCCAGGGCCTGTCTTGCCTTTCTGGTTTTTACACATTTTGTGGATGTCCCTTTTGACCGGTGGGAAGTGATACTTCTTTGTAGTGAAGATTTGCATTGCCTGCTTGCTTGCTTGGCCAAAAAGGGCGTATGCGTTTTCTCCTGAATATATTCAAGAGAAAACCCATACGCCCTTTTTGGCCAAGTGCATCATTGTCGAAGTTGTGCCCCTCTTCCTGTGCTTTAAGGGCGATTCCAACGTACCTCTTGAAATCTGTTTCCTGCTATTCTGCCTCACTTTCAAGTCCGCCTCCTTGCCTTCCCTCAACAGATTTTTGGACGATAGTTGTCCTTTATTACTCGGCCAGTTTGTGAATTGCTGTGCCCCTGAGCTCCATTTTTCAACTCGTTTTTGGTGAGCTGACCGCAAGTCCAATATTTTGGTTCAGGACCTAAACTGGTTCCCGGTGGGTGGCTGAGACTTTGGTTAATTCTTCTTCCTGCTGGGAAATTACAGTGATATGTGCCCGTCCAAATGCCTAACAGCTACTCTCCCATTGGTTCTCCCTCTTCCCTTTCATCCTCTGCCAAATTGGCAAACTGTGTGAACCAGGAGGTTAAAGGGGCTGTCTCTCCAAGTTGGGAGGTTGATAGTAAAGCAGATGGAGAGTAAAACCGGAGCACCAGGAGAGGGACTATTCGTTGAGTTTTAGAAACCTTTCGAATTCACAGTGTGTCCGTTCTCTAGGATTCCGGTACATGTTATAACTGTAGTAATATTCCCTTCAACCTGGAGGGTTGGGACCCATGGAATGGGTGCCATGCATTATTGCTTTAAAGGGTCTGCATTTGCTCACCCAATCTCACCAATCCTCTCAGTCCCAAGTGTCCAGCCTTATGCCATATCCAGCTGTCCTTGTAAATAGGGACATTCCAGGTTTCATCAGAGACCCTGAAGGAATTGTAAAGAATTTACCAGTTTTTTTGTTTTGTTTTTGAAATTCCTTTTTATAGTGGGTTTGAGCTGATTCTCGCTGCCATGTTTATGACAGTCTAGACACACTTGATTCCCTACGGAGACATATCAATCCATAGGTATTAAGACTCTTACTAGTCAGATATATTCCTCTGCGGGAAATACGGGGTTTTGAGTCCCTTTCACAGTGGAAGGTGTAGGTCCTGTCTATTCCATACTTGGTTTTTGGAACGGTACCTGTGCTTATATCAAACTCTGGTTTTATGCATCACCCCACCTCTCCTTCCCCCTTAAGTAGGCATAAGAGTGTTTTCTAAATGTGAGACACTGTTCTCCTTCCTAACTCAGTTCAAGTGTAGCCATGTTTACAGGATCTTCATAAGTGATATCTTATGATAAGTTTCTTTTTCTCTGTGAATTATTTCACTTAGAATCATCGTACCTGAATCTACCCATTTTGCTGTTACTGGTCTTATGACATTGATTTCATGGCTGAGGGATATTCCATCGTACGTAAGTACCACAATTTTTTGAACCATTTTTATATTTCCTGGGATATTTAAGGTGTACCCAAGTTGAGGTCCTTGTAAGCAGTGCAGCCCTAAATTTTGGGGTGGCTCTGTCTTATTGATTTTCAGTTTTCCCAAGGTATATTCCCTAGACTGGAAGTGCCCTTGGCTCTGTAGCTCTGTTCTTTACATGTTTTAGGGAACACAATGCACTCCTCCAGAGAGGCAGTTGGCAATTTACATCCCGCCCATCAGCATAACAAGGTTCCCTGTTCTCCAGGGCCTGTCTTGCCTTTCTGGTTTTTACACATTTTGTGGATGTCCCTTTTGACCGGTGGGAAGTGATACTTCTTTGTAGTGCAGATTTGCATTGCCCTCTTTCTTGCTTGGCCAAAAAGGGCGTATGCGTTTTCTCCTGAATATATTCAGGAGAAAACGCATACGCCCTTTTTGGCCAAGTGCATCATTGTCGAAGTTGTGCCCCTCTTCCTGTGCTTTGAAGGTGACTCCAACGTACCTCTTGAAATCTGTTTCTTGCTATTCTGCCTCGCTTTCAAGTCTGCCTCGTTGCCTTCCCTCAACAGATTTTTGGACGATAGTTGTCCTTTATTACTCGGCCAGTTTGTGAATTGTTGTGCCCCTGAGCTCCATTTTTCAACTCGTTTTTGGTGAGCTGACCGCAAGTCCAAAATTTTGGTTCAGGATCTATACTGTTTCCCGGTGGGTGGCTGAGACTTTGGTTAATTCTTCTTCCTGCCGGGAAGTTAGAGTGATATGTGCCCATCCAAATGCCTAACAGCTACTCTCTCATTGGTTCTCCCTCTTCCCTTTCATCCTCTGCCAATTTGGAAACCTGTGCGAACCAGGAGGTTAAAGGGGCTGTCTCTCCAAGTTGGGAGATTGATAGTAAAGCAGATGGAAAGTCAAACTGGAGCACCAGGAGAGGGATTATTCGTTGAGTTTTAGAAACCTTTCGTATTCACAGTGTGTCCGTTCTCTAGGTTTCCGGTACATGTTTTAACTGTAGTAATATTCCCTTCAACCTGGAGAGTTGGGACCCATGGAATGGGTGCCATGCATTATTGCTTTAAAGGGTCTGCATTTGCTCACCCAATCTCACCAATCCTCTCAGTCCCAAGTGTCCAGCCTTATGCCACATCCAGCTGTCGTTGTAGATATTGTCATTCCATGTTTCATCAGAGACCCTGAAGGAATTGTAAAGAATTTCCCAGTTTTTTTGTTTTGTTTATGAAATTCCTTTTTATAGAGGATTTGAGCTGATTCTCGCTACCATGTTTATGCCAGTCTAGACACACTTGATTCCCTTACGGAGACATATCAATACATAGGTTGTAAGATTCTTACTAGTCAGATATATTCCTCTGCGGGAACTATGGGGTTTTGAGTCCCTTTCACTGAGGAAGGTGTAGGTCTTGTCTATTCCATAGTTGGTTTTTGGAATGGTACCTGTGCTTATATCAAACTCTGGTTTTATGCATCACCCCACCTCTCCCTCCCCCTAAAGCAGACATAAGAGTGTTTTCTAAATGTGAGACATTCTTCTCTTTCCTAACTCAGTTCAAGTGTATCCATGTTTACAGGATCTTCATAAGTGATATCTTATGATAAGTTTCTTTTTCTGTGTGACTTATTTCACTTAGAATCATCGTACCTGAATCTACCCATTTTGCTGCTACTGGTCTTATGACATTGATTTCATGGCTGAGGGATATTCCATCGTACGTAAGTACCACAATTTTTTGAACCATTTTTATATTTCCTGGGATATTTAAGGTGTACCCAAGTTGAGGTCCTTGTAAGGAGTGCAGCCCTAAATTTTGGGGTGGCTCTGTCTTATTGATTTTCAGCTTTCCCAAGGTATATTCCCTAGACTGGAAGTGCCCTTGGCTCTGTAGCTCTGTTCTTTACTTGTTTTAGGGAACACAATGCACTCCTCCAGAGAGGCAGTTGGCAATTTACATCCCACACATCAGCATAACAAGGCTCCCTGTTCTCCAGGGCCTGTCTTGCCTTTCTGGTTTTTACACATTTTGTGGATGTCCCTTTTGACCGGTGGGAAGTGATACTTCTTTGTAGTGCAGATTTGCATTGCCCGCTTGCTTGCTTGGCCAAAAAGGGTGTATGCGTTTTCTCCTGAATATATTCAGGAGAAAACGCATACGCCCTTTTTGGCCAAGTGCATCATTGTCGAAGTTGTGCCCCTCTTCCTGTGCTTTAAAGGCGATTCCAACGTACCTCTTGAAATCTGTTTCCTGCTATTCTGCCTCGCTTTCAAGTCCGCCTCGTTGCCTTCCCTCAACAGATTTTTGGACGATAGTTGTCCTTTATTACTCGGCCAGTTTGTGAATTGCTGTGACCCTGAGTTCCATTTTTCAACTCGTTTTTGGTGAGCTGACCGCAAGTCCAAAATTTTGGTTCAAGACCTATACTGGTTCCCGGTGGGGGGCTGAGACTTTGGTTAATTCTTCTTCCTGCCGGGAATTTAGAGTGATATGAGCCCGTTCAAATGCCTAACATCTACTCTCTCATTGGTTCTCCCTCTTCCCTTTCATCCTCTGCCAAATTGGAAACCTGTGTGAACGAGGAAGTTGAAGGTGCTGTCTCTCCAAGTTGGGAGGTTGATAGTAAAGCAGATGGAGAGTCAAACCGGAGCACCAGGAGAGGGACTATTCGTTGAGTTTTAGAAACCTTTCGAATTCACAGTGTGTCCGTTCTCTAGGATTCCGGTACATGTTATAACTGTAGTAATATTCCCTTCAACATGGAGAGTTGGGACCCATGGAATGGGTGCCATGCATTATTGCTTTAAAGGGTCTGCATTTGCTCACCCAATCTCACCAATCCTCTCAGTCCCAAGTGTCCAGCCTTATGCCATATCCAGCTGTCCTTGTAAATAGGGTCATTCCAGGTTTCATCAGAGACGCTGAAGGAATTGTAAAGAATTTCACAGTTTTTTTGTTTTGTTTTTGAAATTCCTTTTTATAGTGGGTTTGAGCTGATTCTCGCTGCCATGTTTATGCCAGTCTAGACATACTTGATTCCCTTACGGAGACATATCAATCCATAGGTTTTAAGATTCTTACTAGTCAGATATATTCCTCTGTTGGAAATATGGGGTTTTGAGTCCCTTTCACTGAGGAAGGTGTAGGTCTTGTCTATTCCATACTTGGTTTTTGGAACGGTACCTGTGCTTATATCAAACTCTGGTTTTATGCATCACCCCACCTCTCGTTCCACCTAAAGCAGGCATAAGAGTGTTTTCTAAATGTGAGACATTCTTCTCTTTCCCAACTCAGTTCAAGTGTAGCCATGTTTACAGGTTTTTCATAAGTGATATCTTATGATAAGTTACTTTTTCTGTGTGACTTATTTCACTTAGAATCATCGTACCTGAATCCACCCATTTTGCTGCTACTGGTCTTATGACATTGATTTCATGGCTGAGGGATATTCCATTGTACGTAAGTACCACAATTTTTTGAACCATTTTTATATTTCCTGGGATATTTAAGGTGTACCCAAGTTGAGGTCCTTGTAAGCAGTGCTGCCCTAAATATTGGGGTGGCTCTGTCTTATTGATTTTCAGTTTTCCCAAGGAATATTCCCTAGACTGGAAGTGCCCTTGGCTCTGTAGCTCTGTTGTTTACTTGTTTTCGGGAACACAATGCACTCCTCCATAGAGGCAGTTGGCAATTTACATCCCGCCCATCAGCATAACAAGGCTCCCTGTTCTCCAGGGCCTGTCTTGCCTTTCTGGTTTTTACACATTTTGTGGATGTCCCTTTTGACCGGTGGGAAGTGATACTTCTTTGTAGTGCAGATTTGCATTGCCCGCTTTCTTGCTTGGCCAAAAAGGGCGTATGCGTTTTCTCCTGAATATATTCAGGAGAAAACGCATACGCCCTTTTTGGCCAAGTGCATCATTGTCGAAGTTGTGCCCCTCTTCTTGTGCTTTAAAGGCGATTCCAACGTACCTCTTGAAATCTGTTTCCTGCTATTCTGCCTCGCTTTCAAGTCCGCCTCGTTGCCTTCCCTCAACAGATTTTTGGACGATAGTTGTTGTTTATTACTCGGCCAGTTTGTGAATTGCTGTGCCCCTGAGCTCCATGATTCAACTCGTTTTTGGTGAGCTGACCGCAAGTCCAAAATTTTGGTTCAGGACCTAAACTCGTTCCCAGTGGGTGGCTGAGACTTTGGTTAATTCTTCTTCCTGCTGGGAAATTACAGTGATATGTGCCCGTCCAAATGCCTAACAGCTACTCTCTCATTGGTTCTCCCTCTTCCCTTTCATCCTCTGCCAAATTGGCAACCTGTGCGATCCAGGAGGTTAAAGGGGCTGTCTCTCCAAGTTGGGAGGTTGATAGTAAAGCAGACGGAAAGTCAAACCGGAGCACCAGGAGAGGGACTCTTCGTTGAGTTTTAGAGACCTTTCGTATTCACAGTGTGTCCGTTCTCTAGGATTCCGGTACATGTTATATCTTTAGTAATATTCCCTTCAACCTGGAGAGTTGGGACCCATGGAATGGGTGCCATGCATTATTGCTTTAAAGGGTCTGCATTTGGTCACCCAATCTCACCAATCCTCTCAGTCCCAAGTGTCCAGCCTTATGCCACATCCAGCTGTCGTTGTAGATAGGGTCATTCCAGGTTTCATCAGAGACCCTGAAGGAATTGTAAAGAATTTCCCAGTTTTTTTGTTTTGTTTTTGAAATTCCTTTTTATAGTGGGTTTGAGCTGATTCTCGCTGCCATGTTTATGCCAGTCTAGACACACTTGATTCCCTTACGGAGAAATATCAATCCATAGGTTTTAAGATTCTTACTAGTCAGATATATTCCTCTGCGGGAAATATGGGGTTTTGAGTCCCTTTCACTGAGGAAGGTGTAGGTCTTGTCTATTCCATAGTTGGTTTTTGGAACGATACCTGTGCTTATATCAAACTCTGGTTTTATGAATCACCCCACCTCTCCTTCCCCCTAAAGCAGGCATAAGAGTGTTTTCTAAATGTGAGACATTCTTCTCTTTCCTAACTCAGTTCAAGTGTAGCCATGTTTACAGGATCTTCATAAGTGATATCTTATGATAATTTTCTTTTTCTGTGTGACTTATTTCACTTAGAATCATCGTACCTGAATCCACCCATTTTGCTGCTACTGGTCTTATGACATTGATTTCATGGCTGAGGGATATTCCATCGTATGCAAGTACCACAATTTTTTAAACCATTTTTATATTTCCTGGGATATTTAAGGTGTACCCAAGTTGAGGTCCTTGTAAGCAGTGCAGCCCTAAATTTTGGGGTGGCTCTGTCTTATTGATTTTCAGTTTTCCCAAGGTATATTCCCTATACTGGAAGTGCCCTTTGCTTTGTAGCTCTGTTGTTTACTTGTTTTAGGGAACACAATGCACTCCTCCAGAGAGGCAGTTGGCAATTTACATCCCACACATCAGCATAACAAGGCTCCCTGTTCTCCAGGGCCTGTCTTGCCTTTCTGGTTTTTACACATTTTGTGGATGTCCCTTTTGACCGGTGGGAAGTGATACTTCTTTGTAGTGCAGATTTGCATTGCCCGCTTGCTTGCTTGGCCAAAAAGGGCGTATGCGTTTTCTCCTGAATATATTCAGGAGAAAACGCATACGCCCTTTTTAGCCAAGTGCATCATTGTCGAAGTTGTGCCCCTCTTCCTGTGCTTTAAAGGCGATTCCAACGTACCTCTTGAAATCTCTTTCCTGCTATTCTGCCTCGCTTTCAAGTCCACCTCGTTGCCTTCCCTCAACAGATTTTTGGACGATAGTTGTCCTTTATTACTAGGCCAGTTTGTGAATTGCTGTGCCCCTGAACTCCATTTTTCAACTCGTTTTTGGTGAGCTGACCGCAAGTCCAAAATTTTGGTTCAGGGCCTATACTTGTTCCCGGTGGGTGGCTGAGACTTTGGTTAATTCTTCTTCCTGCCGGGAAATTACAGTGATATGTGCCCGTCCAAATGCCTAACAGCTACTCTCTCATTGGTTCTCCCTCTTCCCTTTCATCTTCTGCCAAATTGGAAACCTGTGCGAACCAGTAGGTTAAAGGGGCTGTCTCTCCAAGTTGGGAGGTTGATAGTAAAGCAGATGGAAAGTCAAACCGGAGCACCCGGAGAGGGACTATTCATTGAGGTTTGGAAACCTTTCGTATTCACAGTGTGTCCGTTCTCTAGGTTTCCGATACATGTTATAACTGTAGTAATATTCCCTTCAACCTGGAGAGTTGGGACCCATGGAATGGGTGCCATGCATTATTGCTTTAAAGGGTCTGCATTTGCTCACCCAATCTCACCAATCCTCTCAGTCCCAAGTGTCCAGCCTTATGCCACATCCAGCTGTCCTTGTAGATAGGGTCATTCCAGGTTTCATCAGAGACCCTGAAGGAATTGTAAAGAATTTCCCAGTTTTTTTGTTTTGTTTTTGAAATTCCTTTTTATAGTGGGTTTGAGCTGATTCTCGCTGTCATCTTTATGCCAGTCTAGACACACTTGATTCCCTACGGAGACATATCAATCCATAGGTTTTAAGATTCTTACTAGTCAGATATATTCCTCTGCGGGAAATATGGTGTTTTGAGTCCCTTTCACTGAGGAAGGTGTAGGTCTTGTCTATTCCATAGTTGGTTTTTGGAACGATACCTGTGCTTATATCAAACTCTGGTTTTATGCATCACCCCACCTCTCCTTCCCCCTTAAGCAGGCATAAGAGTGTTTTCTAATTGTGAGACACTGTTCTCTTTCCTAACTCAGTTCAAGTGTAGCCATGTTTACAGGATCTCCATAAGTGATATCTTATGATAAGTTTCTTTTTCTGTGTGACTTATTTCACTTAGAATCACCGTACCTGAATCCACCCATTTTGCTGCTACTGGTCTTATGACATTGATTTCATGGCTGAGGGATATTCCATCGTACGTAAGTACCACAATTTTTTGAACCATTTTTATATTTCCTGGGATATTTAAGGTGTACCCAAGTTGAGGTCCTTGTAAGCAGTGCAGCCCTAAATTTTGGGGTGGTTCTGTCTTATTGATTTTCAGTTTTCCAAAGGAATATTCCCTAGACTGGAAGTGCCCTTGGCTCTGTAGCTCTGTTGTTTACTTCTTTTAGGGAACACAACGCACTCCTCCAGAGAGGCAGTTGGCAATTTACATCCCGCCCATCAGCATAACAGTGCTCCCTGTTCTCCAGTGCGTGTCTTGCCTTTCTGGTTTTTACACATTTTGTGGATGTCCGTTTTGACCGGTGGGAAGTGATACTTCTTTGTAGTGCAGATTTGCATTGCCCGCTTGCTTGCTTGGCCAAAAATGGTGTATGCGTTTTCTCCTGAATATATTCAGGAGAAAATGCATACGCCCTTTTTGCCCAAGTGCATCATTGTCGAAGTTGTGCCCCTCTTCCTGTGCTTTAAAGGCGATTCCAACGTACCTCTTGAAATCTGTTTCCTGCTATTCTGCCTCGCTTTCAAGTCCACCTCGTTGCCTTCCCTCAACAGATTATTGGACGATAGTTGTCGTTTATTACTCTGCCAATTTGTGAATTGCTGTGCCCCTGAGCTAGATGTTTCAACTCGTTTTTGGTGAGCTGACCGCTAGTCCAAAATTTTGGTTCAGGACCTATACTGGTTCCCGGTGGGTGGCAGAGACTTTGGTTAATTCGTCTTCCTGCTGGGAAATTACAGTGATATATGCCCGTCCAAATGCCTAACAGCTACTCTCTCATTGGTTCTCCCTCTTCCCTTTCATCCTCTGCCAAATTGGAAACCTGTGTGAACCAGGAGGTTAAAGGGGCTGTCTCTTCAAGTTTGGAGGTTGATAGTAAAGCAGATGGAAAGTCAAACCGGAGCACCAGGAGAGGGACTATTCATTGAGGTTTAGAAACCTTTCGTATTCACAGTGTGTCCGTTCTCTAGGTTTCCGGTACATGTTATAACTGTAGTAATATTCCCTTCAACCTGGAGAGTTGGGACCCATGGAATGGGTGCCATGCATTATTGCTTTAAAGGGTCTGCATTTGCTCACCCAATCTCACCAATCCTCTCAGTCCCAAGTTTCCAGCCTTTTGACACATCCAGCTGTCGTTTTAGATAGGGTCATTCCTGGTTTCATCAGAGACCCTGAAGGAATTGTAAAGAATTTCCCAGTTTTTTTGTTTTGTTTTTGAAATTCCTTTTTATAGTGGGTTTGAGCTGATTCTCGCTGCCATGTTTATGCCAGTCTAGACACACTTGATTCCCTTACGGAGACATATCAATACATAGGTTTTAAGACTCTTACTAGTCAGATATATTCCTCTGCGGAAAATATGGGGTTTTGAGTCCCTTTCACTGAGGAAGGTGTAGGTCTTGTCTATTCCATAGTTGGTTTTTGGAACGGTACCTGTGCTTATATCAAACTCTGGTTTTATGCATCACCCCACCTCTCCTTCCCCCTTAAGCAGGCATAAGAGTGTTTTCTAAATGTGAGACATTCTTCTCTTTCCTAACTCAGTTCAAGTGTAGCCATGTTTACAGGATCTTCATAAGTGTTATCTTATGATAAGTTTCTTTTTCTGTGTGACTTATTTCACTTAGAATCATCGTACCTGAATCCACCCATTTTGCTGCTACTGGTCTTATGACATTGATTTCATGGCTGAGGGATATTCCATCGTACGTAAGTGCCACAATTTTTTGAACCGTTTTTATATTTCCTGGGGTATTTAAGGTCTACCCAAGTTGAGGTCCTTGTAAGCAGTGCTGCACTAAATTTTGGGGTGGCTCTGTCTTATTGATTTTCAGTTTTCCCAAGGAATATTCCCTAGACTGGAAGTGCCCTTGGCTCTGTAGCTCTGTTGTTTACTTGTTTTAGGGAACACAATGCACTCCTCCAGAGAGGCAGTTGGCAATTTACATCCCGCCCATCAGCATAACAAGGCTCCCTGTTCTCCAGGGCCTGTCTTGCCTTTCTGGTTTTTACACATTTTGTGGATGTCCCTTTTGACCGGTGGGAAGTGATACTTCTTTGTAGTGCAGATTTGCATTTCCCGCTTGCTTGCTTGGCCAAAACTGGTGTATGCGTTTTCTCCTGAATATATTCAGGAGAAAACGCATACGCGCTTTTTGGCCAACTGCATCATTGTCGAAGTTGTGCCCCTCTTCCTGTGCTTTAAAGGTGATTCCAACGTACCTCTTGAAATCTCTTTCCTGCTATTCTGCCTCACTTTCAAGTCCGCCTCGTTGTCTTCCTTCAACAGATTTTGGACGATAGTTGTCCTTTATTACTCGGCCAGTTTGTGAATTGCTGTGCCCCTGAGCTCCATTTTTCAACTCGTTTTTGGTGAGCTGACCGCAAGTCCAAAATTTTGGTTCAGGACCTATACTGGTTCCCGGTGGGTGGCTGAGACTTTGGTTAATTCTTCTTCCTGCTGGGAAATTACAGTGATATGTGCCCGTTCAAATGCCTAACAGCTACTCTCTCATTGGTTCTCCCTCTTCCCTTTCATCCTCTGTCAAATTGGCAACCTGTGCGAACCAGGAGGTTAAAGGGGCTGTCTCTCCAAGTTGGGAGGTTGATAGTAAAGCAGATGGAAAGTCAAACCGGAGCACCAGGAGAGGGACTATTCGTTGAGTTTTAGAAACCTTTTGTATTCACAGTGTGTCCGTTCTCTAGGATTCCGGTACATGTTATAACTGTAGTAATATACCCTTCAACCTGGAGATTTGGGACCCATGGAATGGGTGCCATGCATTATTGCTTTAAAGGGTCTGCATTTGCTCACCCAATCTCACCAATCCTCTCAGTCCGAAGTGTCCAGCCTTATGCCACATCCAGCTGTCGTTGTAGATAGGGTCATTCCAGGTTTCATCAGAGACCCTGAAGGAATTGTAAAGAATTTCCCAGGTTTTTTGTTTTGCTTTTGAAATTCTTTTTTATAGTGGGTTTGAGCTGATTCTCCCTGCCATGTTTATGCCAGTCTAGACACACTTGATTCCCTACGGAGACATATCAATCCATAGGTTTTTAGATTCTTACTAGTCAGATATATTCCTCTGTGGGAAATATGGTGTTTTGAATCCCTTTCACTGAGGAAGGTGTAGGTCTTGTCTATTCCATAGTTGGTTTTTGGAACGGTACCTGTGCTTATATCAAACTCTGGTTTTATGCATCACCCCACCTCTCCTTCCCCCTTAAGCAGGCATAAGAGTGTTTTCTAATTGTGAGACACTGTTCTCTTTCCTAACTCAGTTCAAGTGTAGCCATGTTTACAGGATCTTCGTAAGTGATATCTTATGATAAGTTTCTTTTTCTGTGTGACTTATTTCACTTAGAATCATCGTACCTGAATCCACCCATTTTGCTGCTACTGGTCTTATGACATTGATTTCATGGCTGAGGGATATTCCATCGTACGTAAGTACCACAATTTTTTGAACCATTTTTATATTTCCTGGGATATTTAATGTGTACCCAAGTTGAGGTCCTTGTAAGCAGTGCAGCCCTAAATTTTGGGGTGGCTCTGTCTTATTGATTTTCAGTTTTCCCAAGGAATATTCCCTAGACTGGAAGTGCCCTTGGCTCTGTAGCTCTGTTGTTTACTTGTTTTAGGGAACACAATGCACTCCTCCAGAGAGGCAGTTGGCAATTTACATCCCGCCCATCAGCATAACAAGGCTCCCTGTTCTCCAGGGCCTGTCTTGCCTTTGTGGTTTTTACACATTTTGTGGATGTCCCTTTTGACCGGTGGGAAGTGATACTTCTTTGTAGTGCAGATTTGCATTGCCCGCTTGCTTGCTTGGCCAAAAAGGGCGTATGCGTTTTCTCCTGAATATATTCAGGAGAAAACACATACGCCCTTTTTGGCCAAGTGCATCATTGTCGAAGTTGTGCCCCTCTTCCTGTGCTTTAAAGGTGATTCCAACGTACCTCTTGAAATTTGTTTTCTGCTATTCTGCCTCGCTTTCAAGTCCGCCTTGTTGCCTTCCGTCAACAGATTTGTGGACGATAGTTGTCCTTTATTACTCAGCCAGTTTGTGAATTGCTGTGCCCCTGAGCTCCATTTTTCAACTCGTTTTTGTTGAGCTGACCGCAAGTCTAAAATTTTGGTTCAGGACCTATGCTGGTTCCCGGTGGGTGGCTGAGACTTTGGTTAATTCTTCTTCCTGCCGGGAAGTTAGAGTGATATGTGCCCATCCAAATGCCTAAGAGCTACTCTCTCATTGGTTCTCCCCCTTCCCTTTCATCCTCTGCCAAACTGGAAACCTGTGCGAACCAGGAGGTTCAATGGTCTGTCTCTCCAAGTTGGGAGATTGATAGTAAAGCAGATGGAAAGTCAAACCGGAGCACCAGGAGAGGGACTATTCGTTGAGTTTTAGAAACCTTTCGTATTCACAGTGTGTCCGTTCTCTAGGTTTCCCGTACATGTTATAACTGTTGTAATATTCCCTTCAAACTGGAGAGTTGGGACCCATGAAATGGGTGCCATGCATTTGTGCTTTAAATGGTCTGCATATGCTCACCCAATCTCACCAATCCTCTCAGTCCCAAGTGACCAGCCTTATGCCACATCCTGCTGTCATTGTAGATAGGGTCATTCCAGGTTTCATCAGAGACCGTGAAGGAATTGTAAAGAATTTCCCAGTTTTTCTGTTTTGTTTTTGAAATTCCTTTTTATAGTGGGTTTGAGCTGATTCTCGCTGCCATGTTTATGCCAGTCTAGACACACTTGATCCCTTACAGAGACATATGAATACATAGGCTTTAAGATTCTCACAAGTCAGATATATTCCTCTGCAGGAAATATGGCGTTTTGAGTCCCTTTCACTGAGGAAGGTGTAGGTCTTTTCTATTCCATAGTTGGTTTTTGGAACGGTACCTGTGCTTATATCAAACTCTGGTTTTATGCATCACCCCACCTGTCCTTCCCCTTAAGCAGGCATAACAGTGTTTTCTAATTGTGAGACACTGTTCTCTTTCCTAACTCAGTTCAAGTGTAGCCATGTTTACAGGATCTTCATAAGTGATATCTTATGATAAGTTTCTTTTTCTGTGTGACTTATTTCACTTAGAATCATCGTACCTGAATCCACCCATTTTGCTGCTACTGGTCTTATGACATTGATTTCATGGCTGAGGGATATTCCATCGTACGTAAGTACCACAATTTTTTGAACCATTTTTATATTTCCTGGGATATTTAAGGTGTACCCAAGTTGAGGTCCTTGTAAGCAGTGCAGCCCTAAATATTGGGGTGGCTCTGTCTTATTGATTTTCAGTTTTCCCAAGGTATATTCCCAAGACTGGAAGTGCCCTTGGCTCTGTAGCTCTGTTCTTTACTTGTTTTAGGGAACATAATGTACCCCTCCAGAGAGGCAGTTGGCAATTTTATCCCGCCCATCAGCATAACAAGGCTCCCTGTTCTCCAGGGCCTGTCTTCCCTTTCTGGGTTTTACAAATTTTGTGGATGTCCCTTTTGACCGGTGGGAAGTGATACTCCTTTGTAGTGCAGATTTGCATTGCCCGCTTGCTTGCTTGGCCAAAAAGGGCATATGCATTTTCTCCTGAATTCAGGAGAAAATGCATACGCCCTTTTTGGCCAAGTGCATCATTGTCGAAGTTGTGCCCCTCTTCCTGTGCTTTAAAGGCGATTCCAACGTACCTCTTGAAATCTGTTTCCTGCTATTCTGCCTCGCTCTCAAGTCCTCCTCATTGCCTTCCCTCAACAGATTTTTGGACGATAGTTGTCCTTTATTACTCGGCCAGTTTGTGAATTGCTGTGCCCCTGAGCTCCATTTTTCAACTCGTTTTTGGTGAGCTGACCGCAAGTCCAACATTTTGGTTCAGGACCTATGCTGGTTCCCGGTGGGGGACTGAGACTTTGGTTAATTCTTCTTCCTGCCGGGAAATTACAGTGATATGTGCCCGTCCATATGCCTAAAAGCTACTCTCTCATTGGTTCTCCCTCTTCCCTTTCATCCTCTGCCAAATTGGAAATTTGTGCGAACCAGGAGGTTAAAGGGGCTGTCTCTCCAAGTTGGGAGGTTGATAGTAAAGCAGATGGAAAGTCAAACCGGAGCACCAGGAGAGGGACTATTCGTTGAGTTTTAGAAACCTTTCGTATTCACAGTGTGTCCATTCTCTAGGATTCCCGTACATGTTATAGCTGTAGTAATATTCCCTTCAACCTGGAGAGTTGGGACCCATGGAATGGGTGCCAAGCATTTGTGCTTTAAAGGGTCTGCATTTGCTCACCCAATCTCACCAATCGTCTCAGTCCCAAGTGTCCCTCCTTATGCCACATCCAGCTGTCATTGTAGATAGGGTCATTCCAGGTTTCTTCAGAGACCCTGAAGGATTTGTAAAGAATTTCCCAGTTTTTTTGTTTTGTTTTTGAAATTCCTTTTTATAGTGGGTTTGAGCTGATTCTCGCTGCCATGTTTATGCCAGTGTAGACACACTTGATTCCCTTACGGAGACATATCAATACATAGGTTTTAAGATTCTTACTAGTCAGATATATTCCTCTGCGGGAAATATGGGGTTTTGAGTCCCTTTCATTGAGGAAGGTGTAGGTCTTGTCTATTCCATAGTTGGTTTTTGGAACGGTACCTGTGCTTATATCATATTCTGGTTTTATGCATCACCCCACCTCTCCTTCCCCCTTAAGCAGGCATAAGAGTGTTTTCTAAATGTGAGACGCTGTTCTATTTCCTAACTCAGTTCAAGTGTAGCCATGTTTACAGGATCTTCATAAGTGATATCTTATGATAAGTTTCTTTTTCTGTGTGACTTATTTCACTTAGAATCATCGTACCTGAATCCACCTATTTTGCTGCTACTGGTCTTATGACATTGATTTCATGGCTGAGGGATATTCCATCGTACGTAAGTACCACAATTTTTTGAACCATTTTTAAATTTCCTGGGATATTTAAGGTGTACCCAAGTAGAGGTCCTTGTAAGCAGTGCAGCCCTAAATCTTGGGGTGGCTCTGTCTTATTGATTTTCAGTTTTCCCAAGGTATATTCCCTAGACTGGAAGTGTCCTTGGCTCTGTAGCTCTGTTCTTTACTTGTTTTAGGGAACACAATGCACTCCTCCAGAGAGGCAGTTGGCAATTTACATCCCGCCCAGCAGCATAACAAGGCTCCCTGTTCTCCGGGGCCTGTCTTGCCTTTCTGGTTTTTACACATTTTGTGGATGTCCCTTTTGACCGGTGGGAAATGATACTTCTCTGTAGAGCAGATTTGCATTGCCCGCTTGCTTGCTTGGCCAAAAACGGCGCATGCGTTTTCTCCTGAATATATTCAGGAGAAAACGCATACGCCCTTTTTGGCCAAGTGCATCATTGTCGAAGTTGTGCCCCTCTTCCTGTGCTTTAAAGGCGATTCCAACGTACCTCTTGAAATCAGATTCCTGCTATTCTGCTTCGCTTTCAAGTCCGCCTCGTTGCCATCCCTCAACAGATTTTTGGACGATAGCTGTCCTTTATTACTCGGCCAGACTGTGAATTGCTGTGCCCCTGAGTTCCATTTTTCAACTCGTTTTTGGTGAGCTGACCGCAAGTCCAAAATTTTGGTTCAGGACCTATACTGGTTCCCGGTGGGGGGCTGAGACTTTGGTTAATTCTTCTTCCTGCCGGGAAATTACAGTGATATGTGCCCGTCCAAATGCCTAACAGTTACTCTCTCATTGGTTCTCCCTCTTCCCTTTCATCCTCTGCCAAATTGGCAACCTGTGCGAACCAGGAGGTTAAAGGGGCTGTCTCTCCAAGTTGGGAGGTTGATAGTAAAGCAGATGGAAAGTCAAACCGGAGCACCAGGAGAGGGACTATTCGTTGAGTTTTAGAAACCTTTCGTATTCACAATGTGTCCGTTCTCTAGGTTTCCCGTACATGTTATAGCTGTAGTAATATTCCCTTCAACCTGGAGAGTTGGGAACCATGGTATGGGTGCCAGGCATTTGTGCTTTAAAGGGTCTGCATTTGCTCACCCAATCTCACCAATCCTTTCAGTCCCAAGTGTCCAGCTTTATGCCACATCCAGCTGTCATTGTAGACAGGGTCATTCCAGGTTTCATCAGAGACCCTGAAGGAATTGTAAAGAATTTCCCAGTTTTTTTGTTTTGTTTTTGAAATTCCTTTTTATAGTGGGTTTGAGCTGATTCTCACTGCCATGTTTATGCCAGTGTAGACACACTTGATTCCCTTACGGAGACATAGCAGTACATAGGTTATAAGATTCTTACTAGTCAGATATAGTCCTCTGTGGGAAATATGGGGTTTTGAGTCCCTTTCACTGAAGAAGGTGTAGGTCTTGTTTATTCCATAGTTGGTTTTTGTAACGGTACCTGTGCTTATATCAAACTCTGGTTTTATGCATCACCCCACCTCTCCTTCCCCCTTAAGCAGGCATAAGAATGTTTTCTAAATGTGAGACACTCTTCTCTTTCCTAACTCAGTTCAAGTGTAGCCATGTTTGCAGGATTTTCATAAGTGATATCTTATGATAAGTTTCTTTTTCTGTGTGACTTATTTCACTTAGAATCATCGTACCTGAATCCACCCTTTTTGCTGCTACTGGTCTTATGACATTGATTTCATGGCTGAGGGATATTCCATCGTACGTAAGTACCACAATATTTTGAACCATTTTTATATTTCCTGGGATATTTAAGGTGTAC